>NC_036863.1:38833673-38839587 GCF_002910315.2 Salvelinus sp. IW2-2015 | reverse complement strand
CTGTTGTGCCTGTTGGTCTGCCATGTACGGAGCTCACGCCTGTTTCCCAGCCTGCCTGTACAGAGATTGCACAGCCCGGTATCAAAACATACATGGTTTGAGATGCGGTCACCAGTTGAGTATGTGCAGCTAGCTTCCTATTTTAAATATCAACAGTACTGCCACAGCAGAATAACATTTGAATAACACTTGATAACACTTGATTTACATCGTCATCAGCAGTCGGTCTGGTTGGCTGATAACCTCTGCGCATCAGAAAGACACAGTAGAGAAGAGCGGCTGCATCTACGACCTCTGACCCAACTCCACCCTTCCTCAGTCGGGAGTTACACATCTACGACCTCTGACCAACTCCATCCCTTCCTCAGTCGGAGTTACACATCTACGACCTCTGACTCAACTCCATCCCTTCCTCAGTCGGGAGTTACACATCTACGACCCTCTGACACAACTCCATCCTTCTCAGTCGGGAGTTACACATCTACGACCCTCTGACTCAACTCCATCCCTTCCTCAGTCGGGATTACACATCTACGACCTCTGACACAACTCCATCCTCCTCAGTCGGGAGTTACACATCTACGACCCTCTGACACAACTCCATCCCCTCCTCAGTCGGGAGTTACACATCTACGACCCTCTGACCCAACTCCATCCCTTCCTCAGTCGGGAGTTACACATCTACGACCCTCTGACTCAACTCCATCCTTCCTCAGTCGGGAGTTACACATCTACGACCCTCTGACCAACTCCATCCCTTCCTCAGTTGGGAGTTACACATCTACGACCTCTGACCCACTCCATCCCTTCCTCAGTCGGGAGTTACACATCTACGACCCTCTGACCCAACTCCATCCCTCCTCAGTCGGGAGTTACACATCTACGACCCTCTGACCCAACTCCATCCCTCCTCAGTCGGGAGACACATCTACGACCCTCTGACACAACTCCATCCTTCCTCAGTCGGAGTTACACATCTACGACCCTCTGACCCATCCATCCCTTCCTCAGTCGGGAGTTACACATCTACGACCCTCTGACCCAACTCCATCCCTTCTCAGTCGGGAGTTACACATCTACGACCCTCTGACCCAACTCCATCCCTTCCTCAGTCGGGAGTTACACATCTACGACCCTCTGACTCAACTCCATCCCTCCTCAGTCGGGAGTTACACATCTACGACCTCTGACCCAACTCCATCCCTTCCTCAGTCGGAGTTACACATCTACGACCCTCTGACCCAACTCCATCCCTTCTCAGTCGGAGTTACACATCTACGACCCTCTGACTCAACTCCATCCCTTCCTCAGTCGGAGTTACACATCTACGACCCTCTGACTCAACTCCATCCCTTCCTCAGTCGGGAGTTACACATCTACGACCTCTGACCCAACTCCATCCCTTCCTCAGTCGGGAGTTACACATCTACGACCCTCTGACTCAACTCCATCCCTCCTCAGTCGGGAGTTACACATCTACGACCCTCTGACCAACTCCATCCCTTCCTCAGTCGGGAGTTACACATCTACGACCTCTGACCAACTCCATCCCTTCCTCAGTCGGGAGTTACACATCTACGACCCTTTGACTCAACTCCTCCCTCGCTCAGTCGGGAGTTACACATCTACGACCTCTGACCCCACTCATCCCTTCTCAGTCGGGAGTTACACATCTACGACCTCTGACCCACAATCCATCCCTTCCTCAGTCGGAGTTACACATCTACGACCCTCTGACACAACTCCATCCCTTCCTCAGTCGGGAGTTACACATCTACGACCTCTGACTCAACTCCATCCCCTCTCAGTCGGGAGTTACACATCTACGACCCTCTGACTCAAGTCAGAGGGTCGTAGATGTGTAACTCCCGACTGAGGAAGGGATGGAGTTGGGTCAGAGGGTCGTAGATGCAGCCGCTCTTCTCTACTGTGTCTTTCTGATGCGCAGAGGTTATCAGCCAAACCAGACCGACTGCTGATGACGATGTAAATCAAGTGTTATCAAGTGTTATTCAAATGTTATTCTGCTGTGGCAGTACTGTTGATATTTAAAATAGGAAGCTAGCTGCACATACTCAACTGGTGACCGCATCTCAAACCATGTATGTTTTGATACCGGGCGTTGTGCAATCTCTGTACATGCAGGCTGGGAAACAGGCGTGAGCTCCGTACATGGCAGACCAACAGGCACAACCAAAGGACGGTGTGGGGGTGGAGGGTGATGAACTTGACGATGTCACGCCGACTTTTGGCCAGTGGGTTCAGAACAACAACTCCAAAAACTGTATAGAATTGTGTTTTATACCACCACCCAAAATGGCACTTGGCGAGTGGGGGGGGGGAAAGGGGCATGTGCTCGTCACTGGTAGAACCCCATCTGTGCACGTGCCTGAATGTAGTGAATTCACGGGGTAGCCCAAATTGGTTTCCGAAMCCACAAACCTGTGACTGTGAGTCCAGTAGCACCCCCACACCTCATCTCAAATCCTTCATTCACCCTGGCATGCCTTTGATGGTATCACAGTAGTGTCATCCCACCTGTGACACCAGTGTAGCGAATTTAATTAAGGGATAGCCCAAATGGGATTTGAACCCAGAAACCTCCTTCTGTAGTGCCATCCCACTTCTACCTTAGATTTTCTTTGCATTAAGATAAGAGAACTTGGCTYACAAAGCATAGTTTTTCCCGTCATACAGTTTTGTAAATACGCATCTTTATAATGCAAACAATCTCTACAATTCCTTTATTTACAAAATTCAGATTTGTGTGGTTTCATTCGTTTTTTTGTGTTGATTTATGTAAACAATCAGTGTTTTTATAGCCAAATACATACTTTTGGATTTTCACAAAAAAATGAATATATGTAACAAATAAATTCACAAAATGTTGTGCTCCAAATAGATRACATGATCATTTCACGTCCTGGCGTTTGTTTATTATGAACATTATTAGACGCGAATGTCAATTGAGTATCGAAATTGAAGCCAACTTGACCACCGTAATGTTGTTAATAAGTCTGCAACCATGGGGACAACACACTGGTTGTTTGCCTAAATGAACACAGGGGGGAGACAACTTCACAAGGATCAGAAAGCATTCTGTCTTCCTGACRGGCAGCTTCTCGCCTGCTTTCATGCTGTCTCCCTTGTGCTCTCCCTCTTTCTTTYTTTTTCTTCTTTTCAATAATGTGCATGGGTTGAGTGAGCCTGTATGTATGACCTGTAAAAGAGGGATGCTGTTCAGCTCTATGTAGGCCTGTTGCTTGGGAAAGGTTCTGAGACAGATAGGCTGGTATTTCATTGTGGTTTCAGCTCAGTCCAGAGCCTCAGGTCAAACTGGTTTATTGGTGGTAAACACAATGTAATCCCCAGCCAAAGATATCAACAGCCCAGGCCATGGCCCCTGTTGGACTGAGAGCTCTGGGCAGCACTGTGAGAAAAGTGAGGTCACGTTCCATGTAGGGCAGATTCCTGCCCAAACCCATCTGGACCATAGGAATGCTGTTAATCGACTACAGCTCAGCATTCTACACCATAGTACCCTCCAAACTCGTCATTAAGCTCGAGACCCTGGGTCTCGACCCCGCCCTGTGCAACTGGATCCTGGACTTTCTGACGGGACGCCCCCAGGTGGTGAGGGTAGGAAACAACATCTTCACCCCGCTGATCCTCAACGCTGGGGCCCCACAAGGGTGCGTTCTCAGCCCTCTCCTGTATTCCCTGTTCACCCATGACTGGGTGGCCATGCACGCCTCCAACTCAATCATCAAGTTTGCAGATGACACTACAATGGTAGGCTTGATTACCAACAACGACAAGACAGCCTACAGGGAGGAGGTGAGGGCCCTCGGAGTGTGGTGTCAGGAAAATAACCTCACGCTCAATGTCAACAAAACAAAGGAGATGATCGTGGACTTCAGGAAACAGCAGAGGGATTCATTACAGCTGGCCCATCCAATGATAGTACTAAGGTGAATTATCTATGAAACATTATACTACTATTAAACTATTATTTCAACAATGCTGAGCATTTAATCCACTGCAGCTAGATGACACTCACACTCCAGTGTTTCCTAATAGTTACTATGCTCCTTCACATAAAATGGATGAGGACAGACGGTGATTGCCCCCCCCCCCCCCCACCACCGCACAGCTCTCTGCACTACAGACAGACATGAATGAAAGGAAAACTGTTGGCCGAGAAACAGGGGCACGCGAGTTGGCTGTCCTCTCTTCCGTTTCAGCGCTCTCCTGCCTCAGTCACCACACTTGGGCAGGCTCCAGGCTCGTGCTCCTAATGGAGGATCGGCTCTGCTCTAGTCTGACGGGCCACAGGAAGGGAAGCACATGGACCTCAGCGTTCTGCCTGGACTCACAGCAACAAAGAGGGCCCGTCTGGAGCGGTTGGGACCTCAACCCTCAGGGAGGGCAGATGGTGCCCCGGGTCCGGCAGTTCATTAGCATTAGAAAAAGAGAACCGAGAGAGGGGGGACAGGTACCCTCTACCCTCTCTTAGATTAGAGCAGGGGGAGACCCTCTTCTTCCAGTAAATTGGAGCACAAAGGGAGACATGGTGTCAAGCTGTCGACACATGTGAGATACACGCCATTCATAGCACAACTCAAAGCAGTAGAACAGAGAGCCAGAGAGTCCAGCCTCCTTCCTGGATGGAACACAACCCAATACCAGATGCAACTGACATTTAACACAATTACTAACTTCAGTCATATTCACTAAAACAACGTTCAAAAGTGCTGCATCAAATTTCACAAGGATAACTTGCTCATCATGTGTTCATACAAGCCCATAAAGCAAAGTGGTCACTGTTTACAGAGCGTGATGTCTTTGTTTAGCCAGCATTGTTGTCCAGTTTACAGCTATAGCCCTTTACAAATGACTAAATATCATTTTATACCAATGGCTCATCTCATATAAACAACGGCATACTGCAGAGAACAGCCCAACCACCCAATCCATGTGACCTATGACCTGACATCAAATCAAATCAAATTGTATTGGTCACATACACATGGTTAGCAGATGTTAGTGCGAGTGTAGCGAAATGCTTGTGCTTTCTAGTTCTGACTGTGCAGTAATATCTAACAAGTAATCTAACATTTCACAACACTACCTTTTACACACAAGTGTAAAGGAATGAATAAGAATATGTACATATAAATATATGGATGAGCGATGGCCGACGGCATAGGCAAGATGCAGTAGATGGTATAGAGTACAGTATATACATATGAGATGAGTAATCTAGGGTATGTAAACATTATATAAAGTGGCATTGTTTAAAGTGACTAGTGATACATTTATTACATGCAATTTTTAATTATTAAAGTGGCTAGAGATTTGAGTCAGTATGTTGGCAGCAGCCACTCAATGTTAGTGATGGCTGTTTTACAGTCTGATGGCCTTGAGATAGAAGCTGTTTTTAGTCTCTCGGCCCCAGCTTTGATGCACCTGTACTGACCTCGCCTTCTGGATGATAGCGGGGTGAACACGCAGTGGCTTGGGTGGTTGTTGTCCTTGATGATCTTTATGGCCTTCCTGTAACATCGGGTGGTGTAGATATCCTGGAGGGCAGGTAGTTTGCCCCCGGTGATGCGTTGTGCAGACCTCACTACCCTCTGGAGAGCCTTACGGTTGTGGGCGGAGCAGTTGCCTTACCAGGCGGTGATACAGCCTGACAGGATGCTCTCGATTGTGCATCTGTAAAAGTTTGTGAGTGTTTTGGTGACAAGCCAAATTTCTTCAACATCCTGAGGTTGAAGAGGCACTGTTGCGCCTTCTTCACCATGCTGTTTGTGTGGGTGGACCATTTCAGTTTGTCCGTGATGTGTACGCCGAGGAACTTAAAACTTTCCACCTTCTCCACTACTGTCCCGTCAATGTGGATAGGGGGTCT
>NC_036863.1:38824249-38829164 GCF_002910315.2 Salvelinus sp. IW2-2015 | reverse complement strand
GTAGGGTATGTAAACATTATATAAAGTGGCATTGTTTAAAGTGACTAGTGATACCATTTAAGTCGATAAAAGATTACTCATCTCATATGTATATACTGTACTCTATACCATCTACTGCATCTTGCCTATGCCGTTCGGCCATCGCTCATCCATATATTTATATGTACATATTCTTATTCATTCCTTTACACTTGTGTGTAAAAGGTAGTTGTTGTGAAATTGTTAGATTACTTGTTAGATATTACTGCACAGTCAGAACTAGAAGCACAAGCATTTCGCTACACTCGCACTAACATCTGCTAACCATGTGTATGTGACCAATACAATTTGATTTGATTTGATGTCAGGTCATAGGTCACATGTTGATTGGGTGGTTGGGCTGTTCTCTGCAGTATGCCGTTGTTTATATGAGATGAGCCATTGGTATAAAATKATATTTAGTCATTTGTAAAGGGCTATAGCTGTAAACTGGACAACAATGCTGGCTAAACAAAGACATCACGCTCTGTAAACAGTGACCACTTTGCTTTATGGGCTTGTATGAACACATGATGAGCAAGTTATCCTTGTGAAATTTGATGCAGCACTTTTGAAAGTTGTTTTAGTGAATATTACTGAAGTTAGTAATTGTGTTAAATGTCAGTTGCATCTGGTATTGGGTTGTGTTCCATCCAGGAAGGAGGCTGGACTCTCTGGCTCTCTGTTCTACTGCTTTGAGTTGTGCTATGAATGGCGTGTATCTCACATGTGTCGACAGCTTGACACCATGTCTCCCTTTGTGCTCCAATTTACTGGATAGAAGAGGGTCTCCCCCCTGCTCTAATCTAAGAGAGGGTAGAGGGTACCTGTCCCCCCTCTCTCGGGTTCTCTTTTCTAATGCTAATGAACTGCCGGACCCGGGGCACCATCTGCCCTCCCTGAGGGTTGAGGTCCCAACCGCTCCAGACGGGCCCTCTTTGTTGCTGTGAGTCCAGGCAGAACGCTGAGGTCCATGTGCTTCCCTTCCTGTGGCCCGTCAGACTAGAGCAGAGCCGATCCTCCATTAGGAGCACGAGCCTGGAGCCTGCCCAAGTGTGGTGACTGAGGCAGGAGAGCGCTGAAACGGAAGAGAGGACAGCCAACTCGCGTGCCCCTGTTTCTCGGCCAACAGTTTTCCTTTCATTCATGTCTGTCTGTAGTGCAGAGAGCCGTGCGGTGGGGGGGGGGGCAATCACCGTCTGTCCTCATCCATTTTATGTGAAGGAGCATAGTAACTATTAGGAAACACTGGAGTGTGAGTGTCATCTAGCTGCAGTGGATTAAATGCTCAGCATTGTTGAAATAATAGTTTAATAGTAGTATAATGTTTCATAGATAATTCACCTTAGTACTATCATTTGGATGGGCCAGCTGTAATGATGGATTCTGTCGCTATATCGTAGCTATGTTCAGCGTCCTGAAAACCTTATGGCTTGGTGCCGCTTTGACCTGGTGAAAATTAGATGGATGTTCTGCTCTCTAAGGAGACACGGCTAGGGGCCCCATTCAAAGCTTTGGGGGCCAATTTGTGCAACAAATAGCCAAATCTATTTCTTTCAATGATTACCATTACCATGATTCATTCCCCATCTCCTCTCTTTCCTCTCCTCTCATTAGAGAGAGAGAGAGAGAGAGAGAGAGAGAGAGCGTATACAATTCTGTTGGATTGTGCTTGATAAACTATTATAATCAAATATGAATATTATGTTAGAATAAATTGCAATGAATTATTATGACAGATCTTGACCAATCTAGATGGTGTGTGTTGTCATTGGGAGCTCCTGTATCTACCTACTGGTTTAAGCAGGCCTCCAGACCAGACGGCCCCAGTGAACTTTTAGTTAAGTGAACTTGTTATTGAGCCCATGCACAGCTCCAGGGCAAGCAGATTATGCATTGCCGTTGGGTCTGAGAGCGTTGTCCTCTTCGTTTGCAAAACTCGCGTTGAAAAAGCTGCTGCTGGCTGCATTGAGATTAGTTATTGAACTGGTTTAGCCAAGGGAAACAAGGCAGCCTCAGTGTCACATCACACAATAGCCCAGCTGTCAGGGGGAGGGGCTTGCTCAGGCCAGAGCCGTCACGGATAGGGTCTTTGTGTCAGACCCTGCGTGCTGATAGGTGCGCTCTACGAACTCATGCGTCTCTATGCTAGCAGGCACACCACACGCTGATTAATATTGACACAAGGCTTGATTGAGGGCAGGCAAGTGAGCATGGTGGGGGAGGGGCGCAGCTGGGTACATTCATAAATGAAGACTTGGAAAAAAAGAGGCAGGGAGAAGCAACCTATAGTGTACTGTTTAATTCTTAGGTTTAGTCTTCAACTCAGCAGGGTTTGTGATATGAAGATACCAGTGGAGGCTGGTGACTTGAAAAATGGAGGAGGGTGGGAGACCCACGATGTAGGCGTGGAACGCATGCAGCCGTCAAAGTGGGTTTCAAAAATCATTAGGTTATTTTAACCTAAAGCATTTAATAAAGACATTTATACTACAATATTATAGGGAATGGGAATGAGAGGGCTACTGACACCGTTTTGGGAAGGGATCACAGCAGTGGTTGAATCAAGATATGAGGCATGAGTTGAGGTGTTCAGAGGCTTGACTTCAGTGCAGGACAGGATTTGACTGGGAAGACAAAAAAACAATAGACAAAAGACCTAAGAATGAGTTAGTCCAAGCAAGGAGTAAAATCATTGATGTGTAATAATGTGATTGTGTTTGTGATTGACTCTACATACAGTAAGGAGAGAAAATTGATAGGGATTCTCACAGTGCTTGGAGAGGAAACATTCAATGTGCCAGTGGATGAGAGGGCACATGAGACGTGGCTTCAGWTCATGTCAGGAGAGAGTTGACAATGGTAGTGGAGTGGAGCTGTCATCACCTCTTAAACAGGGAACAGGAGGGGACTTAGCTGTAAATACAAATAGCAGATACATTCCAATACAGCTGTGCCATCGTAGGTTGAACAACAAGTTTCTCCATGAAGTCAAACACAGACTGTGCATCTCGCCCACTTGACACATCAAAGTATCCCAAGAAACGTTCCTGAATAAAGCCCTGATCATCCACATACCTGATGACAACTGACAACTGCAAGCAGACTGGTGCCACCGTAGGTCCCAGAGCAGTGGGGCAATTTTTACCCCTTGGGGCCTGGAGTTTTTCTTTATATGTTAACCTAACTAGAAAAACTCTGGACCCCTATAAGGTATGACAATGATTAATTCGTTGTAAAAAGGTTTTTATAAGGGCTATGATGGGACCAGTTTTTCCTAATCAGATGGGGGGAGGGGGCTGAAAACSCTGTCAAACTGCAGCTACCTTATACTTGTGAATTATATTCAGACTAGATTAGGAGGGGGATTTCCTCTACCCAGACACAGAGACAACAACTGACAATAGAACTCACAGGGCTGAGCTTTATGCATGTTTGTATCATGCATGCCTATTCAACTGTAGGCCATATACCATTTTTACTCACATCTGTCATCACTACTATGTTGGATTGAAAACGTATAGGCAGCCTAACCAGCCCAATTTTGAATATTAACCACATTTGATCACATTCACATTTTCTCCTGACACAAAAAATGGACTATAAATACATAACCTTATCAATTAGTTACCCTGACCAAAGGGCCAACGCACATAGGCTGTATGGATTTGCTCTTATTAGTAGCCTACAGTTGATAGGACTGAAAAATTGTCTCGTTTCCATCCCATACATGTCAGATCTTTATTTTTTATTTAACCTTTATTTAACTAGGCAAGTCAGTTAAGAACAAATTCTTATTTACAATGACGGCCTACCAGAAGACAAAAGGCCTCCTGCGTGGACGGTGGCTGGGATTAAAATGTAAAATAAAATACAAATATAGGACAAAACACACATCACAACAAGAGAGACACCACAACACTACATAAAGAGAGACCTAAGACAACARCATAGCATGGCAGCAACACATGAAAACACAGCATGGTAGCAACACAACATGACAACAACATGGTAGCAGCACAACATGGTAGCAGCACAAAACATGGTACAAACATTATTGGGCACAGTCAACAGCACAAAGGGCAAGAGGGTAGAGACAACAATACATCACACAAAGCAGCCACAACTGTCAGTAAGAGTGTCCATGATTGAGGCTTTGAATGATGAGATGGAGATAAAACAGTTCAATTTGAGTGTTTTTTGCAGCTCGTTCCAGTCGCTAGCTGCAGCGAACTGAAATAGGAGCGACCCAGGGATGGGTGTGCTTGGGGACCTTTAACAGAATGTGATTGGCAGGACGGGTGTTGTATGTGGAGGATGAGGGCTGCAGTAGATATCTCAGATAGGAGGGAGTGAGGCCTAAGAGGGAGTGAGGCCTAAGAGGGTTAAGATATCTCTAATGTTTAGGTGTAGCCTAAGCTGCTGCAACATTTATAGAATACATAATAGAATACAATAATTGTGACCGGTGGGATAATGTGATGAATACTGAATTAACATATTTCTCCTATAGAGTCATCAAAATTCTTATACAGTTGAAGTCGGGAGTTTACATACACCTTAGCCATATACATTTAAAATCAGTTTTTCACAATTCCTGACATTTAATCCTAGTAAAAATTCCCTGTCTTGTCTTAGGTCAGTTACGATCACCACTTCATTTTAAGAATGTGAAATGTCAGAATAATAGTAGAGAGAATGATTTATTGCAGCTTTTATTTCTTTCATCACATTCCCAGTGGGTCAGAAGTTTACACTCAATTAGTACTTGGTAGCATTGCCTTTAAATTGTTTAACTTGGGTCAAAAGTTTTGGGTAGCCTTCCACAAGCTTCCGACAATAAGTTGGGTGAATTTTGTCCCATTCCTCCTGACAAAGCTGGTGTAATTGAGTCAGG
>NC_036863.1:38813745-38818195 GCF_002910315.2 Salvelinus sp. IW2-2015 | reverse complement strand
GTTGTAGGCCTCCTTGCTCACACACGCTTTTTCAGTTCTGCCCACAAAATCTTCTATAGGATTGAGCTCAGGGCTTTGTGATGGCCACTCCAATACCTTGACCTTGTTGTCCTTAAGCAATTTTGCCACAACTTTGGAAGTATGCTTGAGGTCATGTGCATTTGGAAACCCATTTGCGACAACCTTTAACTTCCTGACTGATGTCTTGAGATGTTGCTTCAACATATCCACATAATTTTCCTGCCACATGTTGCCATCTATTTTGTGAAATGCGCCAGTCCCTCCTGCAGCAAAGCACCCCCACAACATGATGCTGCCACCCCATGCTTCACGGTTGGGATGGTGTTCTTCGGCTTGCAAGCCTCCCCCTTTTTCCTCCCAAACATAACGATGGCCATTATGGCCAAACAGTTCTATTTTTGTTTCATCAGACCAGAGGACATTTCTCCAAAAAGTATGACTTTGTCCCCATGTGCAGTTGCAAATCGTAGGCTAACTTTTATGGCGGTTTTGGAGGAGTTGCTTCTTCCTTGCTGACGGCCTTTCAGGTTATGTCGATATAGGACTCGTTTTACTGTGGATACTTTTGTACCCGTTTCCTCCAGCATCTTCACAAGGTCCTTTGCTGTTGTTCTGGGATTGATTTGCACTTTTCTCTAGGAGACAGAACGCGTCTCTTTCCTGAGCGTATGAGGCTGTGTGGTCCCATGGTGTTTAACTTTGTACTATTGTTTGTACAGATTAACATGGTACCTTCAGGTTTAGGAAATTGCTCCCAAGGATGAACCAGACTTGTGGAGGTCTACAATTTATTTTTGAGGTCTTGGCTGATTTCTTTTGATTTTCCCATGATGTCAAGCAAAGAGGCACTGAGCTTGAAGGTAGGCCTTGAAATACATCCATAGGTAGACCTCCAATTGACTCAAATTATGTCAATTAGCCATGACATCCTTTTCTGGAATTTTCCAAGCTGTTTAAATGCACAGTCAACTTAGTGTACGTAAACTTCTGACTCACAGGAATTGTGATACGGTGAATTATAAGTGAAATAATCTGTCTGTAAACAATTGTTGGAAAAAAGTCATGCACAAAGTAGATGTCCTAACCGACTTGCCAAAACTATAGTTTGTAACAAAAATTTGTGGAGTGGTTATACAACCTAATTGTTAAACTTCTGACTTCAACTGTATATACACATTATACACTGCTCAAAAAAATAAAGGGAACACTTAAACAACACAATGTAACTCCAAGTCAATCACACTTCTGTGAAATCAAACTGTCCACTTAGGAAGCAACACTGATTGACAATACTTTTCACATGCTGTTGTGCAAATGGAATAGACAAAAGGTGGAAATTATAGGCAATTAGCAAGACACCCCAATAAAGGAGTGGTTCTGCAGGTGGTGACCACAGACCACTTCTCAGTTCCTATGCTTCCTGGCTGATGTTTTGGTCACTTTTGAATGCTGGCGGTGCTTTCACCTAGTGGTAGCATGAGATGGAGTCTAAACCCACACAAAGTGGCTCAGGTAGTGACAGCTCATCCAGGATGGCACATCAATGCGAGCTGTGGCAAGAAGTTTGCTGTGTCTGTCAGCGTAGTGTCCAGAGCATGGAGGCGCTACAGGAGACAGGCCAGTACATCAGGAGACGTGGAGGAGGCCGTAGGAGGGCAACAACCAGCAGCAGGACCGCTTCCTCCGCCTTTGTGCAAGGAGGAGCACTGCCAGAGCCCTGCAAAATTACCTCCAGCAGGCCAAAAATGTGCATGTGTCGCTCAAACGGTCAGAAACAGACTCCATGAGGGTGGTATGAGGGCCGACGTCACAGGTGGGGGTTGTGCTTACAGCCCAGCACCGGTGCAGGACGTTTGGCATTTGCCATGATTGGCAAATTCGCCACTGGCGCCCTGTGCTCTTCACAGATGAAAGCAGGTTCACACGCACATGTGACAGACGTGACAGAGTCTGGAGACGCCGTGGAGAACGTTCTGCTGCCTGCAACATCCTCCAGCATGACCGGTTTGGCGGTGGGTCAGTCATGGTGTGGGTGGCATTTCTTTGGGGGGCCGCACAGCCCCTCAATGCTCGCCAGAGGTAGCCTGACTGCCATTAGGTCCGAGATGAGATCCTCAGACCCCTTGTGGAGACCATATGCTGGTGCGGTTGGCCCTGGGTTCCTCCTAATGCAAGCAATGCTAGACCTCTGATGTGGCTGGAGTGTGTCAGCAGTTCCTGCAAGAGGAAGGCCATGGGTCAGAACCTCAGAGGTTCCCCGGGGTAACTTCATGAAGTCCTTCTGTGGCTTGAATGGGACATCAAACAGACGATTTTGCCTCCGTTCCAGAGCGCCCATATCCTCTTTTTGTAATTTCATCGAGGAGTGCATGCGAAGTGAAGAGGTTGACATGAAGGAACTTGCAACCTTGAGGCACCTGAGATTGCTCTGCAACACCAAGAACGACACTGGGTCCATGATCCAACCCAGTCTCAGGGAGGAGAGTGTGCGGTGGTGAGGGGTAGGTCATCATCACTGATAACGTTGTTCCTGTCATGATCTGTTTGCATAGGTTCAGCATATACATTCAACAGCCTGGCTGGCAAATGGCCTGTCTCCCCCTCATAGTCCATATCTGACCTTGTCTGGGCAGTCACCTAGATCCAACATATCCAGAACTTGACTCAAAGTGAAACTAAACGAAAGTACAGAGTAGAAAGTTAGGTAGAACAAGAACTATGTATGTGTATAAGTATGTGTATACCTGGATGCACTGTGTTATCCCGACGATCACTATTGTTGCCGTCAACATGTTTACTCATTCTATGACCACACTGAACAAAGCCGAGTAATTGCAAATACATGTATCAATACTAGACACCTTAAAGATGATGTGTACCAAAAAATCTTTGTCCTATCTTAATGTTAACATACTTTACTAACCTTTTTGTTTGAGAGTTTGATGCAGCCTTCGTCTTCTCATGGTGCAACCAGGTAGGAAACAGCTCTGGTCATGTGACAATTTACACTAAACAGGTGACACTGCATATATTTCATTGAGACACTTTACTATTTCAATATTTGCTGGAAATGCATTGATATATCATTCACTAACATTTTTAGAGCCTTATAACTGATAACGTTTTTTACGGTCACTATTGTGACTGATTTAATAGGATTAAATAGGGGATTAAATAGGTTAATTGGTTTCGACATCCCAGAAAACACAGTAGAATGTTCCATATGTTCAGCAGGTAAAGCATCGTAAAGTGCAATTACAGCTGCAAGCTCCTTGTAGTTGCACTTGTTAGCGGAACTTTCCCTCTCGTCGTGTCCTTCTTGCGTGCCCTTAAGAAGATTATAACCTAGTATTTGACTGCCCAACTACCTTTATAGCATCCATAGTTTACATATTCAACAACTGAAATCAAACTAAGTCAAAATACTTTCTACTGAAGAGTATGCAAGTTTAAGAAATAATTGTGATATTTGGTTCTTTTTAGCTGTGACTAATTTCTCTACTTGAAAACGTAATATATTTTGGAGATAGGTTGCCAATATATAGGCTGCTATTGCATTGATCAGCAAACAGTATCTATTCTATAGATCTGTGGGACATACACTATATATACAAAAGTATGTGGACACCCCTTCAAATGAGTGGATTCGGGCTAATTCAGCCACACCCACTGCTGACAGGTGTATAAATCGAGCACACAGCCATGCAATCTCCATGGACAAACATTGGCAGTAGCATAACCTTACTGAAGAGCTCAGTGACTCTCAACGGGGCACCGTCATAGGATGCCACCTTTCCAACAAGTTTGTCAAATTTCTGCCCTGCTAGAGCTGCCCCAGTCAACTGTAAGTGCTGTTATTGTGGAAACGTCTAGGAGCAGCAACGGCTAAGCCGCGAAGTGGTAGGACACACAAGCTCACAGAATGGACAGCCGAGTGCTGAAGCGCGAAGCGCGTAAATAGTCTGTCCTCGGTTGCACACTCATTACCGAGTTCCGAACTGCCTCTGGAAGCAACTTTAGCACAATAACTGTTCGTCAGGAGCTTCATGAAATGGGATTCCATGGCCAAGCAGCCGCACACAAGCCTAAGATCACCATGCGCAATGCCAAGTGTCGCCTGGAGTGGTGTAAAGCTCGCTGCCATTGGACTCTGGAGCAGTGGTACGTGTTCTCTGGAGTAATGAATAACGCTTCACCATCTGGCAGTCCAATGGACAATCTGGTTTGGAGGATGCAGGAAAACACTACCTGCATGCAAAGTGCCAACTGTAAAGTTTGGGTGCGGGGAATAAGGGTCTGGCGCTGTTTTTTTTATGGTTCAGGCTAGGCCCTTTTCCCTAAAGCATACAATGACATTCTAGACGATTCTGTGCTTCCAACTTTGTGGCAACCGTTTGGAAAGCCCTTTCCTGTTTCAGCATGACAATGC
>NC_036863.1:38652678-38808751 GCF_002910315.2 Salvelinus sp. IW2-2015 | reverse complement strand
TTAAGCAGTCCGATTGCGGCAATGTGCTGAATGGTCTTTTGACAGAGATCAAAATGTTGGTTGGTCTAAGTTACTGTCTACTTTGTGTTTGCTGTCACAATGCCAGACAAAATCCTAAACATTCTGTTCAACATGTTTGGAGAGGGTTTCTCTACCYCGGGGGCCTGATTAGTGTCACGCTTCTTCTCCATCTTTAGGAAACGCAGCTGATTAATCAAATTGCATTCTAAACTGAAGATCATGATTAGGTRATTATTGGAGTCAGGTGTGTTAGCTGGGGCTGGGGCAAAACTGAGACACCAATCAGGCCCCCGAGGACTGGAGTTACCCACCCCTGTGTCTTTTTAGAAGCAGGAGGTATTCAACCGTTTTATTTAAATCAGTTTGGACTGGAGGGGGTGGGGGGGGATCTAATTTTTGACATGAGACGTATAAGAGAGCAGATCAAGGTGCACAGGAAGCTGTTAATGTTCTCTTTTAGAGATGGATGTCCAATCACATCCTCGTCAGATGGGGATTTGAGTCTGTAGTTCTTCTTTAAATCTGATGCCACATATGGTGTTGACGTGACATGGTGCTCACACACACACACACACACACACACACAGTGACATACACACCCCTCCCCCTGGGTCCCAACCCACTGCTGGTTGAATCAATGTTGTTTCCATGTCATTTCAATGAAAGAAATGTAATGTGATGATGATGAATCAACGTGGGAAAACTGATTGGATTTGAAAAAAGTAATCAATGTAAGAGAATTTTGTATTTTTTTCCACACCATTTTTTGTCTAAATCCAATGACATGGTGAAATGTTTTGTTGATTTCACGTTGAATTCACGTTAGTTGGCAACTCAACTAAATGTATATCAAAACTAGACGTTGAACTGACGTCTATGCCCAGTGTGAAGTGTCCACTTAACAACACCTCCAGCCTTATTTTGCATTCAAATGTGTGTCTCATAGCCMCCCTCTGAACAGCACTTGTGGTGTCCTTGTCGAACGAACCATATTGCAGAAGGATATCCTGCGACTCACCACACCAATGATCTATTTCTAATACATTGTGTGGTACTAGGCTTGACTGATGTCTGCTCTGGCTGATGAAGTATTGACTTTGCCTGTGACTGACAACACACTTTTTAAGATCAAAGCTTTCTGGTTAGACTTTGAAAAGGCAATATGCACTAGAATCCTGTCCGATTATTTTACCAAAGGCCTTTGAAGAAATATTCTGTTGAAAACTATTTAATTTAATGAAATGGAAAGTTACACATKGTTTTATGAGAACAGCTGGATTTGCACTCAATTCAGAATGAGCATTCACACTCCCTTCAGCTTGCAGGGTGGAATAGGCTATGATGATATGTATAGCTCAGAGTTATGGATTGASTATTTCCCTGACAAAGAGAGAAAACTGGGTACATTAGAATGAGGGGAAGCATCTTCTTCCACATTGGGAGTGTTTGAAAGTTAACTGAGCTGAGGCCTCCTGTCTGGCTGAGCTGTAGTAGTATTGTCCTCTATTTCCTCCCCAGTAAACAGAAGGCTCTGGTGGTGTGAGTCCCCAGGGCYTGGAGTGGAGGGCAGCTCTGTTGACTTTGGTAACATGGGACTAGCTGAATTATTCAGGCTTCACAGCGGGAAACCCTATGAAGAGCAGCTGCTATCTCCACCACTAAACTACAGGACCATGCAGGAGAGGCTCATCCGTCTCCAACTCTCTAGGCCGCATGGTAGGCATATGTACAGTTGTAGAGGATCAGTGTAGTTATGGGGTGTTTTCTACTCCTAGTAATGAAGATGAAGGGTCCAGGTTTCTCTGTTTCTTTTTGCCTTGGCGAAAGAGTTCCTCACCAATACAGTTGATACATAATCTGATATGTGAGAACAGGACACACACAWCATTCCCTAAAGTCTCTTCCACCCTACTCGGTTAGGAGATTGCCTAAGGCTGTGCTTCATTTGCTTTTTCATTGTTTGTCTAAGGGCCTGGTTTTGCCCAAGTGTAAAGTTCCCACCTGTTTCCCAGAGAAAGTAAAACATGCAAAGTGGAAAGAAAGGATAAGAGCAAAAATATGGAAGGATTTTTCTGCAGTTATGAATTGGTAGTGAAAGTAGATCTTGTGTGAAACTTTACTCAAAAGGGCCTCAGATATATCCACAGTGACAAAAACCTTATCATGAAGTAAATATACGGTTTAAATATAATATTTGTTTCGATATCTCACATGTTGGATTCATCTGAATCTCAGAAGCTCGAGGAACCAATTACACAAGGTCTGACAGAGACTGAAAGGTTGAGTGGCAAATGAGGTGAGCCCCTCCCTTCACGATAAGGAGRAACTCGCCGTCCTCTGGTCATTCTCACCTCTTCCTCATGAAGAGTACTACTCTAAGCTCTCCTCAGCACATCTTGATCTGTTTTCCTGTTCAACTGTTCGCAGTTGTCCTGCGAGGTTACAGCACCGAGCGCAGGTTTTTCAGCTCTCGTCTTCTGTGTTGGGGGACTTTACCGAAAGGAACATTTTCGCTTTGGGTAAGAATGAGCTTTTCCGCTTTTTCTTCTATTAGGCTATTAGCCCATGTGCGAACACTAGTTACGTTTCATTTTGTTCTCAGATTAGCAGTTTTTTGCCATATCAGGCAAAGGCACGCACCCCCCTGTATGTCGTTTGCTTTGGTCTCGAACACGCGCAAGCAGCATTCCTCACACAATGCTGGATTCTCTCTCTTAACTCACTAGGGTATGTGGGACGGTAGCGTCCCACCTCGTCAACAAGCCAGTGAAACTGCAGGGCGCCAAATTCAAAACAACAGAAATCCCATAATTTAAATTCCTCAAACATACAAGTATTTTACACCATTTTAAAGATACACTTGTTGTAAATCCAGCCAAAGTGTCCGATTTCAAAAAGGTTTTACGACGAAAGCACACCAAACGATTATGTTATGTTAGAGCCAAGTCACAGAAAAAGACAGCCATTTTTCCAGCCAAAGAGAGGAGTAACAAAAAGCAGAAATAGAGATAAAATTAATCACTAACCTTTGATGATCTTCATCAGATGACACTCATAGGACTTCATGTTACACAATACATGTATGTTTTGTTCAGTAAAGTTCATATTTATATCCAAAAATCTGAGTTTAGGCGGGACGCTACTGTCTCACTTGGCAAAAAGCCTGAGAAAATGCAGAGCGCCAAAATCAAATGAATTACTATAAAAATTACTATAAAAATCTAACTTTCATTAAATCACACATGAAAGATACCAAATTAAAGCTRCACTGGTTGTGAATCCAGCCAATATGTCAGAATTCAAATAGGCTTTTCGGCGTAAGCAAACAATGCTATTATCTGAGGATAGCACCATTGTAAACAAAGAGAGATAAGCATATTTCAACCCTGCAGGTGCGACACAAAACGCAGAATKTTTGTTTTTGAATYCGTGCCTTACCTTTGACGAGCTTCTGTTGTTGGCACTCCAATATGTCCCATAAACATCACAAATGGTCCTTTTGTTCGATTAATTCCGTCGATATATATCCAAAATGTMCATTTATTTGGCGCGTTTGATCCAGAAAAACACTGGTTCCAAATTGTGAAACTTGACTACAAAATATCTCAAAGGTTACCTGTAAACTTTGCCCAAAAATTTCAAACTACTTTTGTAATACAACTTTAGGTATATTTTATTGTAAATAATCAATAAAATTGAAGACGGGATGATCTGTGTTCAATACAGGATTAAAACMAACTGTAGCTAGCTTTCTGGTCATGCGCTTCTATCTAACAGGACACTTCAAGTGACTCTCGTTCAAGATGGCCGTACTTCGTCATTACACAAAGGAATAACCTCAACCAATTTCTCAAGACTGTTGACATCCAATGGAAGCGGTAGGAACTGCAAGAAATCTGGTTTCCCAATGAAAACTCATTGAAAAGAGAGTGACCTAAAAAAAAACTCGGGGTTTCGCCTGCTAAATAAGTTCTGTTATACTCACAGATATGATTCAAACAGTTTTAGAAACTTCAGAGGGTTTTATGTTTTACTATTAATATGCATATCTTATCTTCTGGGGATGAGTAGCTGGCAGTTTAATTTGGGCATGCTTTTCATCCAAAATTCCAAATGCTGCCCCCTACCCAAGAGAAGTTAACAGGCAACACTCTCGGAAGACCGCATCGTGTTGTTCTGACAGTGCCTCTCTCTGGTCCACAGGAGAAGCGCTCAGTCAAGTTCAGAGCGTGCCTCTGAGTGCTGGGATTGATGGGGTCCATCTCATTAGTACCTCTTGGCCTACTGAGGATGAGAGACTTCCAATGCTGGGTCKTTGCCCAACATCTGTGCACACTGCGTCGCCTCAATCGTCAGATAAAGGTGACATCCGCATGTCTCTCGGCTCTCTGACACTGGAAAAGCCCCTCGATCTTCATTCCTGGCACTCCCCAAGGGGTAATGGCAATGAGGAAGGTGGTGATGACAGACGCGTCACTCATGGGCTGGGGGGCAGTTCACGAGGGGAATGTAATAAACGGAGTGCGGACCCCACAACTCCACATTGCTCACATAAATTACCTCTAATTGCTGACAGCTGGCTGAGGCGTAGAAGCCCGACGAGCCGACTGAGGCGTGGGAGCCCGGCGAGCCGGCTGAGGCGTGGGAGCCCGGCGAGCCGGCTGAGGCGTGGGAGCCCGGCGAGCCGGCTGAGGCGTGGGAGCCCGGCGAGCCGGCTGAGGCGTGGGAGCCCGGCGAGCCGGCTGAGGCGTGGGAGCCCGGCGAGCCGGCTGAGGCGTGGGAGCCCGGCGAGCCGGCTGAGGCGTGAGAGCCCGGCGATCCGGCTGAGGCGTGGGAGCCTGATGGGCCGGCTGAAGCATGACGTGGGGTGGGCGTCTGCCGTGCCAACCGGGGCAAGAAGACCTCTCGAGCCAGCTAAGGCGTGGAAGCCCAACGAGCTAGCTGAGGCATCCCCGGATCCATTGGCGACGGCACCTGGACCCGACGTCACCAACCAAAACAAAACCCCAAAACTCCCTGATGCTTCCTTTAGTGGTGACAGTATTCTGTAAGGATCAGCGCTGGAGACGAGAAGTAGGTACAGGGAGTGAACATTTAATGAAACACGGACATGAAACCAAACAATAACAGCTTCTGGAAAGGGTGAAAATCACGACATCAATGCTGACACAGGGAACAAAGTGAGGAGCAGACAGATATAGAGGGGGTAATCAACAAAGTAATGGAGTCCAGGTGAGTCCAATATTGCGCAGTTGCGTGTAATGATGGGGACAGGTGTGTGTAATGAAGGGCAGCCTGGTGCCCTCGAGCGCCAGAGAGGTGGAGCGGGAGCAGGCGTGACAYACTGTATGGAAACAAGTGGTGCATTTTTGAGAAGTGGTGTGACCAAAAATAGATAATTCCTTACCGTTTTAGGCTTTTTGCAGGACCTTATAACAGAGGGAAGGCTCTCTCCACTGTTAATGTCTATCTAGCCGCTATCTCAGCCTGCCATATAGGCTTCAACAATAACTTGGTGGGAAAACACCCCTTGTTATGTTGTTTCATGAAGGGGTGCGTTGCTTACGTCTAGTTTCCAAGCCTTTAGTCCCATCATGGGATTTGTCTATTGTGATTGAGGCTATTTCACAGCAGCCTTTTGAGCCGCTGGAAATCATGGAGATTACATATCTCTCCTTTAAGACTGCTTTACTGCAAAGCGAGTGAGTTAGCTACATGCTCTGTCAGGTCACCATTGGTGCCTACAGTTTGCTCAGGTTTTTTTCAAGTTTTTATGTTGCCCAACCCTGCCTTTATGCCTAAGGTTCGCAGCAATTACAATTGTCTCGCCTTGGAGCTTGTGGCTTTCCACCCGCGCCCTTCCCTTCTACTGAAGATGAGCGGCTCCACCGTTTATGTCCAGTACTCGCGTTGCGCATACACTTGGATATAACAAGAGCTTTGCGCAAGCTCTACCAACTCTTTGTGTCCTGGGCACCTCCCTGCAAGAGGAGGCTCCTCTCTCGTCAACAGTTATCACATTGGAGTGTGGAAGCTATTATTTTGGCCTATAATAGCAAGGATTTACAGCCTGCGGAGGGCCTGAGAACTCATTCCACAAGAGGTATGACTAACTCTTGAGCATTGTTCAAGGGCATCTCCTTACAGGAGATGTATTATGCGGCTTGTTGGGCATCCCCTCATACTTTTATGAAGTTCTACTGACTAGACGTCACTGCACCTTTATTGATGCATACTGTCCCCGGTGTTTGGGCTTCTGGGGGTTGATACGTTGAGGCTGCATGTTGCAATACGGGAGTTGGCCATATCCACATATGAGATATCGGAACGAATAATTAAGGGAACTCAAGGTTACTTAAGTAATCCAGGTTCTCTGATATTACGAGTGCGATGTCTCACCGCAATCCCCTACTCGTAAGAGTGTGAATAAGTTCGGCATGCTCGAGAATGACCAGAGGGCGGGCAAGTGGCTCCTTATAATGAGGGGATGGGCTCATTTGCCACTCGACCTGTCTGTCTTCTTCGAGTTTCTGAGATTCAGGTGAATCCCACATGTGAGACATCTCACTCATAATATCAGAGAACCTGGGTTACAGAAGTATAATGTATTCCATTCAATATGTGTGTGTGTGTACTTTTATGTGGGTGTGTATGTAGAGAGTAAATATTACATTGGGTTTATGACTTATATGTGTCATTGAGTGCCTGAGACAGAGGCCCGCTGACCTCATTCGATGCTTTATGTGTAATCTCTTTCATACCCATACACACTGACAGAGGATAGTTTGGTTCGCCTGCTAGTGAACATGGCTGCAGCATGGGTATCAGTCTCATGTGAGCGTGACAACATTGTCTGTTACTGTACATGGGTGAGCCCAGACCACAGTTTGGTGAGTTAATCTGTAGTGGTAAAACACAGTGTTAAAGCCTTAAAGACAAATCACTAAAATATCCACTTAACGCCCCTCTGGTTCTCCTCTATAATCCCCTGTATAGACTAGACTGGTGGCTCCAGCCCTGACTCCCACTGACCACACCCCTCAGACCAGCTGCCCTGTATAGTATGACATCTACATATGGTATACAGTAGGTGTATAGAGTGTGTGCATCATTATACTCAATATACTATTACATAGTTGTTATACTATTTTGTCGACTTAAATTGTAGACATTTGCTCTTTCTCTCACCCCAGCAACCCCCTCTCCTCCCAGATCTATGCYTCTGTCAGGCGTATATTTGGGTGAGTGGAGAAGTACTCTAATCAGTTGTGTCTTTTGAGAGCTTCTAGTGATTGAGCCTAAAATGTTTGTGAGATGGAGGTAAATGTCGTTTTACTGTCATCAAACAACCCATTTACTCATCCTGGGTAAACCCACTGAAATATAGATTTGTATGCCACATATTCTCTGAGAATTGAGTCAAATCACACCGTGTAATTGATTATGTTTCCTGTCTCACCCAATTGACCATAGAATTACATATCAAATATGTTGATTTTGCTTGATCACATTGAGATGTTTATAGAATTCTGTTGTTATACTCTCTTCTACATATTACACTTCCATCTAGGCATTATACAGCCTCTGGCAGGGATACTACGAGGAAGAGGGGAGTGAGCCTGTTTTCCTAACCATTCAGTAGCTGTGTAAAGCATTTCAATGAGAGATAGAGAATGATCAAGGGTTTCAGTGATATCTAACTGGCCGTGGCGAAAACACAGAACTCTACCCCACCTGAAGAGAGAAGAAGAAGCTTGTCTTTATTGTGTGAGAGAACTAGATTCACTCCCATTCTCCCTGTCATGCAAATACCTGGCCTCACCAGCCCTCCCCCTCCTCCTCCATCCCCTGCGGCCATGCAAATGAGGCAGGTTTCGGATTTAGGAGTGGCCTGCCCTGTGCAGGGGGAGAGCCTCAGACAATAGCTTTGCTCCATGCCACTGGGGARCAGTGTGGATGTGGCCCAGCCAGTAACGACACAGTGTCCGTGTCTCATGGTTAAAACATGTAACTCTGTCAAAGAATTCCCCCTATCCTCCTGTTGGGGTGAGCTGACAGGCTGTAATGTTTGTAACCATATCAGTTTGAAGACACGTACACGCTTGACCTTTAGACCTGCAAGGGCCTGTAAGACCGATTTTTTACCACGCACGTAGCATTTTTCACCGTTTGAATAATATGTACACAGCCGCTTATTCTGCAATACTACCATAGGTCCGGGTGTCAAAACCTTCACCTTTTTTTATCACACGTTTGTGTAATTATGTATGTGTATAGTACTGACCATCTCTGTGCCCGCACCTCTCTGATTCAGRGGGGTTGGGTTTTATGCGGAAGACACATTTCGGTTGAATGCATTCAATCAATCAAATGTATTTATAAAGCCCTTTTTTAAAAAGGTATCTCTATTGGTGCAACTGACTAGTTATCCACTTTCTTTTATCTGAAATGGACAATGTCTGAAAGTCTGTGTGTACAATCTGGGCAATGAGAAACATATCCCTACATAGTAAGCCAACTTAAATTAAATAAAATAATAATGCAAAAAAAAATGGATACAATTATTTTTGCACTAGATCTCAGCCTGGAAGATCTAAAAGTAAAACCAAGTAATAAAAAAAAAAAAGTGGGGGTAAAAGGAACGTATGTGGTTTCTATAAGTAAGATGGTGACAGTGATTGAGAATGGGGTGAATAATGGGAGATTATTGATATATGAACTTTCATTGCAATCAATCTCAAATCCTTTTTGTCTTATGAAATGTAAATGTGATGTATTGTATTGATTCAAATTCTATCTTTTGATTTAAAAAAAATTGATGAATATACAGTATATTGGAGAGAAAATATATAAAATAACAATACGTAGACTATTAAGTATGGAATAAATAAAACACATTTAAAAGAGAGAAGCAACGAAACAAGAGATGATGCAAAACAACTGAAAGATATGCACTTTCTTTTAAAGCTAATTTTGTCAAAAAAATAAATGAATATGCAAAGGGAATAGGCAGTAGATTCCCCTACCCATTAAGCGGTAGATAGTAGTAGCCTGCATTAAACCCACTATGCTCTTCATTTTACTTCCCATAATTCTCCTTGCCCGTAGAGGCTAAAATGAGGTCAGACACTCAGGACCTAATGGTCTGCTACCCTGCATTATTTCCCCATTACAAACTACTGCTACCGCTGCTACAAAATCATTCATCTCTATGGGACACGGCGATGACAGAGTATTATGTAGGAAAAAACAACAGCTAATTATTGAATAACTCAACAACAGATTCATATTGTAGCCTATTGATACTAAATATAATATCACAATCATATTTTAATAGCTGTTTAGAATACTGTAGTATTATTGTGTCCCAGCAAAGTAAATCATCCAGAACGATTGCGTTTTACATCACTTAAGAAGGCTTTGTTAGCATGGCTCCTCTTCCAGAATAACTCTAAAAAAAATAATTGAGTACCCCCCAGCGAGGGGTGATATTTTCAAACACACCATCGCAGAGCAGAGCAGGCTCTTCCCCAGACAGCTAAATATAGGCCCCAGTGGATCAGCGGGAGGCTATTACTTGGGGCAGAGGCAGTGGGAGTACAGTTCTGTAACACTGCAGCACCACAACAGTGCCCCGCTGTCCACCAGCAGCATATAACCAACATGACTGTGTCATTTACTGCAAATGACAGTTATTGCTCGTACAGTTATGTAGTAATAACCCTGTACCACCTATTTAATAGTCTCGTCACAGTACAGGTTCTTGTACATCGGCAGGTGTGTAGTCAGTGCTACCCCAGCATCCACTATACTACATTACACTCTACTGCAACCCTAGTGATGATAATATGGCCGCCTTGTGAGCAGAGGCAGCGGAGGGGTTACCATGACAACCTGCAGTGATTCATTGCAGTATTCAGTCAGGCTAGGTTGCAGGCGGGGGGGGGGGGGGGGAGTTAACGGTCTCCCTTAGCAGTGAATCAAGGAAATTCTGATGAGCGCGACAAAGTTAGAGGATATTTTTCAACGACAGTAAATGACAGTAATGAACATACATACAGTATGAGGGCCAGGTTAGGTTGTCTCTTCCTCTCTGTAGTCCATCACCTCCTCCAGGTAAGTTTGGTGGTGGTACACTTGCAATGGCTGCCTGGCAATGTGATGCAATCATTTCCATGGGAATGTAGAATGTTCATTCAAATGAGACTAACTGATGGGACTCATACAATGGAACGTATTTTTTGTAATAATAATAATAATAATAGTTTATTATATTTCTATAGCGCTTTTCATAGAATCTCGAAGCGCTTCAAGAGCTAAAAACAAACAAGCAATATATCATGAAAGGTCAACCAATAGAGGCCAAGTCTTTGAGTGCTGCATCCTCTGAAGATGGAGAGGGTCAGTTCATGGCTTGAGCAGAKAGAGTTGGTCATGTCAGTTGAGTTGATTCAACAAATCACAGCACAGATTGATGGGTCCACTTCCTGCCAGTCCACCCATTATGCCATTGTTGACAGGGGACGCCTGTTCTATTCATTCTATTTCTATGGTTGTTAGAGCTGTAGGTTTCTCCTCGGACTCCTCCTACATGGACTGTCACATGGTGGTGACCTAGTGAACCCCTCAGTGTTGTCATGATGTCATCCCTCATGCAMTGTATCCTGGTGGCTGTGGTTCTGGCTGTTGGCAGTGTTCTGGCACTAGGTTTGAGGTGGAGGTGGTGTTTTGGCTGTGGTGTGAAGTACTTTTGGCTGTTGTGCCCTTGCTCTGGACTTGGATGTGGTACAGATGATATAGATTTGGCTGCTGTGTGGCTGCTGGAGATTTGGCTGCTGTGTGGCTGCTGTGTGGCTGATGTAGATTTGGCTGCTGTGTGGTTGCTGTGTGGCTGATGGAGATTTGGCTGCTGTGTGGTTGCTGTGTGGCTGATGTAGATTTCTTTGGCTGCTGTGTGGCTGCTATGTGGCTGATGTAGATGTGGCTGCTGTGTGGCTGATCTAGATGTGGCTGCTGTGTGGCTGCTGTAGATTTGGCTGTGGAGGTTGTGGAGGCTGCTGACAGAGGATGCCCTGGTGACTCGTAGATCTCGTAGAGCGGGCCAATTCCAGACAGCTGGTGCTCATTACTAAATGTCACCACAGAGGGAGATGGGCTCACTGAACTGTCTCATAGAGGATATTTATAGGTTTYATTACATAAACCTGATCGGCAGCTCTGTGATGTGTGTGATGTGTGTTGCAGGCTGACCTGTCCTGACCACAGCTTTCACCACTCTCCTTCACCAAGACGCCGTGTCTCTAATAGGGCTGGTCTTCTGCTCCGTCAGGTATTCTGGGCTCACAGAGATCCTGTGTGAAATATAATGAGAATTGTACAGCTCAATGGATAGGGCCTAATACCGTACAGCGCATACACTGAGTGTACGAAACGTTTGGAGCACCTTCCTAATATTGAGTTGCACCCCCTTTTGCCCTCAGAACAGCCTCAATTCGTCAGGGTATGGACTCTAGAAGGTGTCGAAAGCGTTCCACAGGGATGCTGGCCCATGTTGACTCCAATGCTTCCGACAGTTGTGTCAAGTTGGCTGGATGTCCTTTGGGTGGTGGACCTTTCTTGATGCACGCGGGAAACTGTTGAGCATGAAAAACCCAGTAGCTTTGCAGTTCTTGACACACTCAAACCAGTGTGCCTGGCATCTACTACCATACCCATTCAAAGGCACTTCAATTTTTTGTCTTGCCCATTTACCCTCTGAATGGCACACACACAATC
Source organism: Salvelinus sp. IW2-2015 (assembly GCF_002910315.2). Classification (NCBI taxonomy): domain Eukaryota; kingdom Metazoa; phylum Chordata; class Actinopteri; order Salmoniformes; family Salmonidae; genus Salvelinus; species Salvelinus sp. IW2-2015. Next base: position 38,796,955 of record NC_036863.1, on the reverse strand, counting down.
CATGTCTCAATTGTCTCAAGGCTTAAAAACCCTTTCAACTACATTGTTTTGAAGTGGACTTAACAATCAAGGCGGAATAAGATGGTTGTGGACGGAATTGCAGAATCTCCACATGAGACCTTGACGGAGTCTGAGGACAAAGTGAGGGAAATGATCTTTGAGAAATTGAAGATGGACCACAGGAAGATTGAGGTGGAGCGTGCCCACAGGATTGGAAAACCCACCACTGGCCCAGGTGACAGGCCCAGGCCGATAGTGGTCAAGTTCCTGAGATTCAAGGACAAAGTAGCTGTTCTGGAAAGAGCCAAGAACTTGAGAGGAACGTATATCTTCCTCAACGAGGACTATCCTGAAGCTGTGCACCAGAAGAGGAAAGAACTTCTCCCAGCCACGAAAGCTGCCAGAGCGCGTGGAGACATTGCTTACATCCRCCATGACAGGCTCATTGTCCACCCTCCCTCCCAGTAGCCTGGAAGGGATGAGAGAGCCAAGCCTATGGGTTCATAGCTTCAACCCTGCAGCACACACACACACACACACACACCAATTGATTAATGGACTGCTGAATGTATATTTTTTTATCTTGCTTTGTTAGCGCTTTTCCATATCATGTCTATCTCTGATAAGCTACCCAGGAAAGGGCTGAAAATAGCCCATATTAATATATGTARCCTTAGAAATKAGGTTAATGAAATCAATAACTTTATAACATCCGATATATTAGCCATTTCTGAGACTCACTTAGATACTTCATTTGATGATACAGAAGTAGCAATATATCTATAGAAGAGACAGAAATGCTTATGGGGGAGGTGTTGCTGTATACATTCAGAGCCATATCCCTGTAATGCTTAGAGAAGATCTTATGTCAAGTGTTATCCAACTTGTAAGTCGCTCTGGATAAGAGCGTCTGCTAAATGACTTAAATGTAAATGTTATTGAAGTGTTGTGGTTGCAGGTCACATAGCACATCTAAAGCCTTTTCTTTTGGGGTGTTGCTATAGGCACCAAGTGATAAGTCAGTATCTAAATAATGTGTGTGAAATGTTTGATAGTGTATGTGATGTAAACAGAGAGGTCTACTTTCTTGGGGACCACTCTTCCAGGAAAGCCGAAGTTCCAAAAGCTGGGCCTAAAATAGTGTATAAGAGAGCGTTCAAAATATTTTGCTGTGACTCTTATGGGGATGATGTTMAAAATATTTGTTGGTCTGATGTCATTAATAAGTAGCATCCAGACGCTGCACTTGATGAATTTATGAAATTGCTTCTTCCAATTATTGATAAACATGCAKCTGTTAAGAAACTGACTGTTAGAAATGTCAAGGCTCCGTGGATTGATGAGGAATAGAAAACCTCCTTGAAAGAGATGGATCAAAAGGAGTGGAAAATAAGTCTGACCGGCTGACTAAACTCAACAAAAAGAAGAAGAAACTGTATTATGAAGCCAAGATCAATGATATAAAGAATAACGGRAAAACAACTTTGGAGTACTTTAAATGAAATTATGGGCAGAAAGACACATTCAACTCCATTCCATTAAATCAGATGGCTTATTCATCACAAAACCATTTGATGTTGGCAATTATTTGAATTATTACTTCATTGACAAAGTGGGCAAACTTAGGCAGGAAATGCCAACAATGAACAGTGAACCATCGTGTTCCTGCATTAAAAAAATTATGAAAGACAAGAATTGCAAGTTTGAATTTTGTAAAGTTAGTGTGGGAGAGGTGGAAAAAGTTTTGTTATCAATCAATAATGACACACCTCCTGGCATTGACAGCTTAGATGGAAAGCTACTGAGGATGGTAGCTGACTCTATCTTGAATCTGAGCCTAGAGGAAAGTCTTTGTCCTGAGGCCTGGAGGGAAGCCAAAGTCATTCTGCTACCCAAGAGTGGTAAAGCAACCTTTACTGGTTCTAACAGCAGACCTATAAGCTTGCTGCCAGCTCTTAGCAAACTGCTGGAAAAAATTGTCTTTGACCAAATACAATGCTATTTCTCTGTAAACAAATGAACAACAGACTTTCAGCATTCTTATATAGAAGGGCACTCAACATGTACTGCACTGACACAAATGACTGATGATTGGTTGAAAGAAATTGATAATAAGAAGATTGTGGGAGTTGTACTGTTAGATTTTTTGTGCACCTTTGGATATTATTGACCATAACCTGTTGTTTGAGAACACATATTACACATCAGCTGATATCTCAAAGTGCTGTAACAGAAACCCAGCTAAAACCCCAAACAGCAAAGCAATGCAGTGTAGAAGCACGGTGGCTAGGAAAAACTCCTTAGTAAGGGCAAAACTAGGAAGAAACTAGAGAGGACACCCGGCTTAATGGGGTGGCCAGTCCTCCCAGGCTGTGGGGTGGAGATTATAAACAGAACAATGGCCAAGATGTTCAAATGTTCATAAATTACAGCATGGTAAATAATGATAAATCACAGTAGTTGTCGAGGGTGCAACAGGTCAGCACCTCAGAAGTAAATGTCAGTTTGGCTTTTTATGCCGATCATTGAGAGTATTCTCTACGCTTCCTGCTGTCTCTAGAGAGTTGAAAAAGCAGGTCTGGAACAGGTGAGCACGTCCGGTGAACAGGTCAGGGTTCCATAGCCGCAGGCAGAACAGTTGAACTGGAGCAGCAGCAGCGGCCAGGTGGACTGGGGACAGCAAGGAGTCATCATGCCAGGTAGTCCTGAGGCACGGTCCTAGGGCTCAGGTCCTCCGAGAGAGAAGAGAGAAGAAAGAAAGAAGAGAGAAAGAAGAGAAAGAGAGAATTAGAGAGAGCATACTTAAATTCACACAGGACACCGGATAAGACAGGAGAAATACTCCAGATATAACAGACTGACCCTAGCCCCCCGACACATAAACTACTGCAGCATAAATACTGGAGGCTGAGACAGGAGGGGTCAGGRGACACTGTGGCCCCATCCGATGATACCCCCAGACAGGGACAAACAGGCAGGATATAACCCCACCCACTTTGCCAAAGCACAGCCCCCACACCACTAGAGGGAAACTTCAACCACCAACTTACCATCCTGAGACAAGGCCGAGTATAGMCCACAAAGATCTCCACCACGGCACAACCCAAGGGGGGGCGCCAACCCAGAAAGAAGACCACGTCAGTGACTCAATCCACTCAACTGTCATGGCTTTTCGACCTCTGCCATATCGTGGATTCAGAGCTATCTATCTAATAGAACTCAACGTTTAAAAAAAAAAATGGAAGCTTCTCTAATGTCAAACATGTAAAGTGTGGTGTAACGCAGGGAAGCTCTCTAAGCCCTCTACTCTTTTCTATATTTACCAATGACCTGCCACTGGCATTAAACAAAGCATGTATGCTGATGATTCAACCATATGCTGTATGCATCAGCAACCACAGCTAATAAAGTCACTGAAACCCTTAACAAAKAGTTACGGTCTGTTTTGGAATGGGTAGCCAGTAATAAACTYGTACAAATCATTCCTTACTGTACGTTCTACACCTCAGCTGAATCTGGTAGTGAATGGTGGGCTGTTGAACAAGTTGAGGAGAACAAATTACTTGGCGTTACCTTAGATTGTAAACTGTCATGGCCAAAACATGTAGATTCAATGGTTGTAAAGATGGGGAGAGGTCTGTCCGTAACAAGGAGATGCTCTGCTTTTTTGACACCACACTCCAAAAAGCAAGTCTTGCAGGCTTTAGTTTTGTCTWATCTTGATTATTGTCCAGTCATGTGGTCAAGTGCTGCAACCTAGTTAAGCTGCAGCTGGCCCAGAACAGAKCAGCATGTCTTGCTCTTCATTGTAATCCGAGGGCTGATATAAATACTATGCATGCCAGTCTCTCTTGGTTAACAGTTGAGGAGAGACTGACTGCATCACTTCTTCTTATAAGAAACATTAATGTGTTGAAAATCCCAAATTGTTTGCATAGTCAACTTACACACAGCTCTGACACACATTTACCCCACCAGACATGCCACCGGGGGTCTTTTCACAGTCCCCAAATGCAGAACAAATTTAAGAAAGCATACAATATKATATAGAGCCATTATTGWATGGAACTCTGTTCCATCTCATATTGCTCAAATGAACAGCAAACCTGGTTTCAAAAAACAGATAAAGCAACACCTCACGGCACAACGCCTCTCCCCTATTTTACCTAGATAGTTTGTGTGTATGTATTGATATGTAGGCTACGTGTGCCTTTTTGTAATTAAAAAAATGGTATGTAGTTCTGTCCTTGAGCTGTTGTCTATTAATGTTCAGTATTATGTCATGTTTCATGTKTTGTGTGGACCCCAGGAAGAGTAGCTGCTGCTTTTGCAACAGCTAATGGGGATCGGAAAAAAATACCAAATACCCCAAAAAAGGATCATAGCGTTCACCTGGATTCACCTGGTCAGTCTTTGTCATGGAAAGGTGTTGGTCATGTTTTGTACATTCTGTTWATTTGGCAGAATAATGCTGAATCAGTTCGATCAGGGCTGCATTGGAATCATTTAGTCATAATGGGAAATCAGGTGAAAGGGCTGTGTCTGTGGAGGAGTGGAGGAACACGGGATTCAGTGTGTAACACACAGTGCTTTGAGGGGGTCATCARTCTTGCTGAAGGTCACCCAATTCTCTTTAGTCTTACATTCGGTCACTCCTGTCAAAGATGGGAAGAGGAAATAGGTTTGGTTTGAGTCACGACATCTCAGATAAATGTGATGTGAACARTACAGAATGTGTCATACTCAACTAAGAAATATAAAATGCGTGCGTTCGTTTTTTGTGTGTAATGATGTTATATGCTGCATATTTGTGTGACTGTCTTTCCCAGCACCAGGGGAGATGGTGTGATGTGCTGATAATTAGCTGTCAGTGTAGTGGTCTCATTCTCTGTAATGTGCCATGTTTTCACTGTTAGAGTAAAGAAGAGTCCTCATTTTGGGCACAGTGAGTTTTAGCCCCATGATACTTAGATAGAAATAGTTTTAGCACTTATTTTTTGGTAGCAAACACATTCCCCAGAGCACGATATGAACAATTCATTCTTGTTCTAGTCTTATTTCATCAGGGAAAACTCTTATTTTGTCTCCATGCTGTCGGCTGCTGAAGAACACCTGTGTCGTCTTTCATGGAATCAAGCTGGGAACTGTCTCGTCACCAGCCATCTCTCCAAGGTACCCAACTCCCCATACCACATACCATACTCTTTCCCCTATAGACTTAACCCTCTCTTAGACTGTAAGTCAGTTAACCACATCTCACTTTTTGGAAAAACGGTTTGGTCAAGATAATTGTAATGCACCGCAGTACTGTCTGTCTGCCCGTCCGTCCGTCCGTCCGTCCGTCCGTCCGTCCGTCCGTCCGTCCGTCCGTCTGTCTGTCTGTCATTACTACAGAGGCAGTGCTGGGTTTGGTTACAGCTGGCTATAGGAGGTGACCATGTGGACAGAGGGTGATGAGAGCTTAATAATTGAATCAATGAGAGAACCATTACTTTGGTTTCAGGCAGAACCAACTGAGTGGGACTCCTGCATATACCCTAATGAAAGTACGTTTTGCTGTGTCTCAGTGTCATTTCTCTGGGAGTTGGATTGATTGATTGTATCAATGTTATTATAATTCACAAGGGCGKTACAGTTCACATCTGTCACGTTCTGACCTTGGTTCTTTTGTATTTTCTTTGTTTTAGTATGGTCAGGGCGTGAGTTGGGTGGGTTATCTATGTTTGTGTTTCTATGTTGKGTTTTTCGTTTGGCCTGATATGGTTCTCAATCAGAGGCAGGTGTTAGTCATTGTCTCTGATTGGGAACCATATTTAGGTAGCCTGTTTTCTGTTGTGTTTTGTGGGTGGTTGTCTTCCGTGTCTGTGTGTTCCACACGGAACTGTTTCGGTTTTCGTTCGTTCAATTTATTGTTTTGTATTTCAGTGTTCARTTTGTTCTATTAAAGATTCAYCATGAACACTTACCACGCTGCGCTTTGGTCCTCCTCTCTTTCTCCCAACGAAGATCGTTACAACATCAATAGCCCMTGTCGCAACTGTATACGTGTGAACAGAAATGCATAGTGGATGGGAGTTTCAGATGTGTAGTTTAAGTTTGATCATTTTAAAATAACCTTAGTTGAGACTGTACGGAGACAGACTAAATCCCCTTCATCTCTCTGCATCAGTGCACTAAAATAAGTGTCTGAATGTTACTGTTAAATATAAATCAAACATGGGGTCTGGTATTTTCCCTCTGCTGCTTAGACTAATCAGCTCTGTTTTTAGTCTTTCTAAATACTGTAGCTYGTTGTAAAACAGAACATAGTCAGTTAGTTTATTATTAGGTAGCAACCTAACCAGGATATAAGCGATGCAAATGATGTCACCGGGGTTTTCACTATGTCTATGTGTCTCATTGTTGTCAGGATGATTGGGCTTATTCTCCAAAGACAGCTCTCAGCTAGTTGACWTAATTGTCTACGGAAATCAATCGCCGAAGCCATAGAAAAAAAGCAGACTTTGAAAATACACTTCCTTCTCAATATCTATATTTAGAATCCATTTTTGTAGGTATGGATTTAGTCTGCTGCAGTTTATGTGTGATGTCAGTTATATTCCAATCACGTGATGCCAAACATAAACCTCAGCCTATTTTACCATGCTGTTGTTGTTTTGTATAATAAATCCTCAAAATGTTCTTCATTCGTATAATTAAACCCATACTTTCTGGAATTCTGATTCTTTCTGGGATTCTGATATTTCACAAAATCATAATTTCTCCTCCACGCCCACAATGATCAATATAAATGATAAGGCCATCATGGAGATATGTTCTATTATGTCACACTAGAGGAGGTTTCCATAAGGCATCAGAAGGAAGAGGGGTCCTCCTCAAGGGCTCTGTCCTCCATTTGAGTGAACACTGTCACAGAACAGCCATTTATTCTTCAATGAGGAATCGACGTTACACGGGTTGTCACGACAACCAGCTGTGATTCAGAGTGCCTGGGATAGGTCTCCACCTCCAGCAAGAAGCACTAGCCTTGAGATCTTAGCAGATGCTCAGCCAGCCAGCCAATCACAGGTGAGCAAGGGGAAAAAGATGACATCATAGGCAAATTAGGGCAAATGGAGTGAGTCTGTGGTTTGTCATCACCGCCCATCCAGGAAGTCAGAGAGAGAGAAATKATTATCTACCTAATTATTATGTAATTATTACCTGCTTCACTTGCTTTGGCAATGTTAACATATGTTTCCCATGCCAATAATGCGCCTTGAATTGAATGGAATTGATAAATAGCATCTATCAGAGACTGGTGAGGCTGCAAAGAGAGAAAGCACAGTCTACGTTAGCTGCCTTCCTCTGTCTGGGGGACAACTACAGTCCACTATGGTTGTAGACCATAAGACTGGCAGGGTCCAGGAACTGTAAGGGAACTGTAAATCAAATAGTCAACACATTTATGCAGCATGATATTGATAGCATTTAAATGAAACCTGATATTGTGAAACTATTTCCAACTGAGTGTTAATCGTTGCAGGTCTAATTCTTGCCGTAAGAAATAACACAGAAATAATTGTGAAGGTATACAGGTATTGTTACTGTATGTCTATATGTAATGTGCACAGTTCTGGGAAGTAGCACATGTAAATAAAGTTAGAACTAGCAAAATAAGGAGGAAAATGTTTTAGCCATTCAGACTTGAGAGTGGTAGATAAAAAGAGATAGCTATTGAAATATAATCCACCCTTCCTCCTGTCTCTCGCTGAGCTAGTTTGGTCTGTGAAACAAAATACCAACTGTGTCTGCCTCTCTCTCTGCCTCCTCCCCCAGAGCTGCTGCCTTCATTAATATGCCACCTCCCAGCCAATGGACTGAGCAAGGCGGATGACATCATGAGCTAGGGAACAGTGAGCAGCCAGTGAAGCGTCCAGCCTGCCGAACAAGACTGAGTTTAGGGTCAGGAACCGGTCTGACAAGAGAATGGCAATCCTGCCTGTTAACTGTCAATAGGACTATACAGTTAAGGATGAACCTACCAGAATACTGGATCCAAAGGCGACACACCGAACAAGAGAATGTCAAGACATATTTCAGGTAATCCCTTGTCTGTGTATGCGATAGGATATGTGGATATGAGAGGGAGGTGGGCTGTGCATGTGGGGAGTGCTTTGTAGCCTTATTTCCTTCATCCCTGCATTCTGCCTTGCTGGAGAGGAGGAGGAGAAGGCAGCTGTGTTTATCTACGTTGTGTCTTATCACAGAGAGAGAGGAAATGGATGCCTGCATCTGTGTGGATTGGCTTTCAATGCCATTACTGGCCAGCTCAATGTTATCAACCCGCCATCCCCTCCCTCCTTTCCTGGATTTTATGGACCCATCCACCCTTGTGTTTCCAAAAAAGCATCTTTGTTGATGTGAGAGCCTGAATCGGTGGCGTTTGTTAGAGCCGTGTGTGTGTGTGTGTGTGTGTGTGTGTGTGTGTGTGTGTGTGTGTGTGTGTGTGTGTGTGCTGTGTGTGTGTGTGTGTGTGTGTGTGTGTGTGTGTGTGTGTGTGTGTGTGTGTGTGTGTGGTGCGTGTGTGTGCGTGCGTGCGTGCGTGCGTGCGTGTGCGTGCGTGCCAGCCAGCCTGTAGCAAAGCAGCAGCTGCAGTGGCAACACGGTAACAAAAAGAGGAAATGCTATTTGGGTTCTAAGGTGCAAGGCTGTTCGAGGCTTGCGAGGCTGTGCGAAAGCTGTGCGAAGCTGGCGGATGGATCTGAGCTGTAGATGCTGTGGATGGGGATGGGGAGTGATGATGGTTATTATGTGCAAAGGGATGGCCCTTTGTTATCTCTGGGCTGTTGCCTCTGGCCCCACTGTTTTAGAGAGGTTTTTTGTTGTTGAGATGATTGATTTTTTCTTCCTCTTTCCACACATAGACACAGAGAGCTCTGTCTGTCTCCTGCTTTAAACATGTATGTGTGGAGTTCTTTCATGGCGGCCCTGCCGGCTGTGGTGACACAGGGAGATATACAGCGTCTGGTCACCCTACAGGGATGGGGATGGGGGCGGGGGCTGCTCTTGTGGGAGCTGAGCGATCCTGCCTCAGTGAGGAAGGGAGTGGGATTGGGTCAGTCAGTCATCTATCCATTCTATCCATCACAATCGGCGCTGTTCATTTACACGCTGGTGTCAGGGCAAGATAGGAGTAGGGCTGAGAGGACGGGTGAGAGATTCCACTTCTTCCTGGACGCACAGTCATCCCCGTGTTTGTGTGAAGCACAACCTTCTGGGAAAGCTGTTCTCTTTTTAAAAAAGGATGCTGGGAACGCATCTGGGTGACAGTGGAGTTAGGAAGAGGAGGATGTGGGAATGAGTGCTAATCCATGTGTGTGTGTGTGTGTGTGTGTGTGTGTGTGTGTGTGTGTGTGTGTGTGTGTGTGTGTGTGTGTGTGTGTGTGTGTGTGTGTGTTGTGTGTGTGTGTGTGTGTGTGTGTGTGTGTGTGTGTGTTGGGCTGTAGTGTTTGATGCAGACATCAGGAGTGTTACATCTATCAATATCACCCCGACATATGCTCATCTCTCTCTGCTCCTCACTGACAACAATTACACAGAGCTAGCACAAACCTCTAGCCCTCACATACCCTCATTGTTGCTATCAGCACGTGGCCCATAAAATCAGGAACCACTTCAGCTTTTAAGAGGAGCTCTTATTTTTTTTTGTGTGTGTGAAAGTTCTCTCATCGCAAGTCAACAAGTAAACATAGATCCAGCAGGCCATTCTAATTCCCTCTGGGTTTTTTTACCTGTTCATGTGGAGCCATATAAACACTATGATTAGACCAGCTGTTTATCTACAGTGTTATCTATTGAAACTGAAGACCTCTTGTCACAGTCGTCCTTAGGTGGTTGCTGGGTGACAGAGAAGTGGGCAGACGTCAGACAGACAGACAGACAGACAGACAGACAGACAGACAGACAGACAGACAGACAGACAGACAGACAGACAGACAGACAGACAGACAGACAGATGTTGTTGATGTGTGACAGAGGGAGAACAGACCGGAGGAGAGGCTGTGTGTAATAGTCCTTCAGAGAGGTTGTGTGTGTGTCTGTATCCACACCTTCCACTGTAGTGTTTGTCTGGAGTCACAGGGTGTTTCTCAATTTGCATACTACCATGCTCCACACTCTTATGCTCCGGGTGCATTCTCCGAGGACGTTCTCTTGTGGAGAACGCGTCAAACAATACATTTGAGAAGCACTCATATTCTCCTTACTGTATTATCTCACTCTGCATCTCCCATTCACTGAACCTTCTTCCAGCCTGGACAATGGCAACAATAGAGACTAAACAAAATATACACAAAGCAAACGTTTTACTGAATAATTTTCAKCYAACTATATGTGAATCGTAATAATSTAGCTAGCTAGCTAGTTAAACAGRCAAAAATGATCTAAAACTAATGTTATGCAAGGTAGATGTCAATTCTTCATGGGTAGYTAGCTAGCTAACTGTCAAAGCTAGCCAGTTAGCCCTATTGACTTACTATGGCTTGCGATCTACGCTCACTACAGTGGGTATTGTAGGCAGTAAAACATGCCGAAATTAACACAGCATGTATTTATTACCGTATCAAGATAAAATATTGTAGTCAGGCAACCTATGACATGTGAATGAGAATCATTTAATTCCGAAGTCAAAGTTTATTTTCTCTCGCTTCAGCTCAAATAATGGCTACCATTGATTTCAAGAAATGTAGCGTAATTTGTTTTTTACCTGGTTGCGTCATTTGTAAAACTTCTGTTGATGCATGCTTAAAAATATGTACAAGCGGAGTACGCGTTCGCATACTTTGATTTGGACTCGCACTCTGACCCTCCCGTTCTCCAATTTGTGTGCTCAGAGCACAGTAGTATGTATTTTGAGAAACTCCCACAGTGTCTGATCCCAGGGAAATGCTGTAAATTACATATGTATTAGTATTTTGAAAGATGAGACGTTGATGATTATAATAAATGCCGCTTTGATGTCATACAAGCAAGCCAAACACCTGTGAGTCTAAATGAGCATTTCACATTTTCATATGTAATATAGTGTCAACGTTTATGATCACTATGTTTGACATATAGTTACAAGATGACATGGCGTCATACCCTGGGATGTCCTGACCAGAATGAGACCGTTTGTTGTATTGTGAAGAAAATTTGCCATGGAACAAGCATCGGAATGCACTTATGACTCCATTCTATGCACACCAAAATTACAATCTGCTTCTCTGAATTGCCTTGTGAAAGCCTAACAATGTAAGATCATATTTTATAATTTAGCTAGTCATGTTGGCAATAGAACACGATTTCAAATTATGCCCATCTGACCCAGATTACGATTTATAATGGACCGTTTTTGGATTAAATAAACAACAACAGTAATTGTGTAAGGCGGGGATGTAGTGTTGTGTTCCAAACAAAACAACTGCAAGTGTGCTTGCTGTAGTTCCTTAACGGCACCGCTAGGAGAGCTCAAAAAAGCACCTTATAGTTGCTGACTCTTCTTTGAGTTATAAAAGTGAATTGGAATTACTTAGGAACTGTGCACACCATCATAAATTGTTCTGAAATCGTGTCTGTACTTAGTGACAGATACAATTAGCATTCCTGAAACCTTATTTTGTTGAAATATATTTGGATCTCTGACAAATTAAGCTTTTTGATTGCACCCAAATTGTCCGTTTTAATTCATAGGATTCAGATAATATTCAATAAATATAGTACACAACATCCTATTTGGACTTAACTTCTTCCTACCAATGAGTAAAACATGAGGAATCCCCCCCCCAAAATGGCAAAAGCCACCCACTTACCCCTAACACCCCATGCCAATCCCACCCCAACAACCAGTATACAGTATCAGTTCTCTATATTTGACAAGCAGTATGAAGCTGTGGCTTGGAGTATTGCTTCTCCATACTATGTCATGTATTCCTTGTGAATCTGGTGATGTTTTTTCGCTTGCATTATTTGCCATATAGTGTGAACGTACCAGGTATTGACCACTAAATGCAGCTGTTCCTGCTATACCGCCACAATATTTGATCCATCGTGCTGGTCTCTTGTCTTTATTAAATAGATCACAACATTTCCTTTGCAACCTTGGGTAGAAAAACAATAGATTTGTCTCATTATGAAAATAAATGGTATGGTCYTCCTCACAATTCAAGCCAGTCCTCCATGAAATGACATGGAACGTTTCACAAGCTCTAGTATGTCAATGCTTTATATTTTACCCTAGTGTGAATAAATCAAAAAGCCATGGCTAATAATAATTTGTTCGACTGGTATAGATCTACATAATCATGCATGGCTTTCCTTTGCAGAGTAGAAGGATAAACAGTGATGAGGGGAGACTTTGTGTGTGTGTGCACATGTGTGCACGTGTGTGACAGTGAGGGCTGTCATTATTGAAGAGTAGGACTGTGCGTGGTGCTGCTGAGGCTTATCCCCACAGGAGGGAGGCTGTGTAAACGGGGGCTTGATGAGGAGCTGGATGTAGAGGAGTCCACTGACAGTTTCTGCTTTGTGCTCAAGCCCAGGCTAGTGATCACTGAGCAGCAGTGACTATCTCCATCCAAATAAACACAACTTCTCCTGACACTAGAATAACAAGGCCCAGTGTTGCAGCTGTACAAAAAGGTCCACTCTCTGGCTCAGGATGCAACACCTGTGATTGGATAAGGAGGTTGCAGGACACCTGTGATTGGATGAGGAGGTTGCAGGACAAAAATGGTGGTGGTTAACCTCCTGGAGGCAGAAGAGAGGAGACTGGCTGTTCACCTCACTTCCCCCGTGCAGCTCAATGTGTCTCACCTTCATTGACTCCTCACACCTCCAGGCCTGACTGAACACATTAACCAGATACTGTATGCTCATCGTGACTTAAGACACAATTAATTCAGTAGTCTCTCGGACCAACAGAGGCAACCAGATTTAGATCAGAACATATCAAATTCTTTAGGTCAGTTATACGAGTGAAATAAGAGATGAGATCAGAATAGGAGCCGTGTGTATATTAGCCTGCACTAGTCTATTCATAAACAAACAACAAGCTTGTCCGACCTAGCCTACTGGTTGGCTGTGGCCTGGCTGCTTGTCCAATCAGGGTTGTGTTGTGTGTGTGTGTGCTGTATAGCGCTGTGTTCAGTTTGCTGTGCTACCTCAGGTCAGGACAGTATGGGGGTTGGTTGGTGAATGTAACCCAACACATGGGGCTTCTCTTACATCACCTCAGCCAACTGCTAACAAAAGCTCCAGAAGACCCAGCGCCTTGTCTCTGCCTGCTGCCTGTCAGCTGGCCATCTGAAATGTGATATTACATACAAATAGGCCTACAACCGTCTGCTTAGGATAGTAACGTAAAGCCTTATACCACTCTGGTGCTGACGACTGTCGGGCAGTGGGCAATGTGCTCTGCCAGAGTGGAGTAGGTTAGTAACGCTTTGGGCAGAGTGTAGTAGTGAAATGGCCGAGTCTTAAGAAGTGTGCTGTGCTCCAGTGTTGTAGTGTGTGGAGCTGTAGTGTTGTGGTGCTAGGTGATATCAGGGCCATGGTCTGTGTACTGGATTAGCACGGAGGATTGAGGGCCATCTGGCCATTTTGCCTGAGAGAGGTGGGGGTGGAGGGAGGGTGTAGGAGGCACACTCGCACACTGACACATTGACCCCCCCCCAATCTTCATGCTCTCTGTCTGTTGCTGGTTGTTGGTGTGTGTTCACGTGCATGTGTGGGTGTGTTTGTGGTTTGTTGTACATTCATCTACAGTACCTACCTGCCACCCCTCATTGTGTCATGCAAACATAGACTGTAGACACTATGGTGTCTTTGAGGACAGGGCATGTTCAGTAAAGATCAGTCATCGGCCGCCATGGGAACCTGTGCAGCTTTAACCAATATCACATTTTACTAGACCACATCGGCCACACTGTGGTCAGACTACAAGCCTGCGAGGAGAGGACCGTTTGCATAGCACCTCACAGATGTAACCATGCCACCATCAGACTACTAGCTAACCATGCTATTCCGAAAGCTCCCTTTTCATTTCAAAATCTACAATGATTGTTTCCTCTCATCGTGGTATTACGGGGAGGACTGGTAGCAGAGAAAAGTGGTGCTGGCCAATGACAGTATGGGGTTAATGAAGGATCGGCCCCAATCTGTTCCTGTACTACAGCAGGCCAGGCTGCACATGTCTGTCTGATCCCGATGACTGACTAACTGACTACGATGGCTTATATGGCGAGAGAGGGAGAGACTCCCATTAGCTTTAGGTCCACTCCACAAGACCTACTTTCATCCACCGACTGCCATTCCATGTGATTCTAAATACTACTACCACTAATAATAGACACAGCAACACAACACATAGCACTCAAAATACCACAACGGTACTACTTTTAGGGTAACTTCTGTTACTAATACTGACATGACACATATTAACACTTCATTCAATTAAAAATGTGACGTTTCTAAACCGTAGCTAGCTCGTTGGTTAAGTAAGCGATAATCAACGAGGGGCTACGCGTTCTATGGAAAATAATGAACGGCGTGGACCACAACGCGCTAGCGGAGTGGAACTGACATTACGCTGAGTTGCATTATTGTCCAGAGAACGCATAGAGCCCCGAGTTGATTATCCCTTTTATACCATGGCTATAATTGAACACATTTGCCACTAGGAATGTGTTCATTTGCCAGGAGAAATGTTCAACATCCACTGAAGTAGCAAGCAATTTTAATATAGCTACAGTAGTTGCCTTGGTAACCAAACAAACAGACTTGTTAGTTTAGCTAGCTAACCAAACCATCAATCCTAGCTTGCTATTATGAGAATCTAATTCAACAATAGCAATAATGTTTTCAATTCGACTTTTGCCTTCAAAAGCAGCTCAAAGAAAACATGTAAGAATTAACTATAGCCATTGAATTCTACTGTGCCGATATACCGTGCATTATAGCAAAATAATGCACACTCTAGAATGCCCTTCAAACCAATCAGAAACTATTATTTAGCAGCGGATAGAAAATCAAGCCATGGCACTGGCAAATGTCAAGACCGTTTACTCACGAACAAGTTACACCAGGTTCATATTTAATCCATTTGGCATATGATTATCTCTTTGTAATCCCAACATGAGACGAACACAACAACATGATCACTCATAAAAATCCATTAGGATAGTGCATGCAAATGTGAACAGTGTATCTGGGACATACTGTATGTATTCATATTCAAAAATGTAATATTCTCACTTTATGGTCCTCTGTAGCTCAGTTGGTAGAGCATGGTGTTTGGAACGCCAGGATAGTAGGTAAAAAAATATAGGAACCTTACCGCTAGCCATGATTGGCTGAGATAATGTATTAGCTTTACATGCCATGTAGAATGCTTCGGTCTATAACATGAGCTGGTAAGTATGTGTGGATAATCCTGTCTACCGCACCTTTTTTTGAAAGATATCATGAAGAACTGAAAAAGGTTTGGCTACTGCTCTCAACATTGCTGCCCTGAAGTTAATAATGCTATCGACAAAGCTCAGTGGGAAAACGTTGTGATGGACAACTTTCTGAAGGATGATCGTGCCATGCTGACTCTCTCTGACTGAAAATGAATCAAAGAGGAAATCCCTGATTTAGGTAAAAACATTTTCATTGAACCAGACATTGTTAGGGAAAAAATGGTGTCGTCATTAAATAAGTTGACCAAGTTTTGAAATCAGTGGAATGCCCAGTGGAAGCAGAGAGATGAATGCCAAATGAGGATAGAGTTCTAAAAGAGAACACAGAAAGAAGACTACTGTATAAAACACCTTTATCCGGATAACATCTTCAAACTAAGGGCAACCATGGCATCCATGACATAGGGAGAAGCGTTCATCCATATATCATCCATGTAACATACTATTTTTTCACGTAATCATGGCTCTCTCCAGATTTACTGTCCCCGTCCATTCAGCCAGTGGGGTTCACCGTCCATCGCGCGGACAGGATGAAAGAACTCTACAGGGGAAAGGAAAGGTGGAGGTGTATGTTGCATGATTAACTACTCATGGTGTGATTGTGATAGCGTACAGAAATTCTAGTTATTTTGTTCTCCCGATCTGGAATAGCTCACCATCAAATGCACCCTCCAGGTGTCAGTACGAAGCCGAGGAAGTTTATCGAGCTACATGGAAGGCACTCTTTTCAGTCTTCACATGAAGGTTATGGTCAGGGAGCTGTTGAAGAACCTTTTGCACGTGCTGTATGTGTTCCTTCAGGGAGTGGGAGAAAATCAGGATGTCATCAATGTAGACGATGAGAAAGCAGTTGAACATATCCTGGAAAACATTGTTCATAAAGGATTGGAAGATGGCGGGGGCATTGGTAAGGCATGACCAGGTATTCGTAGTGCCCTCGGGTGGTGATACGGACAAGGTTATATGCATTTCGCAGGTCGAGTTTAGTATAGATGTTGGCGCGGCCCAATTGTTCAAGGGTCGCTGGAATCAGAGGAAGAGGGAAACGGTTCTTGACCGTGACGTCATTCAGGGAACGGTAATCAATACATGGACGAAGACCACCATCCTTTTTTCCAATGAAGAAGAAGCTGGACGCAGCCGGGGAAGAAGGACAAATGAAACCGTTTGAGTGATTCATCAATGTAGTTCTCCATTGCCTTATTTTCCATGATAGATAGGGCTAAACACAGCCCTTCGGTGGGGACACTCCAGGGAGTAAGTCAATAGCACAGTCTCCTGGGCGATGTGGTGGCAGAGTGGAGGCCTTGATATTGCTGAAGACATTGTTGTACTGGGCGTATTCAGATGGTATGGTGGGTGGCACTGCCGAGGCAGAGTCCTCAATGGTGGTGGCTCTGCAGGGTAGGCTGAGACAACTGGAGAAGCAGGTAGAGGACCAGGACATTAGTTCACCTTGTTGCCACGAGATGGCAGGGTCGTGGCGACAAAGCCAGGGGTGTCCGAGGATGAGTGGCTGTTTGGGGGATGAGAGTTCCATGAGTTGAATGGTTTCGGTGTGGAAGACTCCAATCTGGAGGGTGACGCTCTGTGTCAGGTGCGTGATAAAGCCCGTGCCCAATGGCTGCCAGTCCAGGGTGTTATCCCTTAGGGGAGGGGTGACAGGTGTTAGATCATTGTCAAGCTCTTGTACTAGCTGGTGATCGATAAAATGACCTGCTGCTCCCGAATCTATCAAGCCTTCTATGTACTTGGTAACCCCCTTCACAGTTATCAATACTGGGACGGAGAATTGCTTCTGGGAGATATTTATAAATAAGGACACGCACCTGCATGGCAGCGGGGGGACCTTTCTCATCTCTCCGTGGGGTACGAACAGGGCAATGGCTGAGTAGATGATCTTTCCCTCCACAATATAGGCAGAGCCCTTCTTGGATCTGCTTTTGACGTTCGATACACGGGAGAAGAGCATGGCCCAACTGCATGGGCTCAGGAAGACTCGGACAGGATGACGGAGTCATGGAAAGAGAAGGTTTCAGGTTCCTGGGTGGCAGAGTTCTTTGGCGATGAGGTGGTCGATGGAGATGGACATATGAATGTATTGATTTAAATCCTGAAGGTCACCTCTACAGGCCAGCTCCGCCTGAAGTTCCCTGTTGAGCCCTCTTCGGTAGACGGTAAGTAAAGCAGCCTCATTCCATCCACTCCTTGCAGCCATGTTGAGGAACTCAAGGGCATACTCGGCAGCTGAATTACGAGGAGGTCTCCTATAGGACGACCAGAGGGAGAGTGATCGAATACCTCTTTGAAGAGGGTGTGGAAATGGGTCTCGGATCCGAGTTCTGTGCTGTTGGCAGTCCATATGGCGTTGGCCCAATCCAGGGCTTTGCCTGTGAGTAGAGACACAACAAAATCCACCCTGGTCTTGTCGGTGGCGTAGTTAGTGGGGTTGTGCTCAATGTATTTGCTGCATTGCATCAGAAATCCCTGACATTTCCCAGGTGAACCGTCATATTTTCCAGGCATGGGTATGAACGAAGGAGGGCTATGAGTTACGATACCTGGGATCGGCGGAGTAGGGATAGGCTGGCAGAGAAGCTCCATAAGCTCCTCCTGCTGGGTTAGGCGCCGCTGTAGCTTCGCTGAATCCATTCCATTATTGGGTGAGGTATTCTGTACTGAACACTCAGGGAGAAAAAGGTGTAGATTCACGCGCATAGCGCAGCAGATGTTTATTAAGCCTTCGCAGAAGGCAGGAATCGGGGTCACAGGCAGGCAATGGTCAAACACAGGTAGGCAGTCAAAAACAAACAATACCTCACAACCATACAAACAGAAAGAACTGAACTAAATAGGGAGCTGATGAGACCAGGTGAGAAACGAACACAGGTGAAATAAATGAACAGAAATGAAAGACAGGGCTACGTTCCAGAACACAAAGAAACAGGGCTACGTTCAAGAACACAAAGAAAAAGAACACAAGGTAGACTAAGAAAAGAAAAGCAGAACCTTACACAAACTGGAAACCGCATATCCTGAGGCTGTATTTATTGTAGCTTTAACTTCTTATGGCTGAAATCCCGCTAACGGGATCGATATGACAAAATTCAATCAACAGAAATCTCATAATTAAAATTCCTCAAACAGACAAGTATTTTACACCATTTTAAAGATAAACTTGTTGTTAATCCCACCGCCTTTTTTGTCCGATTTCAAAAAGGCTTTACGACGAAAGCACACCAAACGATTATGTTAGGTCAGCAACTAGTCACAGAAAAACACAGCCATTTTTCCAGCCAAAGAGAGGAGTCACAAAAAGCAGAAATAGAGATAAAATTAATTACTAACCTTTGATGATCTTCATCAGATGACACTCATAGGACTTCATGTTACACAATACATGTATGTTTTGTTTCGATAAAGTTCATATTTATATCCAAAAATCTCAGTTTACATTGGCGCATTATGGTCAGTAATGTTTTGCTTCCAAAACATCCAGTGATTTTGCAGAGCCACATCAATTTACAGAAATACTCATCATAAATGTTGATGAAAATACAAGCGTTATACATGGAATTATAGATTCACTTCTCCTTAATGCAACCGCTGTGTCAGATTTTTTTTTTACTTTATGGAAAAAGCACACCATGCAATAATCTGAGTACGGCGCTCAGACACAAAAACAAGCCATACAGGTACCCGCCATGTTGTGGAGTCAACAGAAGTCAGAAATAGCATTATAAATATTCACTTACCTTTGATGATCTTCATCAGAATGCACTCCCAGGAATCCCAGTTCCACAATAAATGTTAGTTTTGTTCGATAAAGTCCATCATTTATGTCCAAATACCTCCTTTTTGTTCGCGCGTTTAGGTCACAAATCCAAATTCATGAGGCGAGAGCACTAGGTCCAGACGAAAAGTCAAAAAGTTCCATTACAGTTTGTAGAAACATGTCAAACAATGTATAGAATCAATCTTTAGGATGTTTTTAACATACATCTTCAATAATGTTTCAACCGGAGAATTCCTTTGTCTTTAGAAATGCAATGGAACGCAGCTAACTCTCAAGGGCGCGCGCGAGACTGAGCTCATGGCACTCTGCCAGACCTCTGGTTGACACAGCTCTCATTCTCTCCTCCTTCACAGTAGAAGCCTCAAACAAGGTTCTAAAGACTGTTGACATCTAGTGGAAGCCTTAGGAAGTGCAATCGGACCAAATTTACACTGTATCTTGGATAGGCAAAGAGTTGAAAAAAGGAGGTTTTTGCCTGCCATATGAGTTCTGTTATACTCACAGACATCATTCAAACAGTTTTAGAAACTTCAGAGTGTTTTCTATCCAAATCTACTAATACTATGCATATCTTAGCTTCTGGGCCTGAGTTGCAGGCAGTTTACTCTAGGCACCTTATTCATCCAAGCTACTCAATACTGCCCCCCAGCCATAAGAAGTTAATAAAGGAAATCTAAGGAAAACACTACCGAAGTTCTATGACATCTCCTGTGCTACTCGCTCATCGAGAACTTTGGACCATTGCTACTCCCTCTTCCAGGACGGCTCCCTCTTCCCCACCCTCCCTTTGGCAAATCAGATCATGCCTCCATTTTGCTCCCCCCCTCCTATTGGCAGAAACTTAAACAGGATGTACCCGTGGTAAGGAATGTTCAACATTGATCTGACCAATCGGAATCTATGTTTCAAGATTGTTTTGATCACATGGACTGGGAAATGTTCAGGGTTGCCTCTGAGAATAGTATTGACGAATACACTGACTAAGGGATAGAGTTCATCAGGAAGTGCATAGAGGATGTTATTACCACTGTGACGATTGGAACTTATCCAAACCAAAGACCGTAGATAGATGGCCACATTTGCGCAAAACTGAAAGTGCGAACTACCACGGCAAGGTGACTGGGAACATGGACTTGTACAAACAGACCAGCTATGCCCTCCGTAAGGCAATCAAAGAGGCAATGCGACAGTACAGGGACAAAGTGTAATCACAATTTAACAGCTCAGACACGAGATGTATTTGGCAGGGACTTCAGACAATCACAGATTATAAAGGGAAATCCAGCAACATTGCGGACACTGACGCCTCGCTCCTGGACAAGTTAAACACCTTATTCGTACGCTTTGAGGAAAACACAGAGCTACCAATACGGGCCACTGACGCTAACAAGAACTCTGAGCTCTCGTTTTTCATGGCCAACTTGAGTAAGACATTTAAGAGTGTTAACCCTTGCAAGGCTGCCGGCCTGCCAAGCTGTGTCCTCAGAGCATGTGCAGACCGACTGGCTGGAGTGTTTATGTACATATTCAATCTCTCCTTATCCCAGTCCGTTGTCCCCACTTGCTTAAAAATGTCCACCATTGTTCCTGTACCCAAGAAAGATACCTGGGGAGGACTGCCACCTGTCCTCCCTAGGTAACTGAACTAAATTACTATTGCCCTGTAGCACTCACTTCTGTCATCATGAAATGTTTTGAGAGGCTAGTTAAGGATAATATCACCTCCACCTTACCCGACACCCTAGACCCACTACAATTTGCATACCACCCCAACAGATCCACGGATGACACCATTGCCATCGCACTGCACACTGCCCTATCCCATCTGGACAAGAGGAATACCTATGTGAGAATGCTGTTTATCGACTACAGCTCAGCCTTCAACACCATAGTGCCCTCCAAGCTCATCACTAAGCTCAGGGCCCTGGGTCTGAATCCAGTGCAACTGGGTCCTGGACTTCCTCACGGGCCGACCCCAGATGGTGACGGTAGGTAACAACATCTCTGCCATGTTGATCCTCAACACGGGGGCCTCACAAGGTTGCTTGCTTAGCCCCCTCCTGTACTTCATGTTCACACATGACTGCGTGGCCACACACGTCTCCGACTCAATCAAGTTTGCTGACGACACAACAGTGTTAGTCCTAATTACCAACAACGAAGAGACAGCCTACAGGGAGGAGGTGAGAGCCCTGTCGGAGTGGTGCCAGGAAAATAATCTGTCCCTCAACATCAACAAAGGGAAGGAGCTGATCGTGGACTACAGGAGACAGAAGATGGAGCATGCCCCCATCCACATCGACGGGGCCACAGTGGAAAGGGTGAAAAGCTTGAAGTTCCTCGGTGTGCACATCACTGAAAACCTGAAATGGTTCATCCACACAGACCGTGTGGTGAAGAAGGCGTAACATAGTCATTGACACTGATCACTTTTAATAATGTTTATATACTGGTTTACCCACTTCATATGTATTCTAGTATATATTCTGTATTCTAGTCAAGGATCATCCTATATAACTACTGCTGTACACACATTTTCTATTTATATACTGTCCAAACTGTCTATACACATCATTTATTATATATATTATAATTATATATATATATATTTATATATTTATATATATATTATATATTATATATATATATATATAATATATATATATATATAATATATATATATATATTATATATTATATATACACTGCTTCAAAAATAAAGGGAACACTTAAACAACACAATGTAACTCCAAGTCAATCACACTTCTGTGAAATCAAACTGTCCACTTAGGAAGCAACACTGATTGACAATACATTTCACATGCTGTTGTGCAAATGGAATAGACAACAGTGGAAATTATAGGCAATTAGCAAGACACCCCCAATAAAGGAGTGGTTCTGCAGGTGGTGACCACAGACCACTTCTCAGTTCCTATGCTTCCTGGCTGATGTTTTTGGTCACTTTTGAATGCTGGCGGTGCTTTCACTCTAGTGGTAGCATGAGACGGAGTCTACAACCCACACAAGTGGATCAGGTAGTGCAGCTCATCCAGGATGGCACATCAATGCGAGCTGTGGCAAGAAGGTTTGCTGTGTCTGTCAGCGAAGTGTACAGAGCATGGAGGCGCTACCAGGAGACAGGCCAGTACATCAGGAGACGTGGAGGAGGCCGTAGGAGGGCAACAACCCAGCAGCAGTACCGCTACCTCCACCTTTGTGCAAGGAGGAGCAGGAGGAGCACTGCCAGAGCCCTGCAAAATGACCTCCAGCAGGCCACAAATGTGCATGTGTCTGCTCAAACGGTAGAAACAGACTCCATGAGGGTGGTATGAGGGCCCGACGTCCACAGGTGGGGGTTGTGCTTACAGCCCAACACCGTGCAGGACGTTTGGCATTTGCCAGAGAACACCAAGATTGGTGATATATATATTTATTTATATATACACACACTACTGTTCAGTGGTTTGGGGTCACTTAGAAATGTCCTTGTTTTTGAAGGAAAAGCTATTTTTTTGTCCATTAAAATAACATCAAATTGATCAGAAATACAGTGTAGACATTGTTAATGTTGTAAATGACTATTGTAGCTGGAAACGGACGATTTCTAATGGAATATCTACATAGGCGTACAGAAGCCCATTATCAGCAAACATCACTCCTTTGTTTCAATGGTACGTTGTGTTGGCTAATCCAAGTTTGTCATTTTAAAAGGCTAATTGATCATTAGAAAACCCTTTTGCAGTTATGTTAGCACAGCTGAAAACTGTTGTTCTGATTAAAGAAGCAATATAACTGGCCTTTAGACTAGTTGAGTATCTGGAGCATCAGCATTTGTGGGTTCGATTACAAAATGGCCAGAAACAAATAACTTTCTTCTGAAACTCGTCAGTCTATTCTTGTTTTGAGAAATTAAGTCTATTCCATGTGAGAAATTGGCACGAAACTGAATATCTCGTACAACGCTGTGTACTACTCCCTTCACAGATCAGCGCACACTGGCTCTAACCAGAATAGAAAGAGGAGTGGGAGGCCCCGGTGCACAACTGAGCAAGAGGACAAGTACATTATAGTGTATAGTTTGAGAAACAGACGCCTCACAAGTCCTCAACTGGCAAGTTCAACGAGAGAGGGCCAGTCAATGAGGGCATACAGGTCGCAGTGGTGGGTAGTATATGGGGCTTTGGTGACAAAATGGATGGCACTGTGATAGACACCATCCAGTTTGTTGAGTAGAGTGTTGGAGGCTATTTTGTAAATGACGTCGCTGAAGTCGAGGATCGGCAGGATAGTCAGTTTTACGAGGGTATGTTTGACAGCATGAGTGAAGGAGGCTTTGTTGCAAAATAGGGAGCCGATTCTAGATTTAATTTTGGTTTGGAGATGCTTAATGTGAGTCTGGAAGTAGAGTTTACAGTCTAACCAGACACCTATGTATTTGTAGTTGTCCACATATTCTAAGTCAGAACTGTCCAGAGTAGTGATGCTAGTCGGGCGGGCGTGTGCCAGCAGCAATCGGCTAGCCGGGAGATAGGCCTAGCTCCAGGCTAACTGGTGCTTGTTTCGGGACAGAGACGTTAGCCAGGAGTAGCCACTCGGATAGCAGCTAGCTAGCTGCGATGATCCGGTGTAAGGGTTCTTCCAGCTCTTACTGGATCATCCCCCTCCAAATGAATCTCCTCTCTGTGAATACCTACTCCCTAAACAGCTGTGTGTTTGTGTGAATACCAGTATGACGAGTGTACAGTATTACCCATGGAAAGAGATCACTTTAACACAACTGACCCAGAAGAAATGGCAGGAATGATTTTCATGTTATTATTTTATTATTTTGTGGAAAATGAGTTTGAGCGGTCATTGAGTATAGAAACAATACTTCTATGTCTTTTTAGTTCATTTTGCATCAGATGAGCAAGTGGACACTTCTAGTTAGTCAGCTGGTTAGGGTTATCGCTAAGATGAACACTCCACTTGCTTTGTAGTGAATGACCTTGGGATTCACTGGGATCTCAGAGTAAAAATAGTAATTACACACACACACACACACACACACACACACACACACACACACACACACACACACACACACACACACACACACACACACACCACACACACACACACACACACACACACACACACACACACACCACATCCCACCTGCCACCTGTTCTGAGCTGCAGTTGAACTGTGGCTCATTGTGAATCTAATGGAGGTCTAGCGGCTGTATGCAAAGCAGGCCCAGTATCCCAGCAGCACCTAGAGGAGGGGGGACTCAGGAAGGAACTCTGGGAGGAGGTGGAGCTTCTAGGGAGAAAGACTGATATATCAGTCAGAGGAACAGAAAGACAGATTATACAGAATCAGAATCACATGGAGTCAATTATCTATTACATTTCTAAGGGAATTGAATGAAAGAAGTTTAAATCTAAGAGCTTTCTTGTTCACGTACATTTCCCTCTTACATGATTATCTCTACATTATGGACATGAGGTAGCATTTACTCTACAAAAATACAACTATAGCCTATAGTTTGTACCCAGTGGATCAGTGTGGACCTCAGAGAGTTTTGGAGCTCTCTACCTTGAGACTGGTCCCTCTATTGGCCCTGGCTCCATCAAAGAGAGCCGTTGTTGTCAGCTGAACCCAGGACTGTTTTCTCTCTGTCTGTTCAAGTGAAGAGGAGGATAAAATGATCTTTTCATTCCTTCAATGACTTCTGCAGAACAACTGTTTCCGTGGTGACCTTGACAGGGAAATCACGCGAGAGGTGAGGGTTTGGGCTTTAAAGAGATGACATCTGCTGTGGTTTGGCCTGTGTGTGGTGGTCTGCTCTCCGCTGTGATCAGGGTCTGTGCTGTGCGCCCTCCCCTGTGCTGTGAGGAGAGAGCGTATGGAGAAAAAGGCTGTTGTTTTGACACGTCATTTTAGGCTTTGAAGTAACGCGTGTCTGAATACAAATGTACAAACTTAAAATAGGGATTTATTGTCGTCCAACATTTTCAGAACTACGTAAAGCAATCAGAAATACTCCAATCCTGCAGAAACATTCTGCACAGCTAGTCATCCTAGTCTCAAGAGGTGATGATTGGTTATCCTAACAGCTCCCCCCTGTAACAGAGCAGAACTGGATATGCCTCTTCAACGTCCACAACAGACCCATTCCCCAGTTGGCCTGTCCCCCCTCCCCTCCACCAGCCCTAATGCTACATAGAGCCATGAGCCTGTGCCAGATCTAGAGGCTGAGCCTGCCTATCCTGCTCAGTGAGGCTCAACTTAGGCAGGCTCCTACAGCCAGCCCTCCCCCATCCTCATCCACATCACTGGGCCAGCTCTAAATCACAGTCCTTCTACAGCTCCTCCTGCTTTAGCCAGGAAAATTCAGCATTAATGTTTGATCAGAGCCAAAGAGCAGGGAAAATAACAGCTCCTCATGGATATAGTAATAGTTGAATAGGAAACATCCCCAGTAATATCTCAGATAATGGTGGGCCATGTACTGTATAGGCAGTAGGCAGTGGTGTGTGCGCTGGCTCCCTGTGGCTTTTTTGACACGTGTACAGTCCTGTTTCTGTCAAGACGGCATATTCTAATGTGGCAACCGTAATGCAAGCCCTGCCGAGCAAGAAGAGGAAGGGCAATTTAAGGCACGTTAGCCTCATGTTCCTGTTGCTACTTTTCTGCCTTTTTTTCACAGCTTGTGGTCTTAAATTGGCATCATGGTATCATTTTGATGATGCTGCATATCCACAGATGAATAATCCAACAGAATAAATTTAAAAAAAATAAAGTATTGCGCTATTTATTGATGAATCACAGAGAGAAGTCTCTTGATGACAGAGCGATTCTGTTTTCCCTCCTGGGCAGTTGACATATTTAAGCATTACAAAAACCTCTTGTTATCTAACCCTACCATCGTGTACATAGAAAAAAGAGAGTTGTTTGTTGCTTGCCGGTGCTGTTGTTTTTTTAATGTTGGATGGGATCAGAGATGGAGAAACAGGAGATGCTCCTTAGGGGCAGTGCACTCATACAGTAAAATGTACACTAACTGCCTCCCTGCCTGTCAGCCTGCTGACATTACCCAATAAATAGGTCAGTGTTTTAACCTACAGTCAGTGAAGGATAAGGAATGTATGGGCGCCTGTGATACGTCCATCTTTAGCGGTCCCTGTGGACACTGACCACTCAGCAGTACTAAAGCATCCATTAGTCATGTGACTAGCCAGAGGGCCACACCCATGGGGGAGGGAAAGGAAGGGAACTTCCTGCAGTCAACCTGCTGATGACATCATACGTGTACAGCAGAGATATAGTTAACTAACAGTGCAAATGCTTTTACTTTCTATGTACTTACCCTTTCACTTCTAGTGCATTGATTCTAGCTCCCAGTGCTTACAGTATAGTGTATTGTGTGTTCCCTGATGAATAGATAGAGTACTCATTGAGTGTGCTTTATATTACAGACCCCAATGCCTGCGATTGTTGACACAAATCATCATTTTCATGAATATGCCCCGTGGCCTACACGGAGGTGTAGTCTTGATGATGTAGTCCCTGTAGAGGACCATGAGTCAGAGGTGCAATCGATGAAGCCCTGTGCTGCTGCCCTGTGGTCCTGTCTGTCTGTGGAGGAATAATGGGATACATTCGCAAGTGTTGTTTTAATGACCTGCGGGCGGAAGGCTTTGAACTTCCTTTCACTTTGATTGGCTGACCAGATAGGGACCTGATTGGTCTGTGTTATTACTGTACTGGTCACATAAGGCCTGCGTCTGGGCTCTGGATATGAACTACAGTACAACACTGCTCTATTATAGTGACCTAATGAAAAGCACAACTGTTTTACCACAAGGTAGTGTAGACGGTCTCTCAACATGGCGCCTGCTTTTACGTAACAAGGGCCATGACTGATGACATCATGGTAACCACAGGATTGATGTCTTTCTCAGAGGTAGGTTATTGAGTCTAGCATGGAATATTTAATGATTAACAGGACAGAGATACAGGGCCTAAGTTCCTCCAGGAACGAAGAGGATAAAGTAAATAAGTTAGGTTAGAGACATTGGAAATCAGTGGATCTTTTCTGATCAAAGATACCGGGTAGCGTTAGCCGCTTGTGATCAATCTAACACCGTTTTTTGGGGGGACAAACTACAGTATGTTCAATTAACTTCAAAGCTTAATTTCAGTATTTCAGCTGTACTCTAAGCTGTTCCCAGATAGTGTGCAGGGTAACCATACGGCATGGTGTGAGACAGACAGTTTCACTTTTACAGAATAGAGGACTAACGACCTCTCACTCCTCGTGGGGAGAGTAACACAATCTAACAGAAGCCCTCATGTGCATTCAGGTATATCCAGAAAAACTGCTTCAAATGGGGAATATACTGTAGCGTGACTCACCACACCCAAACAAGTGTAGGAACTAGCTTTGTGTTGACTGTTTCAGTCCCACCCACATTAAAAAATACTATTGTTTATATATCAAACTATAGTATATACTATAGTATTCACTGCAGTGTTTTTACATTACTGTAGTATTTACTATAGTGTTTTTGTTTGACTATCTTTGACATAGAACTGGGGCTTCCTTCTTGAGGAAACCAACTGGACATGTACTAAAAGAGGACATTTTCCATAACCTGTAGGCAACACAATATATGGTCTATACTTGGCATGTAGGTTTCTCACTCATGGGTGGCACAAATTGGGCTATGGGGGAGAGAAATGGGTGGGGTATATGCAAATGTAATATTAGCATATCGACAAGGTCTGTACTATAGTATTCTACAGTATACTACAGTTTACTACATAATTCTACAGTAGGCCTGAGTACTACATTATCGAGGGTTACTACAGTGTGTAGTATAGTATGTTGCAGTTTACTACTGAATTCTACAGTAAGTTCTACACATGATTGAGGGATACTACATTGTGTAGTATAGTATTCTACAGTATACTACAATTTACTACATAATTCCACTGTAGGTACTACACTTGATCGAGGGATACTACAGTGTGCAGTATAGTATACTACAGTATACTACAATTTACTAAAGTTTACTACATAATTCTATGGTAACTAATGCACATGATCGAGGGATACTATAGTGTGTAGTATACTACAGTTTACTACAGAATTCTATAGTAAATACTGTTGTATTCTATAGTAAACTGTAGTGTTTTTTATGTGGGCAGGGACACGGCTACTTTAGTGTCTTATCACTGAAAACACATCCTCTCTCTCATTCACTTACACACACATTTACTGTATACTGCAGCACTTATCTGCTTTATGAGGTGGAGTCAGCCCATCTCCCCACACTGTGAGTGAACCACCTCTGTCTACCTCTCTGACAGACATAAATCAGGGGTTTCTCATGGGAATGATCTGACTTAAATCTAACACACTGTTTTCCCATGCTGAGGCTTGATGATGTAACAAACTCTCCACAAACATTTAAATAAAGGCTTCTAATCCACACACACTCAAGCGCGCATGCATGCACACTACAATAGGGATGGGCGTGGTTAATTGATTATCCGGATATACGAACGTATTTTAGTGTTCAATTACTTGGGGGTGGCAGGTAGCCTAGTGGTTAGGGCATTAGAGTCAATAGCAATTACTATCCGGGTAACTTAAAAAAAATATGATATTAGTCGAATAATCAAATCATTTAAAATCTGCATCCCTACCACACATGCATACGCACACGCACACACACACACACACACACACACACACACACACACACACACACACACACACACACACACACACACACACACACACACACACACTACACACGCCAGCGCGACAGGACACACACAGACCACACACACTTCAGATGGGAAACCTGGAACAAGATGGCGCCAACGATGGTCGCCCTGTTGCTAGCTCCAAACCAACATTGCAGGCTTTTGTTTATTTTAGTGTTATTTTTTACTTTAATTGATCAGAAAGTTTTCAGTATTATGTCCTATGACTGACAAGAACTTCTGGACATCAGATCGGAGATAACTCACCACAAGTTTGAATTTCCGGAGCTGGATCCTTTCTGGATTACCCGAAGCAGTTCCATTCATCACTGGAGCCCTTTTCCCAAAAAGATGCAGCCGGAGAAGGGTAAGGCGAGGTATAGTACTAGTCCGATTTAAGTTAAAAGGGTAAACCACCCTCCGCTTCTTAGTATATTACTTGCTAATGTACAGTCACTGGAAAATAATCTTTGCAAGCTCAGAGCGCAGATTTACCTACCAGATAAATACGAGAGACTAACTTAACTGCCTCACATAGACTTGGATTTTGGGGGAGGTGCCTTGATCAGGCTATACAGCCATCAGGGTTTTCCAGACATCGCACGGACTAGGAAAAATTACTTTGCGCGAAAAACAAAGGCGGAGCAGTATGTTAAAATCAACAACTCATAGTGCGATTGTAGGAATGTACAAAACCCTTAAGTGTTTCACCTCTCCTGACCTGGATTACCTCACGATCAAATGCCAACCCCATTATCTCATGAGAAAAGGCACCTGTGGTATGGTCTGTACAACGCTGGTCTGACCAATCGGAATCCATGCTACAAGACTGTTTTGTTCATGTGGACAGGAATATGTTCCAGGCCGCCTCTGGGAATAACATCAACGAATACACTGACTCTGTCTCTGGGTTCATCAGAAAGTGCATAGAAGATATTGTTCCTATAGTGACGATTAGAATATACCCAAACCAAAATCCGTGGATAGATAGCAGCATTCGCACAAAACTGAAAGCAAGAATCAACCCATTTAACCACGGCGACTGGAAACATGGACGGCGTACAAACAGACTCCCTATGACCTCCACAAGACAATCAAAGAGGTAAAAAGACAGTACAGGGAAAAAGTGGAGTCGCAATTCAATGGCTGAGAAATGAGACGTATGTGGCAGGGACTTCAGAGAGTCACGGATTATAAAGGGAAAAACAGCACACCTTTTTCACCCGCTTCGAGGAAAACAACACAGAGATGCCGACGTGGACCCCCGCTGCTCAAGAGGACTGCGGGCTCCCGATCTCTGTAGCTGATGTGAGTAGGACCTTCAAGCGTGTTAACCCTCACAAGGCTGCTGGCCCAGACGGCATCCCAAGCCACACTCTCAGAGCATGTGCTGACCAGCTGGCTGGAATGTTTACGGACATTTTCAACCTCTCACTCTCCCAGTCTGTCATCCCCACTTGCTTCAAGATGGCCACCATTGTTCCTATACCCAAGCAAGCTAAGGTAACTGAACTAAATGACTATCGCCCAGTAGCATTCACTTCTGTCATCATGAAGTGCTTTGAAAGGCTAATGAAGGACCATATCACCTCCACCTCCATTGAACCACTACAATTTGCATACCGCCCCAACAGATCCACGGACAACACAATCGCCATTGCACTGCACACCGCCCTATCCCACTTGGACAAGAGGAATACCTATGTGAGAATCCTGTTTATAGACTATAGCTCAGCTTTTAACACCGTAGTGTTCTCTAAACTTGTCACTAAGCTTAGGGCCTTGAGTCTGAACTCCTCCCTGTGCAATTGGGTCCTAGATTTCCTGAGGGCCGGCAACAACACCTCCGCCACACTGATCCTCAACAAGGGGGCCCCACAGGGGAGTCTGCTCAGCCCCATCCTGTACTCCCTGTTCACCCATGACTGCGTGGCCAAGCACGACTCCAACTCATCAAGTTTGCTAACGACACGGCAGTGTTAGGCCTGATTAGCAACAACAATGAGACAGCCTACAGGGAGGAGGTCAGAGCCCTGGTGAAGTGGTGCCAGGAAAAATATCCTCTCCCTCAACATCAACAAAATGAAGGAGTTGACCGTGGACTACGGGAGACAGAGGAGGAAGCATGCTCCCATCCTCATTGAAGGGCCACAGTGAATAGTGTCAAAAGCTTCAAAGTTCTTCGGTGTGCGTATCACTGAGGACATGGAACGGTCTCACCACACCGACAGCGTGGTGAGGACAACAGCGCCCCTACAACTTCAGTCAGCTGAAGAAATTTGGCATGACCCCTAGGACCTTCACGAGCTTCTACAGATTCTGTCGGGCTGCATCACTGCCTGATATGGCAACCGCACCGCCCTCAACCGCATTGCTCTGTGCGGTCAGCCCAACGCATCATCGGGGGCACGATGCCTGCCCTCCAAGACATTTACAGCACTCTGTGTCAAAGGAAGGCCAAGAAGATAATTAAGGACCCGAGCCACAGACTGTTTACTCTGCTACCGTCTGACAGACGGAGTCAGTACAGATGCATCAGTGCCAAGGCCGAGAGACAAAAAAACTGCTTCTATTACCAGGCCATCAGTCTATTGAACAGCTTCTATTACCAGGCCATCAGACTGTTGAACAGCTTCTATTACCAGGCCATCAGACTGTTGAACAGCTTCTATTACCAGGCGCATCAGACTGTTGAACAGGCTTCTATTACCAGGCCATCAGACTGTTGAACAGCTTCTATCACCAGACCATCAGACTGTTGAACAGCTTCTATTACCAGAGCCATCAGACTGTTGAACAGCTTCTATTACACAGACCATCAGACTATATTGACAGCTTCTATTACCAGCCATCAGACGCTATTGATACATCGACTGTTGCAGAGTCTACACAGACCTCAGACTATTGAACAGCTTCTATTACCAGGCCATCAGACTGTTGAAGAGCTTCTATTACCGCGCCATCCAGGACTGTTGAACAGCTTCTATCACCAGACCATCAGACTTTGAACAGCTTCTATCACCGAGGCATCAGACTGTTGAACAGCTTCTATTACCAGACCATCAGACTATAAAGCAGCTGCTATCACCAGGCCATCAGACTGTTGAAACAGCTCTATACCAGACATCAGACTTTTGAACAGCTTCTATCACCAGGCCATCAGACTGTTGAACAGCTTCATATCACCAGACCATCAGACTGTTGAACAGCATTCTATCACCAGGCCATCAGACTGTTGAACAGCTTCTATTACCAGGCCATCAGACTGTTGAACAGCTTCTATTACCAGACCATCAGACTGTTGAACAGCTTCTATTACCAGACATCAGACTGTTAACGCTTCTATTACCAGACCATCAGACTGTTGAACAGCTTCTATCACCAGCCATCGACTGTTGAACAGCTTCTATCAAGGCCATCAGACTGGTGGAACAGCTTCATACCAGACCATAGATGTTGAACAGCTTCTATTACCAGAGCCATCAACTGTTGAACAGCTTCTATTACCAGACCATCAGACTGTTGAACAGCTTCTAATAACCAGGCCATCAGACTATTGAACGGCTTCTATTACAGACCCAGACTGTTGAACAGCTGTTGTATTACAGCCATCAGACTGTTGAAACAGTTCTATCACCAGACTATCAGACTATTGACGCTTCTATTACCAGACCCATCAGACTCGTTGATCAGCTTACTATTACCAAGACCATCAGACTGTTTGAACAGCTTCTATTAACCAGACTCCATCAGACTCTTTAGAACAGCTTCTATTCACAGAAGAACCCCATCAGACTGTTGAAGAGGCTTCTATTACCAGCGCATCAGACTTTGAAGCAGCTTCTATCACAGGGCCATCAGACTTTTTCAACAGGCTCTATTACCAGACCATCAGACATAATAAACAGTCTGCTATCACTCAGGCCATCAGACTGTTGAACAGCTTCTATCACCAGACCATCAGACTTGTGTGACAGCTTCTATCACCAGACCATCAGACTGTTGAACAGCTTCTATCACCAGGCCATCAAACTGTTGAACAGCTTTCTATACCAGCATCAGAACTGTTGAACAGCTGTCTATCCCCAGACCATCAACTTTGAAGAGGCTTCTATACAGACCATCAGATGTTGAACGGCTTCTATACCAGAGACCATCAGACTGTTGAACAGCTTTCTATTACCACGACCATCAGACTGTTGAATAGCTTTCTATTACCAGACCATCAAACTGTTGAACAGCTTATATTACCCAGACCATCAGACTGTTGAACAGCTTCTATACCAGGCCTCAGACTATTGAACGGCTTCTATTACAGACCATCAGACTTGTGAACAGCTTCTATTACAGACCATCAGACTGTTGAAACACTTCTATTACCAGACCATCAGACTGTTGAACAGCTTCTATTACGAGCCATCAGACTGTTGAACAGCTTCCATTACCAGGCCAATCAGACTGTTGAACAGCTTCTATCACCAGACCATCAGACTATGATACGGCATCTATTACCAGACCATCAGACTGTTGAACAGCTTTCTATTACCAGACATCAGACTAATAACAGTCTTCTATCACCAGGCCATCAGACTGTTGAACAGCTTCTATCACCAGACCATCCAGACTGTTGAACAGCTTCTATCACCAGCCATCAGACTGTTAAACAGCTTCTACTCACCAGGCCATCAGACTGTTGAACAGCTTCTATTACCAGGCCATCAGACTGTTGAACTGGCTTCTATTACCAGACCATCAGACTGTGATACAGCTTCTATTACAGACCATTAGACTGTTAACAGCTTCTATTACCGAGCATCAGACTGGTGAACAGCTTCTATTCACCAGGCCATCAGACTGTTGAACAGCTTCTATTACCAGGCATCAGACTGTTGAACAGCTTCTCATCACCAGAAAAATCGACTATAAACGGCTTCTATTACCAGACCATCCAGACTGTGAACAGCTTCTATTACCAGACCATCAGACTGTTGAACAGCTTCTATTACCAGACCATCAGACTGTTGAACAGCTCTATCACCAACGAATCAGACTATTGAACAAACCTATTAAAGGCCCATCAGACTGTGAATGAGCTTCTATTACCAGGCCATCAGCGTGAACAGCTTCTATCACCAGGCCATTCAGACTGTTGAACGAGCTTCTATTACCAGCCATCAGACTTAACAGCTTCTATTCACCAGGCCATCAGACTGTTGAACAGCTTCTATCACCAGACCATCAGACTGTTGAACAGCTTCTATACCAGGCACCGACTGTGAACAGCTTCTTACCAGGCCATCAGACTGTGACGTTCTATTACCAGACCTCAGACATGAACGCTTCTATTACCGACCATCAGCGTGAACAGCTCTTAACCAGGCCATCAGACTTGAACGCTTCTATTACCAGACCATCAGACTGTTACAGCTCTATTACCAGCCATCAACTGTTGAAACTCTTTACCGGACCATCAGGACTTAATAAACAGCTGCTTCTATTACCAGGCCCATCAGACTGTTGAACAGCTTCTATCACCAGACATCAGACTGTTGAACAGGCTTCTATACCAGCCATCAGACTGTTGAACAGCTTCTATACCAAGACATTCAGGACTGTTGAACAGTTCTATTACCAGCCATCAGACTGTTGATAACAGCTTCTATTACCAGCCATCAGACTGTTTGAACAGCTTCTATTACCAGACCATCAGACTTTGAACGGCTTTATTACCAGACCATCAGACTGTTGAACACTTCTATCTACCAGGCCATCCAGACTGTTGAACAGGCTTCTATACAACCATCAGACTGTTGAACAGCTTCTATTACCAGACCATCAGAATTGAACACTTCTATTACCAGCCATCAGACTTGACAGCTTCTATTACCAGACCATCAGACTGTGAAACAGCTTCTATTACCAGGACCATCAGACTGTTGAACAGCTCTATTCCGCCATCGACTGTTGAACCAGCTCATTACCACAGGACTGTTGAACAAGCAGATTTCTATTACCAGGACCATCAGACTGTTGAACAGCTTCTATCTTACCAGCGCCATCAGACTGTTGAACCAGCTTCTATTACCATCAGACTGTTAACAGTTTTACAGGCCATCAGACTGTGAACAGCTTCTATCCCCAGACCATCAGGACTTGTTGAACGCTTCTATTACCAGACCATCAGACTGTTGAACAGCTTCTATTACCATTCAGACTGTTGGAACAGCTTCTATTTCCATCAGACTGTTGAACAGTTTATTTAACCAGGGCCATCAGACTGTTTGAACAGCTTCTATTACCAGACCATCAGACTGGTTGAACAGCTTCATAACCAGGCCAGAATCAGGACTATTGAACGGCTTCTATTACCAGACCATCAGACTGTTGAACAGCTTCTTAGTTACCCAGACCATCAGACTGTTGAACAGCTTCTATTACCAGACGCTATCAGACTATGTTTGAACAGGCTTCTATTACCAGGACCATCAGACTGTTGAACAGCTTCTGATATTACCAGACATCAGACTGTTGAACAGCTTCTATTACCAGACCATCAGACTGTTGAACAGCTTCTATTACCAAGACAGTCAATGACATGAAACAGCTTCTTAGACTGTTCACCAGACTCCATCAGACTGTTGAACAGCTCTATCACCAGGCCATCAGACTGTGAACAGTCTTCTATCACCAGGCCATCAGACTGTTGGAACAGCTTGTTCTATTACCAGACCATCAGACTATAAACAGGCTTCTATTACCAGGCCATCAGACTGTTGAAACAGCTTCTATACACCAGCACAGCAGACCTAGTTGAACAGCTTCTATTACCAGACCATCAGACTGTTGAACAGCTTCTATACCAGGCCATCAGACTTGTTGAACAGCTCTATTTACCAGACCATCAGACTGTTGAACAGCTTCTATTACCAGGCCATCAGACTGTTGAACAGCTTCTATTACCAGACCATCAGACTGTTGAACAGCTTCTATACCAGGCCATCAGAGCTATGAACAGCTTCTATTACCAGACCATCAGACTGTTGAACAGCTTCTATTACCAGACCATCAGACTGTTGAACAGCTTCTATTACCAGGCCATCAGACTGTTGAACAGCTTCTATCACCAGCCAGATGTCTAATCAGCTACTATTAGACACGGACGACATTTCTATTACCAGGCCATCAGACTGTTGAACAGCTTCTATTACCAATCGACATGACAGTTACAGACTGATATGAAACACTCTCTATTACCAGGCCATCAGACTGTTGAACAGCTTCTATCACGATGGACTGACAGGCTACCCGAATCAGACTTTGAAAGCTTCTATTACCAGCTCATCAAACTATTGAGAACTTCTATTACCAGGCCATCTAACTGTTGAACAGCTGTCTCATCCAGACCATCAGACTTTGAACGCTTCTCATTTACCAGACCATCAGACTGTTGACAGCTTCTATTACCAACCATCAGACTGTGAACAGCGTCTATGTCGACATCAGACTGTTTTGAATAGTTTCATTAACCAGCCATCAGACTGCTTGAACAACTTGTTATTACCGAGACCATCAGACTGTTGACAGCTTCTATACCCATCAGACTTTGAACAGAGCTTCTATTACCAGGACCATCAGCTGTGAACTAGCCTCTATCTACCAGACCATCAAGACTTTTGAACAGCTTCCTATTACCAGGACATCAGACTTGTTGAACAGCTTCTATTACCAGGCCATCAGACTGTTACGCTAACCATCAC
The DNA here is from genome assembly GCF_002910315.2 of Salvelinus sp. IW2-2015. Lineage (NCBI taxonomy): Eukaryota > Metazoa > Chordata > Actinopteri > Salmoniformes > Salmonidae > Salvelinus > Salvelinus sp. IW2-2015. Next base: position 38,760,162 of record NC_036863.1, on the reverse strand, counting down.
TGATTGACAATTATATTACCAGGCCATCAGGACTTTGAACAGCTTTCTATCACCAGACCATCAGACTATGAACGCATCTAGTACCAGACCATCAGACTGTTGAACAGCTTCTATTACCAGACATCAAGACTAATAAACAGTCTTCTATACCAGGGCCATCAGAGTTTGACAGCTTCTATCACCAGACATCAGACTGTTGAACAGCTTCTTTTACAGACCATCAGACTGTTGAACAGCTTCTATGTACCATTCAGACTGTTGAACAGATTATATACAGGCGCTCAGACCTGTTTGACAGCTTCTATCACCCAGACCATCAGTACTGTTGAAACAAGCGTCTATAAGCAGGCCATCAGACTATTGAACGGCTTCATTACCGACCATCAGACTGTTGAACAGCTCATTGACCAGACCATCAGACTGTTGAACAGCTTCTATTACCACCCCGGCCTTAGACTGTTGAAAGCTTCTATCACCACACTATCAGATATTTGAACGGCTTCTATACCAGCCATCAGGGACTGTTGAACAGCTTCTATTACCAGGACCCTCAGACTGTTGAACAGCTTCTTTACCAGACCATCAGTACTGTTCGAAACAGCTTCTATTACCGACGCATCAGACTAAATGTGACAGCTTCTATTACAGGCCATCAGACTGTTGAAGAGTTGCATTTTACCAGCCATCAAGACTGTTGAAACAGTCTATCACCAGGCCATCAGACTGTTAACATAGCTCTTACCAGACCATCAGACGAATATACAGTCTTTCTATTTCACCAGCCATCAGACTGTTGAAGCAGCTTCTTATCACCAACCATCAAGGCTGGAGGACAGCTTCTATCCCAGACCATCAGACTGGGGTGAGACGCTTCTTCACCAGGCATCAGACTGGTTGGGAAAACTTCGTATTACCAGACAATCAGACTGTTGAACAGCTATCTACCTTACCAGCACCCAGCAAAAGGGTCTGTGTACTGTTGACCAGGTTTATACCATGAACCTCACGACTGTTGTAACAGCTTCTTTATAACCAGGCTCAGTCAGGGCTATTGACACGCGCTTCTATTACCAGACAATCAGACTGTTGAAACAGCTTCTATTACCACGACCATCAGACTGTTGAACCAGCTTCTCCATTACCAGCCATCAGACTGGTGAATGGGCAACAGCTTCTATCACCGCCGACTATCAGACTAATTGAACCACGCTCTCTCCATTACCAGCCATCAGGACTTTATGAATGGTCAGCTTCTAATAATTACCAGACCCGATCCATGAACTAATAACTGTACAAGTCCGTCTGGATCACAGGGAGCCATCAAGAACTAAGTTGAACAGCTTCCTATCACCAGACCATCAGACGTTGAACAGCTTCTATCCACCAGACCATCAAGACTGTTGAACAGCTATCTATTCATCCTGGGACCAGATCAAACTTGGTTGAACAGCTTCTATTACCCGAGGCCATCGACTGTTGAACAGCTATTCGATTCCCAGACCATCAGACTTTGAATACGGCTTCTTATTTACCAGACCAGTCCAGACTTGGTTTGATAGTACAGCTTTCTATTACCCAGACCATCAGTACTGTTTTGAACAGCTTCTCATTACCACGCCATCATGTAAAAAACTGTGTTGTTGAATAGCTCTACGATTTAGCGCATGAACCATCAAACTGGGTTGAACAAGCTTTATTATTACCAGAACCAATTCCCAGACTTTTGGAACAGCAATTCTATACCAGACAGCATCATGCCTTAGTTAAGCAGCCACGACGCTCTATTACCAGTGATACCATCAGTGACTGTTGAACAGCTCTATTACACAACCATCAGACGTGATACCATGACAGCTTCTATACCAGACCATTCAGACTGTTGAGAACAGCTTCTATTACCAGGCCATTCAGACTGTTGATACAGCTCTATTACCAGGATCCCCAATCAATACAGTACTGTGGTGTTAATAAGAACAGCTTCTATGCACCAGACCATCAGACTATAAACGGCATCTTTACCAGACCATCAGACTGTTGAACCAGCTTCTATTACCAGACCATTCAGACTTAAATAAACAGTCTTCTATCACCAGGCACTCGGACTGTTGAAAGCTTCTATCACCAGGACCATCAACTGTTAACAGCTTCTATCACCAGGCCATCAGTACTGTTAAAACAGCTTACTATCCCACCAGGCCATCAGACTGTTGAACAGCTTCTATCACCAGACCATCAGGACTATTGAAACGCTTTGCTATTAACCAGACATTCAGACTGTGAGACAAGCTTCTATTACCAGACCATCAGACACTGTTACAACAGCTTCTATTACCAGCACCATCAGGTAACTGTTAACGAAACAGCTTCTATTACCCAGACACATCAAACTGTTGTGAACAGCTTCATTACCAGACCATAGACTGTGAACAGCTTCTATAACCAGGCCAACAACTATTGAACGTTCTATTAGCCATCAGAGATTACAGGCTTCTATTAACCACAATGAACCTCGATTACACATGACTGTTGAACAGCTTCTATAGCTACCATGACTATTACACGACTACGTTAACAGCTTCTATTACACAGACCACAATCTGTTAACACGTATTATCACCAGAAGCCATCAGACTGATTGAACAGCTTTCATTTACCGACGCCATCAACTGTTGAAAACCAGCTTCTATTACCAGACCATCAGACGTGTTGCAACAGCTTCTATACCAGGCCATCAGATGTTGAACAGCTTCTATCCACCAGGCATCAGACTTTGAGAACAGCCTTCTATTACCAGACCATCAGGACTAGTGTAACACTTCTATTCACCCAGGCCAATCAGACTGTTGAACAGCTGCTATTTACCAGACCATCGGACTTATTGAACAGTTCTTATTACCAGACCATCAGACTGATTGCAGAACAAACTTCTTTCCAGGCCATACAGACTGTTGAAACAGCTTCTAGTTACCAGACCCATGCAGACTTTGAACAGCTTCTTTTACCAGACATCAATTGAACAGCTCATACACATCGATTAGGTCATACATGACGGAACGATTCTATTCCCAGGCCATCAGACTTTGAACAGCTTCTGTACCAGACCATTCGGAGCTGTTGAAACAGCTTCTGTAGACCATCAGGACTGTTGAACAGTTTATTACCAGGAACCATCAGGGGACTGCTTGAACAGGTTCTATCAGTACCATCAGACTGTTGAACAGATTCTATTACAGGCCATGCAGAACGTGTGAACAGCTTCTATTACCAGGCCATCAGACTGTTGAACGGCATCCCAACATAGCATTTACGATCAGACTTGAAGCTTCATCCCAGCATAGACTGTTGAACAGATATATTACCGAGGCCATCAGACTGTTGAACAGCTTCTATGCCCCAGACCATCAGACTTTTGAACAGATCTCTATTACCAGGCATCAGACTGTTGAACAGCTTCTATTACCATCAGACTGTTGAACAGATTATATTACCAGGCCATCAGACTGTTGAACAGCTTCTATCACCAGACCATCAGACTGTTGAACAGCGATTACTAGCCATCTACCAGGTTATGCAAACTCACTCACACAAAACGCACACAAGCTATCACACACACTTCATACTCACAAACACACACACATACACACTCACCCACTCACACACAGCAAACACTGCTGTCCCATGTCATAGAGACATTGAACCACTGGACACTTCCCGTTTCACAATGTTTCACAAAAACTGTATTCCTGCAACGCTTGTGATTGTTTTCACCTTTCATTTAGGCCCTTTCTTGCACTATGATTTTTTGCGCACCATGATGTTCTGATAAACATATCTTTTTTTGCATTCAAGCCTCAGTTTTGGATTTATTCATTTTTCGACAGTGTGCAGGTCTCCATCTCTTTCAATACTGTATTCCCGACATAGCTCATTCTAATATTTCTACTACTGTACTTTGTATTTAGTTACACTGTTTTACACACCGCATATACTGGATTCTTGATATAGCTCACTCTAATATATCTATTAATGTACATATTATTCTTAGTACATCTGGTGTAAATTCATCCTCTGTATGTGCGTATAGATTGCATTTTTATTAATGTTACAGTGCTATCTGATTTGTTAATTGGATTCGTCCCGACGTTCATTTTTCATTTCTTGTTCTACTTTCTTGTACTTTTTTTTTTTTTTTTACATTAAAATCATTTGTGAACTTGTTTGACGTTTTACTGTATTTTTAGGCGCTAGTAACATAAGCATTTCGCCGCACCAGCTATAACATCTGCTAAACTGTATACGCGACCAATAAGCTTCGATTTGATTTGACACACACACAGACAGACATTTGCAAGTTGTCCGGGAGTGTATCCTGTGCTGCCTGGTGGCCTTTGTTCACTAATGTAGGTCTCCAGTCTAAGAGGCTGTGTGGCCCTGAGACTTTTGGACTGTAAATCACATGATGGGCCTCAGGGCGAGGCTGTGAAAAGAGCCTAAGATGGAGGATGGAAGGCTTGAGGATGAGGGAGGGGATGAGAGATATGAACATGTAGCCCAGCTCTCACTCTTCATATCCCGGTTGCGATTTCACAGTCGAACAAAGTCATTGGACATCATTAGCACCGTTCCAGCGCCAAACAGCTCATTAGCTCGCGTCCTTCTAACAGCCTGAGAAAAATGTGCTGTCTCTTGAAGGTTGCGCTTCATTGACTTTCACTTGTTTACGTTGGGAGAGGGAATTACCCTAATTTAACTGAATCTGTAGCTGTTCTCCTCATCTCAAACTGTAGTCAACAGGGTTCAGGTTGACAATGAGTATACTGTCTTGAGCCTAACCTTAACTTGCACAGATTAATCCCCATAGATTCTTCCAGATGGCTATCCCATCTTTATCCGGGAGACCTCTCCACATTACCTAAATAGGCCAATGTTCCTGATGTAGTTGGAATCCCTAACTAGGGGTCTGCTTTACTGCAAGCTGCAGATCTGTGTCACTGTCCTGTATGCTGCTGCCATTCCTAGAGGGCCTACTGTTTACTATGCAGAGCATGCTCCTGTCACTCTCATTATATTACCCTGGTCCTGATGCTCCAGGAGAGGGCTTCAAAAGCCCACAGCTGCAATAACAATGTAAGAGAGCAGCAGAGAGAAATAAGAAACTCTGTTGGAACCTCTGCTTCATATGATATTACTGCCCTAACCTTAGCTCCTAACCTAGGCCCTACCCTTACTGGGCCCTACCCTTGCTGCAGCTGAGCAGCCATGCCCTATAACACACATTCTAAATCGCTGGCCCAAACGTCCGCCTCACATATTCACATTTAGAACAGAGATGCCTAAGAGGATGGTGTGTGAAGTGTGACAGGCACAGCAATGTAATGGAACACAATGTGACATACACTGCAAATGGTGAGATATGTTTCTGAAGCATGTTTCGTCGTGGGCCTACATAAACATTGATCGATTTGAATGTCAAGTGTGTTTTAATAACTGGGAGCGTCTGTTTGTACTGAGGCTTGGTTGAATCTCTGATTATCAGGTTACACATGGAAAATACTGTATAGGCTGCAACTGCAATAGCACAGTAGTCCAGGATTTTACATCAGGGATGTAACGGTTTGGCTATGCTGAGGACTAAACATTCTGTTTACAGATGCTTCCTAATGAAGTCAGATGTGTGTACTAGTGGACTTATCTCCCCCTAGATGAATGTAAGTCGATGGGCTGCAGTCTCCATACTATACACTTTCTTGTCAGTTTCTCTCCATCATCTCAGCAGACGATGATCTCAGCAAAGATCCGTAATCTACTTGGAGCTTCTGTTGAATGTAGTCATTTAGATTTAAACATGCTTTTGTAGCTAGATGTTTTCCAGTCTGTAAATCTTGTGATTGGATTGTTTTTCCCTCTGGCACACGGCAGATCTAAAACATTACACAGAGTAGTTCCTGAACACAGAGTAGTTCCTGCACACAGAGTAGTTCCTGAACACAGAGTAGTTCCTGAACACAGAGTAGTTCCTGGACACAGAGTAGTTCCTGAACACAGAGTAGTTCCTGAACACAGAGTAGTTCCTGAACACAGAGGCCTTCCTTCAAGAAAAAGATTAGGAACCAGAGAGTGAAACTATGACAGGAAGTTGTAGGTCTAAGTAAAGACAGATTATGGGATATTGTGCCCCCCTGGAGCACAGAGAGCCCTTCTTGTGACCCATGGAGATTAAAACACGCTGGCTTGAGGCTGCTCATGCCTCTACTGACAGCAAAGATTACACAGTGAGGGGCAGACAGACAGCCATCCAAAGACTATTACCTTGTAGAGTTTTGTTGAACGCCTGACAAAGTCTTACAGTATTTGTACTCAAGTTCAAAACCATTACAACATTCCTCACATTTCTTGATTCAGTTATTTGGAATGAAAAAAAAACTTTAAATGTGGGATGGATGTTGATCTGTTTAAAGCCTGCAGTGTGCAGAGGGAGTGGTGGATTTCGAGTATATTTTGATATTTCAGAGGAGAGCCTGTAGGCATGGCTCTCTTCTCTCTTTCCACTTTGATCCTAAGAATCCCTTACTTTATTTTCTATCATAGCCTCATGCTAAACTTCCCTCTCTCTTGTTTTTCCCCTTCGTCCTAGGATACTGTGAGTGTTACTAAAGATGTCCGATAGTGTCGATATTGAAGAGAAACCGCCAGCCCCTCCCTTGAGAATGAACAGTAGTTCCCGAGACTCTTCATCAGTGAATCACGGCTCCAAACCTCTCCCAATGGCTCCTGAAGAGAAGAACAAGAAGGTTCGCCTGCGCTCCATCTTCCCTGGAGGAGACAAGAGTGAGTAGACATCTGCATCACCCTTTACTGTAGTATAGAACTAGGGCCCTGAGTATGTCCTGACCACGTCACCTAAATATGAAAAACTAGGCCTGTAGTTTCCACGAAACCCGAGACATCCTCACTGGCTCACGAGGTCAAGTGAAAACAAGGAACCCGTTGATCAGTGATAGAGTAACATCACTGTTTTATTAGGGTTAGGAGCCCTCTCTGAGCTATGCAATTTGGGATATGGGTATTGTATTTATTTTTAGCTCTGCCCTCGGCAAAAAAGTGAAACAATCTCAGTTATATAAAAGTTGCTAGAGCCATATAATCCTTGTAAACACAGTTCTTATTCAAAAAATATTGAAAATCACTGTTCAAGAATAATGACACCGATTTTAACGTACAGTGCATTCGGAAAGTATTCAGACCCCTTGACCATTTCTACATTTTGTTAGGTTACAGCCTTATTCTAAAATGTATTAAATTGTTTTTTCAATCGACACACAATACCCGATAATGACAAAGCAAAAATAGTTTTTTATTAAAAATGTAAAACTAAAAAATAACATTTTATAAACAGTACCAGTCAAAAGTTTGGAAACACTTATTCATACTCATTCAAGGGTTTTTCTTTATTTTTACTATGTTCTACAATGTAGAGTAATAGTGAAGACATCAAAACTATGAAATAACACATATGGAATCATGTAGTAACCAAAAAACTATTAAACAAATCAAAATATATTTTATATTTGAGATTCTTCAAAGTAGCCACCCTTTGCCTTGACAGCTTTGCACACTCTTGGCATTCTCTCAACCAGATTCATGAGGTAGTCACCTGGAATGCATTTAAATGAACAGGGGTGCTTTGTTAAAAGTTAATTTGTGGAATTTATTCTTAATAAGTTTGAGCCAATCAGTTGTGTTGTGACAAGGTAGGGGTGGTATACAGAAGATAGCTCTATTTGGTAAAAGGCCAAGTCCATATTGTCTCAAATAAGAAAAGAGAAACGACAGTCTATCATTACTTTAAGACATGAAGGTCAGTCAATCTGGAAAATGTCAAGAACTTTGAACGTTTCTTCAAGTGCAGTCGCAAAAACCATCAAGCGCTATGATGACACTGGCTCTCATGAGGACCGCCACAGGAAAGGAAGACCCAGAGTTACCTCTGCAGCAGAGAATAAGCTCATCTGAGTTACCAGCCTCAGAAATTGCAGCAAATAAATGCTTCACAGAGTTCAAGTAACAGACACATCTCAACATCAACTCTTCAGAGGAGACTGTGTGAATCAGGACTTCATGGACGAATTGCTGCAAAGAAACTACTACTGAAGGACACCAATAATAATAAGAGATTTGCTTGTGTCTAGAAACACAAGCAATAGACATTAGACTGGTGGAAATCTGTCCTTTGGTCTGATGAGTCCAAATGTGAGATTTTTGGTTCCAACCGTCGTGTCTTTGTGAGACGCAGAGTAGGTGAACGGATGATCTCCGCATGTGTGGTTCCCACCGTGAAGCATGGAGGAAGAGGTGTGATGGTGTCGGGGTGCTTTGCTGGTGACACTGTCTGTGATTTATTTAGAATTCAAGGCACACTTAACCAGCATGGCTACCACAGCATTCTGCAGCGATACGCCATCCCATCTGGTTTGGGCTTAGTGGGACTATAATTTGTTTTTCAACAGGACAATGACCCAACACACTTCCAGGCTGTGTAAGGGCTATTTGACCAAGAAGGAGAGTGATGGAGTGCTGTAACAGATGACCTGACCTCCACAATCACCCGACCTCAACCCAATTGAGATGGTTTGGGATGAGTTAAAATCAAACTTTTTGTCACATGCGCCGAATACAATAAGTGTAGACCTTACCGTGAAATGCTTACTTATAAGCCCTTAACCAGTGCAGTTCAAGAAGAGCTAAGAAAATATTTACCAAATAAACGAAAGTAAAAAAATTATAATTAAGAGTAACACAATTACGTAACAATAATGAGGCTACATACAGGGGGTACCGGTACCGAGTCAGTGTGCGGGGATACAGGTTAGTTGAGGTAATTTGTACATGTAGGTAGGGGTGGAGTATAGATAATATACAGCGAGTAGCAGCAGTGTACAGTACAACAAACAAATGGAGGTGTGGGGGGTCAATGTAATAGTCCGGTGGCCATTTGATTAATTGTTCAGCAGTCTTATGGCTTAGGGGTAGAAGCTGTTAAGGAGCCTTTTGGTTCTAGACTTGGCGCTCCGGTACCGCTTGCCATACGGTTGCAGAGAAAACAGACTATGACTTGGGTGACTGGAGTTTTATGGGCTTTCCGCTGACTATTATATAGGTCCTGGATGGCAGGAAGCCTGGCCCCAGTGATGTACTGGGTCGTACGCATTACCCTCTGTAGCGCCTTACGGTCAGATGCCGAGCAGTTGCCTGACCAGGCGGTGATGCAACCGGTCAGGACGCTCTTGATGGTGCAGCTGTAGAACATTTTGAGGATCTGGGGACCCATACCAAATCCTTTTAGTCTCCTGAGGGGGAAAAGGTTTTGTCTTGCCCTCTTCACAACTGTCTTGGTGTGTTTGGACCATGATAGTTTGTTGGTGATGTGGACACCAAGGAACTTGAAACTCTTGACCCGCTCCACTACATTCCCGTTGATGTTAATGGGGGCCTGTTCGGGCCGCCTTTTCCTGTAGTCCACAATCAGCTCCTTTGTCTGGCTCACATTGAGGGAGAGGTTGTTGTCCTGGCACTACACTGCCAGTTCTCTGACCTCCTCCCTATAGGCTTTTTCTTCGTTGTCGGTGATCAGGCTTACCACTGTTGTGTTGTCAGCAAACTTAACGATGGTGTTGGAGTCGTGTTTGGCCACGCAGTCGTGGATGAAAAGGGAGTACAGGAGGGGACTAAGTACACACCCCTGAGGGGCCCCAGTGTTGAGGATCAGCGTGGCAGACTTGTTGTTGCCTACCCTTATCACCTGGGGGCGGCCCGTCAGGAAGTCCAGGATCCAGTTGCAGAGGGAGGTGTTTAGTCCCAGGGTCCTTAGCTTAGTGATGAGCTTCATGGGCACTATGGTGTTGAACGCTGAGCTGTAGTCAATGAACAGCATTCTCACATTCTACCCTTTTCCAGGTGGGAAAGGGTAGTGTGGAGTGCGATTGAGATTGCGTCATCTGTGGATCTGTTGGGGCGGTATACGAATTGGAGTGGGTCTAGGTTATCCAGGAGGATGCTGTTGATGTGAGGCATGACCAGCCTATCAAAGCACTTCATGGCTACCGACGTCAGTGCTAAGGGCCGGTAATTATTTAGGCAGGTTACCTTCGCTTCCTTGGGCACAGGGACTATGGTGGCCTGCTTGAAACATGTAGGTATTACATACTCAGTCAGGGAGAGGTTGAAAATGTCAGTGAAGACACTTGCCATTTGGACCGCAGAATGAAGGAAAAGCAGCCAACAAGTGCTCAGCATATGTGAGAACTCCTTCAATACTGTTGGAAAAGCATTCCAGGTGAAACTGGTTGACAGAATGCCACGAGTGTGAAAAGCTGTCATCAAGGCAAAGGGTGGCTACTTTGAAGAATCTGAAATATATAATATATTTTGATTTGTTTAACACTTTCTTGGTTACTACATGATTCCATATGTGTTATGTCATAGTTTTGTTGTCTTCATTATTATTCTACATTGTAGAAAATTGTAAAAATAAAGAAAAACGCTTGAATGAGTAGGAGTGTTCAAACTTTTGACTGGTACTGTAAGTATTCAGACCCTTTACTCAATACTTTGTTGAAGCAACTTTGGCAGCGATTACAGCCTTGAGTCTTCTTGGGTATGATGCTACAAGCTTTCCTGTATTTGTGGAGTTTCTCCCATTCTTCTCTGCAGATCCTCTCAAGCTCTGTCAAGTTGGATGGGGAGTGTTGCTGCACAGCTATAGTCAGGTTTCTCCAGAGATGTTCGATTGGGTTCAAGTCCGAGCTCTGTCTGGGCCACTCAAGGACATTCAGAGACTTGCTCAGAAGCAGCTCCTGCGTTGTCTTGGCTGTGTGCTTAGTGTCGTTGTCTGGTTGGAATGTGAACCTTTGCCCCCAGTTGGAGGTACTACGCACTCTGGAGAAGGTTTCCATCAAGGATTTTTCTGTACTTTGCTCTGTTCATCTTTGCTTTGATCCTGACTAGTCTCCCAGTCCCTGCAGCTGAAAAACATTCCCACAGCATGATTGCCACCACCATGCTTCACCGTAGGGATGGTGCCAGGTTTCCTCCAGGCCTGATGCTTGGCAATCAGGCCAAAGAGTTCAATCTTGGTTTCATCAGACCAGAGAATCTTGTTTCTCATGGTCTGAGAGTCTTTAGGTGCCTTTTGGCAAACTCCAAGCAGGCTGGCGTGTGTCTTTTACTGAGGAGTGGGTTCCGTCTGGCCACTTTACCATAAAGACCTGATTGGTGGAGTGCTGCAGAGATGGTTGTTCTTCTGGAAGGTTCTCCCATCTCCACAGAGGAACTCTAGAGCTCTATCAGAGTGACTATCGGGTTCTTGGTCACCTCCCTGACCAAGGCACTTCTCCACCAATTGATCAGTTTGGCCGGGCGGCCAGCTCTAGGAAGAGTCTTGGTGGTTCCAAACTTCTTCCATTTAAGAATGATAGAGGCAACACTGTTCTTGGGGACCTTCAATGCTGCAGACATGTTTTGGTACCCTTCCCCAGATCTGTGTCTTGACACATTCCTGTCTCCGAAATATATGTACAATTCTTTCAACCTCATGGCTTGGTTTTTGCTCTGACATGCACTGTTAACTGTGGGACCTTATATAGACAGGTGTGTGCCTTTCCAAATCATGTCCAATCATTTGAATTTACCACAGGTGGACTCCAATCAAGTTGTAGAAACATCTCAAGGATGATCAATGGAAACAGGATGCACCTGAGCTCAATTTCGAGTCTCATGGCAATGGGTGTGTTTTTATTTTTTATAAATGTGCAAACATTTCTAAAATCCTGTTTTAGCTTTGTCATTATGGGGTGATGTGTGTAGATTGCTGAGGATTTAAAAAAAAATCTATTTTAGAATAAGGCTGTAATGTAACAAAATGTGGAAAAAGTCAAGGGGTCTGAATACTTTCCGAAGGCACTGTACATCTCTTTAAAATCCTTGTGTATGTATTATAAATAGATCTGCATGTTCTTTTGTTCCTCCGTGCAGCAAACAAGAAGAAGGAGAAGGAGCGTCCTGAGATCTCCCTGCCTTCAGACTTTGAGCACACCATCCATGTTGGTTTTGACGCTGTTACAGGGGAGTTCACTGTAAGTTTCAGTTTCTAATTGTTTTAGTCGTATGTACAGGATACACGTGGTATTCACCGTCTAACCAAATGCTTACTTGCAGGTTCCTTCTCGACAATGCAACAACAATAAGAACTAATAAAAGATAAGAATACGAACATAAAGTAAATGGCTTATTAGAATAGAATAAACATTTTAGCATAAGTATATTACAGGAAGGCATAATTTATAGTCCAATAGTACATCTTTAAGTGACAGATCAAGGTACTTCCAGTGCATGTCTTTATACAGTATATCACAGACAAGGAAGGTATCTAGTAGTAGCTGTTAGTACACCCTTATCACCCATATTACCACTACTTGTTAACTATAACCCAAACATGAAAAGGTGTGCAGTGGCGGTAGCAATGAGGTCAAAGAGTGGATCTAACCCCTGACCTATGACCTGTGACCTCTCTCCCCCAGGGCATCCCAGAGCAGTGGGCGCGGCTCCTTCAGACCTCCAACATCACCAAGCTGGAGCAGAAGAAGAACCCTCAGGCCGTGCTGGACGTGCTCAAGTTCTACGACTCCAAAGAGACGGTCAACAACCAGAAATACATGAGTTTCACCTCCGGAGGTGAGAACACACAAACACACAATGCTCAGATCATCTCGCTGTCTTACGTTTTCTGAATGAAAAAGAAAAATGTGCTACTGAGTAAAAGCTTTGACTATTTATCGGAGAGTCTACATGTCAGCGTGTTGTCACTGTAAGAGAATTGGACGTGGGGCAATGATTCCTTTCTCTTTCAGACAAATCTGCACATGGATACATAGCAGTCAACACTCTGGTAAGTGCTCATCCATTTCCAACATGTTCCTTTCATCTCAACAGCTAATTGGTACACATTTGTTGAACGAGAAACAACTATGAGCTTGCACGCGTTGTAGTATTCTCTCCTCAGACGTAGAGTGCTGCGGAGCTTTTGTAAGGACTGTAAGCAAGGACGGTCTATTATCATTACCCTGACCTCACACGACTGTCTCAGAGTCTAAACGTCCCCTTTGGAAATCAGCCTAATGACTCTCTCTGGGCTGCCACAATGGCTCAGTTTATTTTAATAATGAACCGTTTTGTCATATTTCATATATTTTGAAAACCATTGTCCCTATAGGCCCTTAATCGGTAGTTGTGTACGGGTAACTGTCTACGCAAGTGATGCAACCAGTCTCCTCACTGTATTATAGCTAGACTGGTAAGTTCTAGTCGGAACTAGAAGCACAAGCATTTCGCTACACTCGTATTAACATCTGCTAACCACGTGTATGTGACCAATACAATTTGATTTGATTTGATTTGGGGGGGAAAGTTGCTATTGACTACACATTCTTTGGACAGTGTCTCTGTCAAAGTAACGTTTCATTGGTGGACTGAGAAAGAAGACTCAGAGGGCATGTGCACTCACCTGCATTTAGTCTTTCTGTCTGATGGTACTTTACCTCTGGCTTGGGTCTGAGCACGGAGGCCCTTTTCTCCATTATGGTTCTGCCATGTCTGGAGAAGGCTGTTGTTCCCAGGCGGTTGTGCCGGTCTGTTGACTCCCAGCACTCTGAGGGTCCTGACGAAGTGTTGATAGAGCAGGTCCGTAAGGAGCCGGTTCCTGAGCCTGGCAGTGGGTACCACGCCTCCCAATCGCTCAGCCCTCTGATATATGTAATAACACGGTGGTGTTAAGTTACAGTCCCGAAAGCAAAAGGTTCTGCCACTAATATCACTGTGGTGATCCCCTTGGCATCTCCGCTCCCCAAAACATGATTTGTGTCTCTTCACCCATGAAATTCTCTCCTCAGTATGTGAGGATCCATTCATCTGTAGTTAGATGTTGATGATGTCATTTATTCCCCATCACTCCGTAGTGGTCCCCTGCCCTCTGCCCTCTCCTGTCCCGCTGTAGTCCAGTCCATTGCTCTGTAATGTTGTGTGGGTCTGTGTTCAGTAAATCCTCCCATTTTCAACCTTCACATTCAGAACCGACTGCTGTCGTCTGGGCCTCCTGTCAGCCATAGAACCTGCAGCGCCTTATTTGACAAGGTAACTCCTCCATATTACTTTCCACATGCCTCTACGTTGGCTATACTCTAAATTGAACCATTTTGAACTCTTACTGTTGTTGATGCTAGATTTGCCCAGATGTCCAGGCTCCATTGGATGAAAATGAACAGGACTTACCAATGAACATGACTTGCCCACCGCAAATGTCTGAGATTTTAGAGACATCGCCGTTCTCTATATTTAAATTGAATCTGGCTACATTTAATGTCATGGATGCATCTCTATTTCACCACTTGGCTGTAAGCATTTCCTTAACCAATTCCAAATGGCCCATCCTTTAACTGCCAGGGCTGTGAGGCGCATGCCTGAGAGGGCTGTGACGATACTCACATTCCTGCATGTCGGATCCCATGTTCACCACGTAGCCAATATGTGCCTGCTTTAATAGGCCATCGGCTGTTTAGATCTGGCCGCATGGCCCAGTAGAAACCTGCTAGCTTAGCGCTACTTATCATTAGCCAGCTAGCCTCTCATCTCCTCTGCCGCCTTCACCTCTATCTGTTCTGTCTCTCGGGCTCTTCTCAGAACGCTGACCCCTCTTATCCCCCCATGGCAGAGCTTAAACCAAACCACCTTCCACTGCTAAACGAAGGACTGCTGGCTTGCCACCATTGCATAGCCTGCAGCTAGTCACCGCTATTGCTATGCTGTGCTGCTTTGGCTGTTCTTTGCCATCTTACATTGCATACTTAGGCTAGAGATGGATGAAATCTATCCCACCTTACAGAACAGGTTCACCCAGATGATGGTGTTTATGATGGAGTACAGTACAGAGGGGAGAGACATGAGAAATCATTTACAGAGGAGCAAATAGTGACAGGGAGGGGCCTTTGCATGGCTCTTTCACCACCATCATAGTTGGTATTGTGGCCTACCGTACTGTAAGACTGGATGATGTTTTTAGTGGCTCTGGTTGGAGTTGAAGTGTTGGGTCAGGGGTTTGTTTTGCATGTTTGGTTCTCCAGGTCCAACTGTATGCTGTGTAATGCAGTTCTATGAGCTGACGCGCAAATACATCACAACATAGATTATCCCTGTTAGCCTTGTTGTAGCATGTTTTCTCATTTGAACTGTTCTTAACTCTGTTTTTAACTCTCATTTTAACTCTGTTTTTAACTCTCATTTTAACTCTGTTTTTAACTCTCATTTTAACTCTGTTTTTAACTCTCATNAACTCTGTTTTTAACTCTCATTTTAACTCTGTTTTTAACTCTCATTTTAACTCTGTTTTTAACTCTCATTTTAACTCTGTTTTTAACTCTCATTTAACTCTGTATTTAACTCTCATTTTAACTCTGTTTTTAACTCTCATTTTAACCCTGTTTTTAACTCTCATTTTAACTCTGTTCTTAACTCTCATTTTAACTCTGTTTTTAACTCTAATTTTATCTCTGTTGTTAACTCTCATTTCAACTCTGTTTTTGCTGTAAAATGATTCACTCTCAAACCTCACCCTGTAACTACTCTACAACACCCCCCCCACCAACCCCACCCAAATCCCATCCATGCCATACCCCACTCTCTTGTCTTTTCTCTTTCTGGTACATACCTCAGCCCATAAGCCATGCTAGTAGCTATCCTCTCCAGGTTTAAGCAAGCCGATCATGTCGAATACCTACATTCCTAATTACACATGTCAAATCCATTACAATCTTTCTGTTTGACCCTATTCTAGTTCACAGCCGAGCACCCTGTTGTAATAGGAGGTGTTTATTGTGAGCTTGGACATGCTTCATTACATGGAACATTAGGAGTTCCTGGACTAACCATTGACAATAATGCCAGTGATGCAGTCTGTCCCAGCGGTGTCAGATTGTCACAGTCCAACATACTACAGACCTCCTCACTGACCCCTTGTTTTACCCCTCAGGGTGCAAAGACATCCACAGAGCCCCCTATAGCACCCCCTGTGTCAGAGGAGGAGGAGGAGGAGGAGGAAGAAGAGGAGGAGGATGAAGATGATGACAATGAGCTTCCGCCCGTCATCGCACCTCGACCTGAGCACACTAAATCTGTGAGTCACACTGAGGTTATGAACGATGACTTAAAACCTTGTTACAGATCTAGACAGACTTACAGTCTTACTACCTCAACAACTCAACTCACTACAGCGCTGTAGAGTATGCATGTTTTCCTACTCCTCTCTGACAGTGTCTGTCCTGCTCCTCTCTGACTGTGTCTGTCCTGCTCCTCTCTGACTGTGTCTGTGTCCTGCTCCTCTCTGACCGTGACTGTGTCCTGCTCCTCTCTGACCTTGATTGTGTCCTGCTCCTCTCTGACCGTGACTGTGTCCTGCTCTTCTCTGACTGTGACAGTGATTCCTGCTCCTCTGACCGTGACTGTGTCCTGCTCCTCTGTGACTGTGACTGTGTCCTGCTCCTCTCTGACCGTGACTGTGTCCTGTCTCTTCTCTGACTGTGACATGTCCTCTCCTCTGACTGTACTGTTGTCCTTGCTCCTCTCTGACCGTGACTGTGTCCTACTCTTCTCTGACTGTGACAGTATCCTGCTCCTGACCGTGACTGTGTCCTGCTCCTCCTCTGACTGACTGTGTCCTGCTCCTCTGTGACCTGTGACTGTCCTGCTCCTCTCTGACCGTGACTGTGTCCTGCTCCTCTCTGACTGTGACTGTTGTCCTGCTTCCGCTTCCGTTACAGTATACACCCGCTCTGTCATCGAGCCCTTGGCGCCTCCCGCCCCTGTGAAGGAGGTCACAACCCCACCGGAGTCCCAGGCCAGCCAGAGAACACGTCCAGCACTCTGTACCGCAACACCGACCGGCAGAAGAAGAAGTCCAAGATGACAGACGAGAGATTCTGGAGCGACTGAGTATGTTGTCTCTCTGTGGACCTATGGAGCATGGAGAGTCCCATAGAGAGTGTGCTGTAACTGTACTGTGTGTTGTGTGTCTAGTTCTCCAAACCCATCCTACGCAGTGATTAGTGTGGGCTGCTCAGTAAGCCAGAGATTACAGCCTTAGGATGGCCAAGCGCCCTCCGTAGTCTGAGTGCTGCAGTGCTGCCTGTGTCCCTGTCCAAAAACATCAGCAGTGCTCTACTGAGCAGGCCAACCTTTCAGCATGCAGCAGTGTATTTGGCTGCAGTACGATGCCCACAGCGGGCCACATCCTGAGTGGCGTGGGCAGAGGAGTGTGTAATGCAGGGGTGCCTTCTCCGTGTGTGTGTGTGTGTGTGTGTGTGTGTGTGTGTGTGTGTGTGTGTGTGTGTGTGTGTTGTGTGTGTGTGTTGTGTGTGTGTGGTGTGTGTGTGTTGTGGTGGTGTGGTGGTGGTTGCCTCAGCCTGACCTAGACCCCCTATTGTCATGCTCTCACACTCTCTACCCTCTCCACTAATCACCTCTCTCTGTCCTCCAGGGTACTTGTGAAGTGTGGGGGACCCCAAAAAGAAGTACACACGCTTTGAGAAAATAGGACAAGGGTAAGTCCACCTTCAATCCAAATCCACCAGCTACTTACTTTCTGTTATTTACCAAAGTAGACTTTGGTAGTCAGCCCAGCGTCTTTGGTAGTCAGCCCAGCGTCTTTGGTAGTCAGCCCAGCTGAGAGAAATAAAGACGGAGTCTCACTCAGAAGTGACCAGAGAAAGAGAGGAGAGAAAGAACGAAGGGTCTGAGAGAGAATAGAGAGAAGTAGAGAGGAAATCAGAACTAGGCTTGGCTGCGGGCCAGATGAGCTCAGCCTGCGCTCTCTCTCTCTCTCGATCTCTCTCTCTCTCTCTCTCTCTCTCCTTCTCTCTGGAGTTTCGGGTGAGCTTAGCCCTGATATCACCACTCCCTCCACCTCAGTCCTGAACACAACAACGGCAGCTTCCAGCTCCCTCCAGCACTGCAGAGGCACTCTGTTTGTCTGTGTAGCCTCATCTAACACACCCCTAAGGGCTCCCTGATCAATGTGGGTGGTAATGACAGACAATCTACACACACTGTCTATAAATTAAAACAGCTGTGCAAAAAGATAAGAACACTACTCTGTGGTTACACACAGATTCCTCTGATTGAATCGACAGGAAAAATGTTATCTCATGATGTGAGCTATTAACAAACCTGGAGATAGATCACATGAGACTATTCCTGATGAGTCAATAATTAGTATGGATTGGTTGCACAGCTACATAACAGAGTGTTTGTTACCTGGCTGGCTGCAAGGTATCAGTGTCTGGGCCAGGGCCTGGGCTGGGCATGGGCTGGGCCTGGGCAGGGACTGGGCCTGGGCTGGGCCTCGGCAGGGCCTGGACTGGGCCTGGGCTAGGGCTGGGCCTGCCTCCACGAGAGCTGACTGGACCAAACATGAACACTCTTTCATTATTCATACACACTTACAATGCAATACACTGGTGTAGCGTGACAGTCTCAGGGAGGGAGGGAGGGAGGGAGGGAGGGAGGGAGGGAGGGAGAAGAGGGCAAGGAGAACAGAGTGAGGGAGAGAAGTGGGAGAGAGAGATGTGAGACTTGACTCAAGCTCTGACTTGTGACTTGTGAAATCAGTCTTCCACTTCATTCTGTCTAATAATAACTTAATAACATGAACTTTATTTGTATAGCACTTTTCAATGCAGGTAACAAAGTGCTTCACATCATAAAATAATAATATAAAAGTACTAACAAAGACAGGAGGAAGGAGACTGAAAGAAGATAGCTAATTGAAATCATACATTAAAAGCACCTTTATAAAAGTTTAAACTTTATGAAAACTTCAGCAGGGATTTAAAGAGGCACTGAATCTGCAAGCCTGATCCAAAGTCTAGGGGCCCTAATGGCAGATGCCTTGTCTCCTTTCATTTTCAATCTAAACTTTGGAGTGGTCAACAGTGCCCTGCCAGAGGATCTGAGGCTGCGTCCTGGCTCGTAGGAAGATTAAAGATCAGAGATATAGGATGAGGCTAAACCGAGTCTAGCCTTAAACGAGAATAATAACATTTAATCTATTTTAAAAGTGACTGGTAGCCGGGGCACAGAAGCTAAAATAAGTGTGATATGGTTAAATGTTCTGGTGCAGAACTGCAGCATTTTGAACTAACTGTAGACGATGGAGTGAGTTCTGACTGAGACATGTATACAAAGCGTTACAGTACTCTAGTCGTGAGGAAATAAAAGCATGTAGCTATAACTGTCTCCAGATCAGTGACTGAATAAAATACTTGACTCCAGCTATATTTCTTAGAGGATAAAAGCAGGACTGGATAACCTTTTTAACATTCAGTTTGAGGTTTAGGTAAAGGGTCAAAGAAGACACCAAGGTTTTTGGCTGTAGGCTTTACATTGGTAGACAAATAACCAAGGTTATTTACAATCTGGGTTCTAGCAAGGTGGGGGATAACCCTAACCCTAAACCCACCTAAATTAAGGGGCAACACCGGGATAAGGGGCAGCACCGGGATAAGGGGCAGCACCGGGATAAGGGGCAGCACCGGGATAAGGGGCAGCACCGGACTGAAGGACGGCAGCTCCGGACTGAAGGACGGCAGCTCCGGACTGAGGGACGGGAGCTCCGGACTGAGGGACGGGAGCTCGGACTGGCTGACGGTCTGGCTGCTCATGGCTCGCTGACGGCTCTGGCTGCTCATGGCTCGCTGACGGCTCTGGCTGCTCATGGCTCGCTGACGGCTCTGGCTGCTCATGGCTCGCTGACGGCTCTGGCGGCTATGGTCGCTGACGGCTCTGGCTGATCCTGTCTGGCGGAAGGCTCCGGCCGATCCCGTCTGGCGGAAGGCCCTGGCCGATCCCGTCTGGCGGAAGGCCCTGGCGGCTCCTGTCTGGCGGAAGGCTCTGGCGGCTCCTGTCTGGCGGACGGCTCTAGCGGCTCCTGTCTGGCGGGTGCTCCTGTCTGGAGTGGTGTAGGCACTGGTGGTAATGGGCTGGAGACACGCACCACAGGGCTAGTGCGTGGAAGAGGAACAGGGCTCTGGAGACGCACAGGAGGCTTGGTGCGTGGTGTAAGCACTGGTGGTACTGGGCTGAGGCGGGGAGGTGGCGCCGGAAATACCGGACCGTGCAGGCGTACTGGCTCCCTTGAGCACTGAGCCTGCCCAACCTTACCTGGTTGTATTCTCCCCGTAGCCCGACCAGTGCGGGGAGGTGGAATAACCCGCACTGGGCTATGTAGGCGAACCGGGGACACCATGCGTAAGGCTGGTGCCATGTAAGCCGGCCCGAGGAGACCAGACGTGGAGACCAGACGCGTTGAGCCGGCTTCATGGCACCTGGCTCAATACTCAATCTAGCCCGGCCGATATGAGGAGCTGGTATGTACCGCACCGGGCTATGCACACGTACAGGAGACACCATGCGCTCTACTGCGTAACACGGTGTCTGCCCGTACTCTCGCTCTCCACGGTAAGTACAGGGAGTAGGCGCAGGTCTCCTACCTGACTTCGCCACACTCCCTTTTACCCCCCCCCCAAGAAAGTTTTGGGCTTGAGTAACAGGCTTCCAGCCTCGCCTCCGTGCTGCCTCCTCATACCACCGCCTCTCTGCTTTCGCTGCCTCCAGCTCAGCTTTGGGACGGCAATATTCTCCTGGCTGTGCCCAGGGTCCCTTTCCGTCCAGAATCTCCTCCCAAGTCCACGAGTCCTGTTTTTTTGGCCGCTGCTGCTGGTTCCTCTCACGCTGCTTGATCCTTGTTAGGTGGGTGGTTCTGTAACGGTCGTTCTCCTCCTCTTCGTCTGAAGAGGAGGAGTAGGGATTGGACCAAAGCGCAGCGTTGAAAGTAGACATAATTTATTAAATGAAAACGACGAAACACGAAGAACACTTGAGAAATTACAAAATAATAAACGAAGTCAACAGACCTGAACAAACGAACTTACAATATACGAAGAACGCACGAACAGGAACAGACTACATACACGAACGAAAACGAAACAGTCCCGTGTGGTGCGACATACACAGACACGGAAGACAACCACCCACAACAAACAATGTGAAACAACCTACCTATATATGGTTCTCAATCAGAGGAAACGTCAAACACCTGCCTCTGATTGAGAACCATACAAGGTCAATTAACAATGACACTTAACATAGAACAAACAACACAGACTGCCCACCCAGCTCACGTCCTGACCCACTAAACACAACTATACAAAAGGAAAACAAGGTCAGGAACGTGACAGGGACAAATAAAACAATTTCTTATCGTTGAGCTGGAGAAAATTGTCAGACATCCAACATTTGATGTCAGCAAGACACTTGTGAAGGGTAGCTATGCTAGTTTGGCCACTGGGTTTGATTAGTAAATAAAGCTATGTGCCATCCGCATAGCAGTGAAACGGAATGTTATGATTGCAGATTATGTCACCAAGGGAAAGCATGTACAGGGGGGAAACGATGGGGCCCAGAATTTAACCCTGGGGGACACCATAGTGAATAGGTTCTGGGGACGAGACTGAACCACCCATGCTCACTGAGAAATGTCTGCCTCATAGATATGACCTTAACCTGTCAAGGTCAATGCTGGAGATTATCAACCACCTCTCCAGCCAACAAATATGTTATCCAAAAGAACTAGAATGGAGCATTCACCGGCATCGACAGCCCACAGCATGTCATTGTTGACTGTCAATTAAGCAGTTTCCGTGCTGTGAAGTGAACGGAAGCCTGTCTGGAATTTTTCAAGTAAGTTGTTCATGCTCAAATAAGCCACCAATTGCTTGAAAGCAACATCTGAAATCTTGGATTTAAAAAAATCAGTTTTGAGATGGGTCTATAATTACTCAGTGAGGAGGGTTCTAGATTGGGCTTTTTAAGGAGAGGTTGGACCAGGGCAGTTTTTAAATAGGCTGGAATGGAGCCAGAGGTCAGGGAGCTATTTACAATAGACAGAATGTTGGGGCCAACAGTAGGCATAACCTTTTTTAGTAGTCTAGTAGGGATCATGTCCAAGGGGCAAGAGGAGGTCTTTATGTGGTCTACAGTACCAAGGAGGGACTCGAAGGATATTTGCTCAAAGGAGCAAAAGGAAGCAGTAGACAGTCTCAGAGTAGTTGCCTCAAGTGCCTTCTGACAGGAAATGATGGTATGGCTTCGGCTACTGTCATTGTGGGATGAATCTTAAAAACTGTTTGCAGAGGTCAGGGGATGCTGGCATTCTCTGCCTGTGTCTGCCTCATTGCTGTGACTTCAGTTGCACAGACAGCTTCTCCCACGTGGCAGAATTGAGTGGGAAAAGTCGCTAAATGCTATCAAAACCAAAGAAACTCCCCGAAGGCAGCCTCAAATGTAGCTGAATTTGTCGCTAGCCTCTTTTTGGAGGGGTCTGAAAACTCTCTAAATATAGCGGGAAAAGTCGCTAAATTGACAACCCTGATAATTTTTCAAATTAACTGTCAATATGCCAACATTTCATTCAAACAATGCCAATCCACAGCCAAATACTGGCTGGAATCAGTTGATGATAGGACTTAGACAAGTTGTAAATGCAACAAGTACTGCTATTGTATCAGATAATAGCACTGACAGCTTTCCAAGAAAACTACATCTGTGACATTTATGGTCTGTTTAAATATATTTTAGAGGCTATTTATACAAAACATTTGTATAATACCTCTATAAACTGTATTTAGAATTATATGACAATATTTTAGGTTGACAATAATTATATTACACGTATTCCACATGCCTATTTTTCTACATAAGTAAAGCCTGGATTATGCCTCTACCAATTAGACTGGTTTGGATTTCTCCATGATCAATATGGCTGCCATTTTCACCCCATTATGGAACTTTGAGTGTTTATAACATAGCTCCTCTAGTAATTTAATAGGATCTCTATTGGTTAGACTGCCATGGTGCACTGGTAAAGTCAATGCAGTGGAAACTAGGCTGAAGTTCATGGTGTATAACCAAACATTTAACCAGACCCCTGGCAGGAGACTCAGTCTGTTCCTGGTTATATTCCACCACTGGGACTGTGTTATATTCCTTCACCATGGGACTGTGTTATATTTCTTCACCATGGGTCTGTGTTATATTCCTTCACCATGGGACTGTGTTATATTTCTTCACCATGGGACTGTGTTATATTCCTTCACCATGGGTCTGTGTTTCATATTCCTTCACCATGGATTGTGTTATATTCCTTCACCATGGGTCTGTTGTTATATTCTTCACCATGGGACTGTGTTTATATTCCTTCACCATGGGTCTGTTTATATTTCTTCACCATGGACTGTGTTTCATATCCTTCACCATGGACTGTGTTATATTCCTTCACCATGGGTCTGTGTTTCATATTCCTTCACCATGGACTGTGTTTCATATTCCTTCACCATGGGACTGTGTTTCATATTACTTCACCATGGGACTGTGTTCATATTACTTCACCATGGGACTGTGTTATATTTCTTCACCATGGGTCTGTGTTATATTCCTTCACCATGGGACTGTGTTATATTTCTTCACCATGGGACTGTGTTATATTCCTTCACCATGGGTCTGTGTTTATCCTTCACCATGGGACTGTGTTATATTTCTTCACCATGGGACTGTGTTATATTCCTTCACCATGGGTCTGTGTTTATATTCCTTCACCATGGGACTGTGTTTCATATTACTTCACCATGGGACTGTGTTTCATATTACTTCACCATGGACTGTGTTATATTCCTTCACCATGGGACTGTGTTTCATATTACTTCACCATGGGACTGTGTTATATTCTTCACCATGGACTGTGTTTCATATTCCTTCACCATGGGACTGTGTTTCATATTACTTCACCATGGGACTGTGTTATATTCCTTCACCATGGGACTGTGTTTCATATTCCTTCACCATGGGACTGTGTTTCATATTCCTTCACCATGGACTGTGTTTCATATTACTTCACCCTGGGACTGTGTTATATTCCTTCACCATGGGTCTGTGTTTCATATTCCTTCACCATGGGACTGTGTTTCATATTCCTTCACCATGGGACTGTGTTATATTCCTTCACCATGGTCTGTGTTATATTCCTTCACCATGGGTCTGTGTTTCATATTCCTTCACCATGGGACTGTGTTATATTCCTTCACCATGGGACTGTGTTTCATATTCCTTCACCATGGACTGTGTTATATTTCATTCACCATGGGTCTGTGTTATATTCCTTCACCATGGGACTGTGTTCATATTCCTCACCATGGGACTGTGTTATATCCTTCACCATGGACTGTGTTTCATATTTTTCACCATGGGACTGTGTTATATTCCTTCACCATGGGACTGTGTTTCATATTCCTTCACCATGGGATTGTGTTATATTCCTTCACACTGGGACTGTGTATATATCCTTCACCATGGGACTGTGTTATATTCCTTCACCATAGGACTGTGTTATATTCCTTCACCATGGGACTGTGTTATATTCTTCACCATGGGACTGTGTTTTGTATTCCTTCACCATGGGGACTGTGTTATATTCCTTCACCATGGGTCTGTGTTATATTCCTTCACCATGGGACTGTGTTATATTCCTCACCATGGACTGTGTTATTTCCTTCACCATTGGTCCTGTGTTATATTTCTTCACCATGGACTTGTTTATATTCCTTCCCATGGGTCTGTGTTATATTCCTTCACCATGGACTGTGTTATATTCCTTCACCATGGGTCGTGTTATATTTCCTTTCACCATGGACTATTGTTATATTCCTTCACCATGGGTCTGTGTTATATTCCTTCACCATGGGTCTGTGTTATATTCCTTCACCATGGGACTGTGTTATATTCCTTCACCATGGGACTGTGTTATATTCCCTTGGAGCTGATTCAGAAATGGCAGCATCGTAAAAACATGGCTGTACCCAGGGAGGTGCCTGTGGTGTCTTGCCCCAGGGCAGAGTCCAGGGTGGTGGTTCTGCCCTCCAGCACTCAGAGGTGTAAAATGTCAGGGCAGAGAGAGGGACATCTTTGGATAGAGGTGCAGAGATTACTGTACCCGAGCCAGGGGTGCCAAACACACAGAGCTTTTATCAGCTTACTGTAATCTTTGTCTGGCTAATTCAAAGGCTGCTCAGGCTACTGTAGAGGGAATATCAAATCTTTGATTCCACTGGAGCCTCAATACCCCTGTGGCACAGGCATCAGAATAACACATCATTTACGCACAATACATATACTGTATATGTTACAGAACATACACTTTGCAATGAATAATAATGTACATGTTAAAAAGTGCACTTTAAATACACTGTACACTTGGCAGAGTAGGTTCACATGCCCGTCATGCACTGTATGCATTACAGAGTTGGTGAACATCGTAGAGGAATGGGCACTCCCTACCAAGGTTATTATAGTAAACTAAAGCAGAAATTAAAACAAAAACTAAGTTCATGAAAAAACTATTTAGTAAACTGAAATAAAAGAATTAACAAACTCAAATCAAATGGTATTGGTCACATACACATATTTAGCAGATGTTATTGCGGGTGTAGCAAAATGCTTGTGTTTCTAGCTCAAACAGTGCAGTGCAAATACTGCTATACTGAAACTATTATAATTTTGTTTCTCCAAAATGATAGAAAATAAAATGAAAACCATTGTGAATTATGTTCAGTTTTAGTTTTTTTGTAAAATTTTGGGGCAAAGATCTAATGGGATTTTCAATCTACTTAATCTGGTGGGCAGCCAGATGATGGGGATGTTTCAAAAAGGCCTAGCTTGGGCATCACTTTCACTAGCTATCACTAGCTAATGGGGAAAAAATGACTAAGTATCAAACTTGATTCTTCTTACATGTCCTACTAAAGTTACCCCTAGAGTTGATCGACGCACCCAATTAGCATAGAACAAAAATCCCCATCAAAGTCCATCTGTTTAAGCCAATGTTGGCCTTCAGCATCTGCGGTGGAAGGTGGCAAAGTTACAGCAGTGTCTGTCAGGCAGGAAACATCCCGAAAATCGCTCTTCTCACGAAAACGTCTGCAGACTCTGAACGGTTTGGGCTAGAAACGAATATAACCTAACCTGAGCTCTCAAGAACCCAATGCCATACAGCCATACGGCTCTGCTTTGAACTGCTAATAATCAATGCAATACGGTTTTGGAAATTTCAGAAATTCTATACTGAACAAAAACAACTTGCAATAATATCAACCATTTTTACTGAGTTACAGTACATCTAAGGACATCAGACCATATAAATAAATTCATTAGGTCCTAATCTATGGATTTCACATGACTGGCTAATGACTAATCTATGGATTTCACATTCATTAGGTCCTAATCTATGGATTTCACATGACATTGATACCTTTAAAAAAAAAAAGTATGGGCGTGGATCAGAAAACCAGTCAGTATCTGATGTGACCACCATTTCCCTCATGCAACGCGACACATCAACTTCGCATAGAGTTGATCAGGCTGTCGCCTGTGGAATGTTTTCCCAGTCCTCTTCAATGGCTGTGCAAAGCTGCTGGATATTGGCGGGAACTGGAACCCGCTGTCGTACACGTCTACCCAGAACATCCCAAACGTGCTCAACTGGTGACATGTCTGGTGAGTTTGCAGGCCATGGAAGAACTGGGGCATTTTTCAGCTTCCAGGAATTGTGTACTGATCCTTGTGACATGATGATCATGCTGAAATATGAGGTGATGGCGGTGGATGAATGGCACGACAATGGGCCTCAGGATCTCGTCACGGTATCTCTGCGCATTAATTGCCATCGATAAAATGCAATTGTGTTCGTGGTTCGTAGCTTATGCCTGCCCATAACCCCACCGCCACCATGGGGTATTCTGTTCACAACGTTGACATCAGCAAACTACTCGCCAACACAACGGCATTTACGTGGTCTGCAGTTGTGAGGCCGGTTGGACGTGCTGCCAGATTCTCTCAAATGACGTTGGAGGAGGCTTATGGTAGAGAAATGAACATGACATTCTCTGTCAACAGCTCTGGTGGACATTAATGCAGTCAACATTCCAATTGCACACCCCGTCAAATCTTGAGACATATGTGGCATTGTGTTGTGTGACAAAACTGCACATTTTGTGGCCTTTTATTGTCCCCAGCACAAGGTGCACCTGTGTAACGATCATGCTGTTGAATCAGCTTCTTGATCTGCCACACCAGTCAGGTGGTTGGATTATCTTGGCAACGGAAAAATGCTCACTAATAGGGATGTAAACTAATTTGTGCACAACATTTGAGAGAAATTATATTTGTGTGCATACGGAAAATGTCTGGGATATTTTATTTCAGCTCATGAAACATGGGGCCAACAGTTTACATACATATTTTGTTCAGTAAACTTTCATATCCCCCCAAATCTGATTTAATAAATACAAAAGATACACTTCCTGTGAGGCATTTTAGATTCCACGGAGGTGTTTTGTGTTGCACTTCCCGACCTAATGGAAACTCGGGAGGCAACAAAAAAAAACATCTGCTCGAAGCTGTTACACAAAAACACTCAGTGGAAATCTGTGGTAAAACAGCTAACAGAAAGTGCATCTTTTTTATTTGTAAAGTTGATTTTGTATGATAACTTTTGTGTTCAAGTTTAGTGTTCAAGGTTTCCAAAACTGTATCGCAATCAAGGATAAATTGTTTGTAGAGCATTTCACACTTGACCAAATCACCTCAGCTAATCAAAAGGGATGTGGAAGGACTGAGTCATGAGAAGGGCTAACCTATGACCTGACCCATCACCTTATGTGTTACTAACCCACAGTTGCAGGAAGCAACTTCAAAACAATTATACAACCCAAATTGCTCCTAGCCTCCCAAACATCCTTTCTGTCGTTCTGCCCCTGAACAGGCAGGTAACCCACTGTTCCTAGGCCGTCATTGAAATTAAGAATTTGTTCTTAACTGACTTGCCTAGTTAAATAAAGGAAAAATAAAAATAGGACAAAACAACAAGCGAGACAACACAACACTACATAAAGAGAGACCTAAGACAACAACATAGCAAGGCAGCAACACATGACCACACAGCATGGTAGCAACACAATATGACAACAACATGGTAGCAACACAAAACATGGTACAAACATTATTGGACACAGACAACAGCACAAAACGCAAGAAGGTAGAGACAACAATACATCACACAAAGCAGCCACAACTGTCAGTAAAAGTGTCCATGATTGAGTCTTTGAATGAAGAGATGGAGATAAAACTGTCTAGTTTGAGTGTTTGTTGCAGCTCGTTCCAGTTGCTAGCTGCAGCGAACTGAAAACAGGAACGACCCAGGGATGAGTGTGCTTTGGGGACCTTTAACAGAATGTGACTAGCAAAACTTGTGTTGTATGTGTAGGATGAGGGGTGCAGTAGATATCTCAGATAGGGGGGAGTGAGGCCTAAGAGGGTTTTATAAATAAGCATCAACCAGTGGGTCTTGCGACAGGTATACAGTGATGACCAGTTTACAGAAGAGCATAGAGTGCAGTGATGTGTCCTATAAGGAGCATTGGTGGCAAATCTGATGGCCGAATGGTAAAGAACATCTAGCCGCTTGAGAGCACCCTTACCTGCCGATCTATAAATTATGTCTCCGTAATCTAGCATGGGTAGGATGGTCATCTGAATCAGGGTTAGTTTGGCAGCTGGGGTGAAAGAGAAGCGATTACGATAGAGGAAACCAAGTCTAGATTTAACTTCAGCCTGCAGCTTTGGTATGTGCTGAGAGAAGGACAGTGCACCGTCTAGCCATACTCCCAAGTACTTGTATGAGGTGACTACCTCAAGCTCTAAACCCTCAGAGGTAGTAATCACCAGTGGGAGGAGGAGCATTCTTCTTATCAAACCACATGACCTTTGTTTTGGAGGTGTTCAGAACAAGGTTAAGGGTAGAGAAAGCTTGTTGGACACAATGAAAGCTTTGTTGTAGAGCATTTAACACAAAATGCAGGGAGGGGCTAGCTGAGTATAAGACTGTATCATCTGCATATAAATGAATGAGAGAGCTTCCTACTGCCTGTTGTTGATGTTGTTGATGTAAATTGAGAAGAGCGTGGTGCCTAGGATCGAGCCTTGGGGTACTCCCTTGGTGACAGGCAGTGGCTGAGACAGCAGATTTTCTGACTTTATACACTGCACTCTTTGAAAGAGGTAGTTAGCAAATATAAACAAATATAAACTTGCAAATCAGCTCTGAAAACATACTGAAATTAAACTGAATTCTAAATAAAGATCTAAAATTATAGAAATAAAAGACTATAATAACCTTGCTCCACACACACTTCACATGCAACTCAGACCCACCACTCATAGCAGAATGAGCTCTTGACATTATCCACATACGCAAGTGGTATAATGTGTACATTATATACTGTAGGTACATAACCCCTGCAAGACATTTATAGAAATCACAGGGGAAAGGTCACTTTATTGACAGGTTTATGACTTGTATTAGTTATTACTGACCCAGAAGCATTAGTGTTGCCTTTTCAATGGCCAATCATCAATGCTGCCCTCTGGTGGTCAAATGAAATGGTACCTGATCATCTATGGAAAAAAGCAATTGAACTGCTCGCATTCAAAGACATTGTGTAATAGTTTTCTTTAAGATTATTGTGTTAATAAAACAATAAGGAAGTGTCCTCCAGGCTCTGGAGAGTTGCATAACTCTAATATTATGGAGATAGATACCGTGGAGGGACATGTTTTGGATGGATAGCTTGTGTGCACCATGATCTGTTCTATCTCCTTGCATGAGGACTTGTTTCTATGTGGAACTAATGCGTTGTTCTCTTGTTTCCTCAGGGCATCTGGCACTGTATACACAGCCATTGACATTGCTACAGGCCAGGAGGTAAACTAACTTAACTACCGCAGTCCTTTCAGAAAAACATCCACATCTTACGTGTCGGTCTGTCACCCTGATTAGCCTTCTGGCGAATCACAATAGCTGTGCAATCTGTCGGAAGAGCACCGAAAACACCGTCTAATGTCTCGTTTGTGGTTGTGCCTCTGTCAGGTGGCCATCAAGCAGATGAATCTCCAGCAGCAGCCCAAGAAGGAGCTCATCATCAACGAGATCCTGGTGATGAGGGAAAACAAAAACCCCAACATAGTCAACTACCTGGACAGGTGACCTTCATAGCCATGGTTACTGATGGGGAAAACCGCAAGTATAGCAGATACTCTAAATATGACCATGTCGTGCACTACTATACTCGAAGGTAGACTCAGTGAAATGGCATTGCCATGAGTAGTACCGTAGCCATTGAGAGTAGCAAAGTAGCCATCACTCTCACACGGTCTCACACATTATCTGCGCATGTGCACGGGTCTGCTTCACGCTGTTAGAGCGTGGTAGCCAGGGCACCAAAACAGAGGAGAAGTTAAGCCTCAAGCTCCAGTGCTCTTAGTTGAAGCGGACATTGACCCACTTTGCTGTTTACTTTCTGGATCCTACCTTTAATCTCTCTGTCCTCCTCTGTCTGCAGTTACCTGGTAGGGGATGAGCTGTGGGTGGTGATGGAGTACCTGGCTGGAGGCTCACTGACCGATGTCGTGACTGAGACCTGCATGGACGAGGGACAGATCGCTGCAGTCTGCAGAGAGGTAAGAGACCAGCCCACAAATACCCCCTAGTGACTTGAGCTGAGCCCCTTCTGACCACTAGCCTAGGCATTTCCTCTGATCCAGATGTGTGTCTGTGTCCCCACTCTCTACAGTGTCTGCAGGCTCTGGACTTCCTGCACTCCAACCAGGTGATCCACAGAGACATCAAGAGTGACAACATCCTGCTGGGCATGGACGGCTCGGTCAAGCTCAGTAAGTCATCTCACCAGTAAGGGACAGGCAGGAGGGGCCAGGGTGGAATGATAGTCAATTGGATGTTGCGGTAGAGAGTCCTGTGGGGAGTGGTGGGGTTGAAGAAGCCATGTCTGACATGTTCCTCTCTCCCTAAAGCCGACTTCGGGTTCTGTGCCCAGATCACCCCAGAGCAGAACAAGCGCAGCACCATGGTGGGCACGCCCTACTGGATGGCACCCGAGGTGGTGACCCGCAAGGCCTACGGGCCCAAGGTGGACATCTGGTCCCTGGGCATCATGGCTATAGAGATGGTGGAGGGWGAACCTCCCTACCTGAATGAGAACCCTCTCAGGGTAAGACACATTATCTACAGTTCACACACATCCAGGGATATACTGGAGCTATTTGATCAGTAAGGGCCAATAACTGATTGGCCCTCTCCACCCCTCTCTCCCATCCCCTCAGGCGCTGTACCTAATCGCCACCAACGGGACTCCAGAGCTCCAGAACCCTGAGCGCCTGACCTCCGTGTTCAGAGACTTCCTCAACCGTTGCCTGGAGATGGACGTGGACCGCAGAGGCTCAGCCAAGGAGCTCCTCCAGGTACTGACCACCATGTTAACCCCAACCTGACCACACTGACCACTAACATAACCCAAACCTTAACCTGACCACTCTAACATAACCCAAACTCAACCACACTGACCAGGTTACCCCTACATTACTAACATACCGTTCTAACCTTAAATCACAGTCTGTACATGCAGAGCATTCCCCTCATTACTGTTCTTCGCTTGTGTTCTTTGCAGCATTCGTTCCTGAAGTTAGCCAAGCCCCTGTCCAGCCTGAGCCCCCTGATTGTTGCAGCCAAGGAAGCTATCAAGAACAGCAGCCGCTAGGAGGCACTGTGTGTCCACACACAGAGCTGGACCCTGCTCCATGGGGTTGTGAGACAGGCAGCACAGGGATAGACAGTAACCAACCCCCTGCTGCCTCATACAGAGGATGGACAGCTGGCCTACAGGGCCTCTCAGCAGCCGAGACGCTGCGGCTGAATCACCTTCCTGCCTCCTCTTTTAGTCCGCCAGCATTCTGTACATGTGGAGCAGTCCATCGGTACTGTGTAAGTGTGTGTGTAAGTGTGTGTGTGTGTGTGTGTGTGTGTGTGTGTGTAAGCGTGTGTGTGTAAGTGTGTGTGTGTCCTGTGAGGGGAGTAGATGCTCCTTAACAAAAACACAAAAAAAGAGAAAATACAAAGAAAAAAACTTGTGCTCCTTTTCAAGAGGGAGAGATCCAGGAAGAGAAGCCGAACGTAACAGCACTGAGAGCTTGTGATTCCTTCCCTTTCTGTCCAGCGATCACCTTGGTTCCCTTTTCTTCTAGGTCTTTCCAATAAGGCCTCTCCTGCATTGAACATTTTACATGAGAGACAGACTCTGGGACCCGGGAACCGACATATGCCTGCATGACTTTGGCTCTGTGTAACCAACTTGCAACCTGCTCATCCTCTGCAGGTGTGTGTGTGTGTGTGTGTGTGTGTGTGTGTGTGTGTGTGTGTGTGTGTGTGTGTGTGTGTGTGTGTGTGTGTTGCAAGAAAAAAAGGAGGGACTCGAGAGAAGTGGCAACCATCCATCAAAGCCATTTGGCTTACTCCAGGACATAGCTGTAATTCCTTGGATACCCTAAACTTCCTAGATGTTATGAGATCTGACATAGAGAATGGCTGGGCCATGGCTGTAGTGGAGGCTGATTCAATCACTACTGCCTCTCGGATGGGCCACAGTGTGTTCACGTTTCCAAAGTCAAAAGCTTTGAAAACATTGTCCAATTCTTCAAGTTCAAGTATGAAACCCATGTTATGGACTTAATACCTGTATTTAGTTAAAATCGATTTAGTAAATTAATTTATTTGTAATTGTTTG
Source organism: Salvelinus sp. IW2-2015 (assembly GCF_002910315.2). Taxonomy (NCBI): domain Eukaryota; kingdom Metazoa; phylum Chordata; class Actinopteri; order Salmoniformes; family Salmonidae; genus Salvelinus; species Salvelinus sp. IW2-2015. Next base: position 38,727,325 of record NC_036863.1, on the reverse strand, counting down.
TCCAGAGTCAATTTCCAATCAGAACGTCTGAGACACGTGGTCCGTTAGAAAGATTCTGAAGGTGTCACAATCTATTGCAGGACACTAGACTGAACAGACTAGACTGGACAGACTAGACAGGACATACTAGACTGGACAGACTAGACAGGACAGACTAGACTGGACAGACTAGACAGGACAGACTAGACTGGACAGACTAGACAGGACAGACTAGACTGGACAGACTAGACTGGACAGACTAGACTGTATTAGTGTCTATGTGGGAATAGCCTGCCAACAAAAATGAGCTTGAAAATATTTTTGGGGGTCAGTTTGCCAATGTTACCATTTGTTTCACATCAATGAGCCTTACTTTTGCATGCTTTAACCTCTGATCTGTGAATTTACCTAGATGTATCTGAAGCAGAAGCCATTTGTTGAAATGAGCACAATCCCTGAGTTAGTGCACATGTTCATCTGTTTGTCTGTTTGTCTCACTGTCTGTTTGTCTCTCTCTCTGTCTGTCTCTCTCTCTCTGTCCGTCTCTCTCTCTGTCGGGTCGCAATCTCCGTCTGTCTGTCTCTGTCTGTCTGTCTGTCTGTCTCTCTCTCTGTCTGTCTGTTTGTCTGTCGGTCTCTCTCTCTTTCTCTCTCTCTCTCTGTCTTTGTCCATCCATGAGGAGTGTATATATTGTTTTTTTAATGGGATGCCGTTCTTTAGCTTCCTCAGCGTGAGTTAAGACTCATTGCTCCAGTGTCTTCTTGCGGCTAAACTTTCCTAAGTACTGTGTTTCTGTGAGTTTTGGCTGTGTGGCCGCAGATTGGTGGGTGTTAGTTAATAATTTGTCCATGAAAAGGTTTTTGGATTGATGACTGAGTGCCATTCTATAATTGTAACCTGTCTTACGGACCATTGAAAACAAGAGGATCACATTCCCCTTCACTCTGCCATTCCTACCATCCCATAGCAGAGGCTACTGGACAAGTACTCTGAAAAGCTCTCTCTTTACATAAATATAGACTGTTTCTTGATTCTTAATTCAATAGCTTACTTATAACCATCCCTCTGCCTGTCCCATAGGAGACACAGCTTCCCTTAGGACTGTACTACAGTCCAGACCTGGGACAGAGAGAGTAGGAGACAGGATAGACACATAGACACTTGTCCTTGTGTTGTGTCTATATCCCTGGTAGATTGTGTGTGTGTGTGTGTGTGTGTGTGTGTGTGTGTGTGTGTGTGTGTGTGTGTGTGTGTGGGTGTGTTGAGGTGAGTGTTTGTGTGTGTGTGTGTGTGTGTGGGTGTGTGTGAGTGTGTGTGTGGGTGTGTGTGGGTGTGTGTGTGTGTGTGTGTGTGTGTGTGTGTGTGTGTGTGTGTGTGTGTGTGTGTGTGTGTGTGTGTGTGTGTGTGTGTGTGTGTGTGTGCGTGTGCAGATGAATGGGAGTGTATGCATGAGTGGCTGTGTGTACACATGTGTGAGCACGTGTGTGTGTGTTTGTAAGCGAGAGAGCTACCTCAGCACTAGATGCCACTCCTGTTGTCCACCTTAACTCAGCCGGTGAGGTGCAGGGTAGCTGCTCACTCGTACCACCCCTGTAGGCTATACGTACTGTAGAAATGCAGGAGAGCCATTGCAAGGAGGACATGGCCGATTTCATGCATGGGAAGCAACACGTGTTAATTCATTTTCCAAGTAGGCTAACATTGTTAGAATATGTGTGTATGTATGTAAATAAGATGGAAAAAATGCAATGACAATATTCAGGTTGCTCTATAGTAGGCCTATGTATTTGTAAATGGTTTGCACCCTGGAAATTGAACAAGAAAATAAACATTGTCTCTACACTCCTGGATGGAACAATCCTGCTTGGGTTGTGTTAGACTGTACTCCACCTGGACACAGAGCCATTGGAAGCAGTCCCGTCTGTCTCCAGCACGCCCATGGAGCCTGTCTGTCTGTCCGGAGCACGACTGCTGAGTGTGCCTGTGGCTGAGAGTATCAGGGACCTCACAGAGACTATCTGCCCTGTGACCTTTGGTCTCACCTATGTACCTGAACTATGAGCACAAAGATGAACTCTGGGACAGCTAGCGGCTCCCCGGCCTGCCCCACCCCGCCCCGCCGGTCCGCTCCTCTTCTGCGGTCGCTTCTGTACATTCCTCTCTTTTGAATGTGTAAACCTGTACACGTGGTGTGAAAATTCCTCTATAAATGTGTATCAAGAGAATGGAACAAAGACAAAAAAGCGTTTCTTTTTAAATTATTCCTATTATTATTCTACTATTATTATCATCTGGGTTTGTAAACTGCTGATCCATCTGGTAAACCTCAGCAGGCCCCATCTTTGGAAACAGACAGATGAGAAAAAGCGACAGGGGGAAACTAAGGTTTCGGATAAGCTATTTTTAATTGTGGTTAAAGCTATAGACTTTTTTAAATTATGAATTGTGCATGGCTGTGTCTTGAGTGTAAAACAACAAAATACTGCAGTTTGGGAACTGGACTGAAATAAAAAATAAATAAAACATCATTGTAAATTAACTTTTTGGTTTGAATAGATTTACTTTGACCTTTAAGTAGGGATTACCCGGCAAGTCATTTTGAGCAAGGGAGTACGGTAGTTTAGACACATGCAGTATACCCTTTAGACATTTCAAGTTGCTCAGTGGAAGGATACAAATTGATGACCGTAGTCCAAAACTTACACTGTAGATACTGTACATTCAGGTTATTCAAGACTTTACAATATTGTGTAGCAAAAACTTAAACATTTGGTCTGTTTCTCAACAATATCAAAAGAGGCACATACATTTCTATATGATAACAAACATGCTATTAAAATGTATATGCTGCATCATTTTGTAGACAGATACGATATGTGTATCACTTCAGTGAGCTATTGTGTTTCAGAGTGTATAGTTTAGTATAAAATAATTGCATTTTGTCTTGCTTCATGCGGACTTTTTCACATTCATTCACCTTTCAAAAAGGCATAACTTGTCTCTTTACAAAACACAAAGTAATGCAATAACAGTAAGAAAAAATGTACTCCGGAAGGCTTGAAGGTTCTTCTTGGTCAATGACCATGCCAGTCCTTAAAAGATTATGAGCTCACATTCATAGACATTCTGACAACCAAATGATGTCTTGTGGTGATAAGCTCCTGTCCAAAGTCTCCTTCTGGCGTTGTTATTGCAAGCAAGAGGTGACAAGAGTGTTGTATACATTGTCAATGTGACCCAGGTAGTAGTCAGCTGATCCAGGTCACATCTCTGTGAGCTCGGTGCAGGTGACGATGCGGAGGGTGATGGAGCCAGGCATCTCGTCGGCCATGGCTCTGCCTCTTTTCCTTAGCTGGAGCCTCTGGGGTTTGGTCGAGTCTTTTAATGAGCCTGTCAGAACCACCTGGCCCAGGAACTGGTCCTTCACAGCGTTACTATTCCACACCTGGGGAAGAGGACAAGAAGGGAGGGGTAGACCAGGTAAGACCAAAGCATGAAAACTACACTAACACTAAGAACATCAAGTGTACCAATTCATGAATCACTTTATCTTTAGTTCCCATTGGTATTTATGATATTTGACACCTCTATATCTTACCTCCACAGTGATTGGCTTCCTGGGCTTCTTTCTGTAGAAGATGGCTCTGGTCTCAAACACCGGGTCCAGGGTGTCTGCCTTAACTGTTGACCGGACTGAGTGGCCCTCACAGGACACGATCACATATGGATCTGCACCTGCACAATGACACAGTATGAACCAGCCATAAGGTCATGCTGAGTAAACTCTTGTGATGTCTATTTCTGACTTATGTTTCCCACAGTCGTGGCCAAAAGTTTTGAGAATGACACAAATATTATTTTCCACAAAGTTTGCTGCTTCAGTGTCTTTAGATATTTTTGTCAGATGTTGCTATGGAATTCTGAAGTATAATTACAAGCATTTCATAAGTGTCAAAGGCTTTTATTGACAATTACATGAATTTGATGCAAAGAGTCAATATTTGCAGTGTTGAACCTTCTTTTTCAAGACCGCTGCTATCCGCCCTGGCATGCTGCCAATTAACTTCTGGGCCACATCCTGACTGATGGCAGCCCATTCTTGCATAATCAATGCTTGGAGTTTGTCAGAATTTGTGTGTTTTTGTTTGTCCACCCGCCTCTTGAGGATTGACCACAAGTTCTCAATGGGATTAAAGTCTGGGGAGTTTCCTGGCTATGGACCCAAAATATTGATGTTTTGTTCCCCGAGCCACTTAGTTATCACTTTTGCCTTATGGCAAGGTGCTCTATCATGCTGGAAAAGGCATTGTTCGTCACCAAACTGTTCCTGGATGGTTGGGAGAAGTTGCTCTCGGAGGATGTGTTGGTACCATTCTTTATTCATGGCTGTGTTCTTAGGCAAAATTGTGAGTGAGCCCACTCCCTTGGCTGAGAAGCAACCGCACACATGAATGGTCTCAGGATGCTTTACTGTTGGCATGACACAGGACTGATGGTAGCGCTCACCTTGTCTTCTCCGGACAAGCTTTTTTTCCGGATGCCCCAAACAATCGGAAAGGGGATTCATCAGAGAAAATGACCTTACCCCCTTCCTCAGCAGTCCAATCCCTGTACCTTTTGCAGAATATCAGTCTGTTCCTGATGTTATTCCTGGAGAGAAAAGGCTTCTTTGCTGCCCTTCTTGACACCAGGCCATCCCCCAAAAGTATTTGCCTCACTGTGCGTACAGATGGACTCACACCTGCCTGCTGCCATTCCTGAGCAAGCTCTGTACTGGTGGTGCCCCGATCCCGCAGCTGAATCAACTGTAGGAGACGGTCCTGGCGCTTGCTGGACTTTTTTGGGCGCCCTGAAGCCTTCTTCACAACAATTGAACCGCTCTCTTTGAAGTTCTTGATGATCCGATAAATGGTTTATTTAGGTGCAATCTTACTGGCAGCAATATCCTTGCCTGTGAAGCCCTTTTTGTGCAAAGCAATGATAACGGCACGTGTTTCCTTGCAGGTAACCATGATTGACAGAGGAAGAACAATGATTCCAAGCACCACCCTCCTTTTGAAGCTTCCAGTCTGTTATTCAAACTCAATCAGCATGACAGAGTGATCTCCAGCCTTGTCCTCGTCAACACTCACACCTGTGTTAACGAGAGAATCACTGACATGATGTCAGTTGGTCCTTTTGTGGCAGGGCTGAAATGCAGTTGAAATGTTTTTTGGGGATTCAGTTCATTTGCATGGCAAAGAGGGACTTTGCAATTAATTGCAATTCATCTGATCACTCTTCATAACATTCTGGAGTATATGCAAATTGCCATCATACAAACTGAGGCAGCAGACTTTGTGAAAATTAATATTTGTGTCATTCTCAAAACGTTTGGCCACGACTGTATAGTATTCATTAGAGGTCATGCCGAGTATACTCTCATAATGTCTATTTCTGACTTATGTTTCCCTGTAATGTATAGTATTCATTAGAGGTTGTGGAGCGTTCCCTAACCCCCTGTGCTGTCCTGGTTCTCCAGCCCCTCTGCTCCGTGGATGTAGATCTGGGACACAGCATGGGGGTAGCCAGTGAATGCACTCCAACACCTCATCCTGGGTTTGTGTTCTGTTAGCTCTCTGAGAGACAAAAAGTAATGCTAAAAACTGCATCGACATCATACTAAAGTGTGTTATTACATCTAAATAGGGCTCTTAGCTATGCCACAGGTCTAGTTCCAGTACCTGCATCCTGAGTCTACATCAGTGTAAACACGCAGCATGAACTCTCCCAGAATCTCCGGTTTTAAGGTGGAGGGGATGATGATGTAGCGACCCTTGGGGAGCGTGACCCTCGTGAACACCGTGCGGGCGTTGATGTACTTCGACGTTTGCACGTTCATCTGGGTGATGATGTTATGCATGCGGTACTTTCTGTTCAGTTCCACCTTAAATCAGAAGAAATCATTTCTCACCATGACTGTTCGCCAATGTTTGTTATTTCAGCTTGAACAGATTGAAACTCTAAATCATTGGTAACACTTCATTTTATTTAAGGGGTATTTCACCATATTCCAGCCTGCACAAACCACATGATAAACAATATTTTAAATTGTTAAATCATTTAATTGTGCATTTGACAATGGGTCAAGAACACACTTCTCCAGCTTACCAGTGACCATCAAAGGTGAGTATTTGCACACTGTATGGCATCATGTCAAAACTGTGAACATAGTGCCAATGGTGACGGTGGGGTTATTGTATGGGCTGGCATAAGCTACGGACAACGAACACAATTGCATTTTATCAATGGCAATTTGAATGCACAAGATCCCGAGGCCCATTCTCGTGCAGTTCATCTGCCGCCATCACCTCATGTTTCAGCATGATAATGCACGGCCCCATGTCGCAAGGATCTGTACACAATTCCTGGAAGCTGAAAATGTCCCAGTTCTTCCAAGGCCTGCATACTTACCAGACATGTCACCCATTGAGCAAGTTTGGGATGCTCTGGATTGACGTGTACGACAGCGTGTTCCAGTTCCGACCAATATCCAGCAACTTCACACAGGCATTGAAGAGTGGGACAACATTCCACAGGCCACAATCAACAGCCTGATCAACTCTATGCGAAGGAGATGTCGCGCTGCATGAAGCAAATGGTGGTCACACCAGATACTGACAGGTTTAATGATCCACGCTCCTACTTATTTTAATGGTACTGTATCAGTGACCAACAGATGCATTTCTGTATTCCTAGTCATGTGAAATCCATAGATTAGGGCCTAATGAATTTATTTCAATTGACTGATTTCCTTATATGAACTGTAACTCAGTCAAATATTTTTTATTATTGCATGTTGCATTTATATTGTTGTTCAGTATAGTTACCATGTACAGAATATACTTTCCATGCAATCTGTCAATTTTGGGGGGGATTAGCTAGCACACCACCTAATTGTCTATTCTTGACTAACTAGCTAGCTAACTACCTAAAGCTGGCAAATATGCTATGATCACTACTCGCTAGCTAACTAGATAGCTAACATTAGCTGGGCTCGGTGGTCTTATCTTCCCTGAACCTTGTCCTCAGGGTAGCCTAAGGGTATTATGTGAGACACACCCAGCATGTTAACGTTAGCTTGCTGGCGAACTACTTGTGTCGACACAAGCACTATTATTGCTAGCTGGATAACACAACAACTAGCTAGGTAGCTAACTTGGCCTAACTAGCTACAGTGCCTTCAGAAGGTATTCATACCCTTTGACTTATTCCACATTTCGTTGTGTTACAGCCTGATTTCAAAATGTATTAATCATCACACAATACCCCGTAATGACAAAGTAAAACCATGTTTTTAGAATTTTTTGCAAATGTATTGAAAATGAAATACAGAATATCTCATTTACATAAGTATTCACAGCCGAGTCAATACTTGTAGACACAGCTGTGGGTCTTTCTGGGTAAATCTCTAAGAGCTTTCCACACCTGAATTAATGATTGTTGATCATTGCTAGACAACCATTTTCAGGTCTTGCCATAGATTTTCAAGTAGATTTAAGTCAAATCTGTAACTCCGCCACTCAGGAATATTCACTGTCTTCTTGGTAAGCAACTCGTGTAGATTTGGCCTTGTGTTTTAGGTTATTTTCCTGCTGAAAGGTGAATTCATCTTCTAGAGTCTGGTGGAAAGCCGACTGAACCAGGTTTTCTTCTAGGATTTTGCCTGTGCTTAGCTCCATTTTGTTTCTTTTTTATCCTGAAAAACTTTCCAGTCCTTAACCAATACAAGCATACTCATAACATGATGCAGCCACCACTATGCTTGAAAATGTGTTTTATTGGATTTGTCCCAAACATAACACTTTGTATTCAGGACAAAACGTGGTTTGCTTTGCCACATTTTCTGCAGTATTACTTTAGTTCCTTGTTGCTAACAGAATGCATGTTTTTTTAAATTTTATTCTGTACAAGCTTCCTTCTTTTCCCTCTGTCAATTAGGTTAGTATTGTGGAGTAACTACAATGTTATTGATCCATCCTCAGTTTTCTCCTATCACAGCCATTAAACTCTGTAACTGTTTTAAAGTCACCGTTGGCCTGCTAGTGAAATCCCTGAGGGGTTTCCTTCCTCTCCGGCAACTGAGTTAGGAAGGACACCTGTATCTTTGTAGTGACTGGGTGTATTGAAGACTATCCAAAGTGTAATTTATAACCTCGCCATGCTCAAAGGGACATTCAATGTCTGCTTAAATGTTTTTACCCATCTACCAATAGGTGCCCTTTGTAAAGCATTGGAAAACCTCCCTGTGGTTGAATCTGTGTTTGAAATTCACTGCTCGACTGAGGGACCTTACAGATAATTGTATGTGTGGGGTACAGAGACGAGTTAATCATTAAAAAATCATATTAACCACTATTATTTCACACAGAGTGAGTCTATACAACTTATTATGTGACTTGTAAGCAACATGTTACTCCTGAACTCATTTAGGCTTGCCATAACAAAGGGGTTGAATACTTATTGACTCAAGACATTTAAGCTTTTCACTTTGTAATTCATTTGTAAAAGTCAAGGGGTGTGAATACTTTCTGAAGGCACTGTATACTATATATGCCTAAACTATAGAAATTATGATGATAATTAGGGATAATGTAGAGCGTCTATGCTAAGTCATACATTCTTCTTCTCTACCACAGATTCTCACAAGGTATCAGACTACAGGATGGGAAAGGCTTACAAGAAAGAAACAGATAAAGACAGTCAGACGGAGTTGTCGATTTCTATTGTTACTTGTAATGTTAAAAATAGCTAGCTATCTAGGCTACTCACCATATTATATAAGCTTTAGATTTTAAATCACCACTAGAATAGTTATTTTTATGTTATTGAGTAGGCCTATAGCTTTGTTTAATCTAATTAATAAAAGTATTAATCTAACAATAAAAATCCTTATTATTCTGTTGCAGTAAAGTTGATGAAACTAAAATCTCATCTTTTGTTTGTAAGTATTTTACTTGATAATGAGTAATGAGTAATTATAGTTACCTATGAGCAATTTCTATATAAAGTTACACTTCACTTTAAATAGCAAAATCCTGTGTAACAACTAGGCCAACCTTGTACTTATGAACAGGGGCGCAACTTTCACAGAGTACATGTAATATCTGCATAAGTACAATGTAATTACTAGGTGTTACACAGGATTTAATTAGTTTAAAAAGTGTAACACCTAGTAATTACATTATACTTATGCAGATATTACATGTACTCTGTGGTGTACATCCCACTTGGATGGTTCTTCCAGAAGCCTTAAAATGAGGGCCAGATTGTCAGGATTGATCATGTACTGTATACAGTGCATTCGGAAAGTATTCAGACCCCTTGACTTTTTCAACATTTTGTTACGTTAAAGACTTTTTCTAAAATGGATTCAATTATATTTTCCCGTTATCAATGTACACACAATACCCTATAATGACAAAGCAAAAAGAGGTTTTTATAAATTTTTGCAAATTTATAAAAATGAAAAAACTTAATATCACATTTACATAAGTATTCAGACCCATTACTCAGTACTTTGTTGAAGCATCTTTGTCAGTGATTACATCCTTGAGTCTTCTTGGGTATGACGCTACAAGCTTAGCACACCTGTATTTGGGGAGTTTCTCCCATTCTTCTCTGCAGATCCTCTCAAGCTCTGTCAGGTTGGATGGGGAGCGTCGCAGCACAGCTCTTTTCATGTCTCCCCAGATTGGATTCAGGTCCGGTATCTGGCTGGGCCACTCAAGGACATTCAGAGAACTTGTCCCAAAGCCACTCCTGCGTTGTCTTGTCTGTGTGCTTAGGGTCGTTGTCCTGTTGGAAGGTGAACATTCGCCCCAGTCTGAGGCCTCTCTGTACTTTGCTCCATTCATCTTTCCCTCGATCCTGACTAGTCTCCCAGTCCCTGACGCTGAAAAACATCCCCCACCAGTGTGATGCTGCCACCAACATACCTCAGCGTAGGGATGGTGCCAGGTTTCTGCCAGACATTCAGACCAAATAGTTCAATCTTGGTTTCATCAGACCAGAGAACCTTGTTGCTCATGGTTTGAAAGTCCTTTAGGTGCCTTTTGGCAAACTTCAAGTGGGCTGTCATGTGCATTTTACTTAGGAGTGGCTTCCGTCTAGCCACTCTACCATAAAGGCCTGCTTGGTGGAGTGCTGCAGAGATGGTTGTCCTTCTGGAAGGTTCTCCCATCTCCACAAAGGAACTCTGGAACTCTGTCAGAGCGACCATCGGGTTCTTGGTCACCTCCCAAGATTGCTCAGTTTGGCCGGGCGGCCAGGTCTAGGAAGAGTCTTGGTGGTTCCAAACTTCTTCCATTTAAGAATGATGGAGGCCACTGTGTTCTTGGGGACCTTCAATGCTGCAGAAATGTTTTGGTACCCTTCCCCACTTCTGTGCCTCGACATAATCCTGTCTCGGAGCTCTAGGGACAATTCCTTCCACCTCATGGCTTGATTTTTGCGCTGACATGCACTGTCAACTGTGGGACCTTATATAGACAGATGTGTGCCTTTCCAAATCATGTCCAATCACTTGAATTTACCACAGGTGGACTCCAATCAAGTTGTAGAAACATCTCAAGGATGATCAATGGAAACAGGATGCACCTGAGCTCAATACTGAGTCTCATAGCAAAGGGTATGAATACTTATGTAAATAGGGTATTCCTGTTTTTTTTGTATAAATTTGCAAAAGTAAAAAAAAAAAAATGTTTTCGCTTTGTCATTATGGGGTATTTTGTGTAGCTTGATGAGGGAAAACATTTATTTCATCAATTTTAGAATAAAGTTGTAATGTAACAAAATGTGGAAAAAGGGCTGAATACTTTCCGAATGCTCTCACACATTAATTACAAGATACGCTTCATTTGAAGTAGCTAAATCCTGTGTAACACCGAGTAATTACGTTGTACTTATGCATGTATTACATGTACTCTGTGGTGTACTTGTGGGTTTAGCCTCTCACTTGGATGGCAAAGAGTATCAGGTTGTCATAATGGGTACTGCACACAGTAATTATAAGTACTTTGTTTATTATAATCTGGGAGGACACCCATATGGTAGACCCCAGTCAGTGAGGTTGACCTATATCTTATCTGTTTTAGTAAACTCAATCAAGTTACAATTAACTGCATGTATTTACACTGTAATAAGAACCCCTTAAAATGAAGTGTTACCGATTCGTTTCGTGATTACAGGTCTCATTGGCCAATGTTGCCATTATAGGTAATGTCTACCCATTATTGTAAACACCCACTGGCTGATTTGCTGTTTGTTCAACGGATGAAGAGAGAAAAGGGAAATTCCATTGATTTAGCCAAATTCTTGTACGGATGGGGAAGCCAAACATGTAGCACAGAGAACTTCTCCCCTAAAATAAACTGCAGTTGGACCAACGCCCCACGCTCCAGACATGCACCCTGTCCTTTGGACAAACCCTCACTGACCCAGTCTCTCACCCCAGTCCCACTGCAGTCAATCTAAGAGAGTGTTAATATGAACTACCTTGAAGACGGTGAAGCCAAGGGTGAGGTTCTCTCCTTGGCCGATACGTCTGTGGATCTTCATGTCTCTCTGCTGTAGGGAGATCAGAACCTCGTCCACCTCCTTGGTCATGTCAAACAGGTACTGGGGGTTCTGTAGGAAGGTCTGTTTGTAGTTCATGCAGCCGCCACAGCGGTTGTGCAGAGGCTCTGAATGCTTGGTCCAACTCCCGAAATGCACCACTTCGTGCCATGTCTTGTGGATGGTGAGCAGAGAAGTGTTGATGAGATGACACACGTCTGCATCCGTGAAGTACTTACACCAGTCTGGAAACGCCATCCTATGGAGATAACACACAGAGAGAGACACAAATTAAGACTGGTAGATACTATAAAACTTCAATCAAACGCAGTCCCTTTTGATAGCTGGGCATCAGCACACATTTCAGCAAATTTACACCGGTTTCAAATAAATGCTGGGTCTAAATGAATTGTTTACTAGGTTTCCATGAAATATCATGATTTTTTTTAGGTTTAATGTTTTATTTGTTACAATAAATAATTCAGGAATGAATTGAAATAATTATGGAAATCTGTTTTTACACAGATGATCAATTATATTGACCAGATACTCAAGTGGCCGCTCTAACAATGAAAATAAGTGTCTTCAAAAATGGTAGGCAGTCAGGAAGAGTCAAGATCAGGTGGGACCATTCTGGCCAATGAGAGGGCAGATATGTATGTGAACAACTAATCTAACGTAGAAAGCATAAAAGTAACACCTGAAACCAGATCTCCTACATACTGGTCTTGACAAGTAGAAGAACATTTTTTTGAGGGAAGTTCTGTTCTGCACTGTTCAACCAATCCAGTAACTGTGGAGGAGTTAAGATGGAGTGTCGCCTTGATAACGTTCCAAAGTGGAAATCGTGTCACAGGCTCTTTTTCCATTTCTCCTGAAAACTGTAACATCCGGTTATTGGGGACTCGACAGTGGCTCGTGAACATCAGGCACAACTCCAATATAAAGTGTTTTTTCTCAAAGTTGTCTGGATGTCACGTGTCCTACTTATATTAGCACACTCGTAACAACCTAAGCATTACAAACAGTGTAGCTATTCCTCCGCAAGGCAATCAAACAAGCTAAGTGTCAGTATAGAGACAAAGTAGAGTCGCAATTCAATGGCTCAGACACGAGAGGTATGTGGCAGGGTCTACAGTCAATAAAAAAAACAGCCCCATCGCGGACCCCGATGTCTTGCTCCCAGACAAACTAAACAACTTCTTTGCTCGCTTTGAGGACAATACAGCGCCACCGACACGGCCCGCTACCAAAACCTGCGGGCTCTCCTTCACCGCAGCCAACGTGAGTAAAACATTTAAATGTGTTAACCCTCGCAAGGCTGCCGGCCCAGACGACATCCCTAGCCGCGTCCTCAGAGCATGCGCAGACCAGCTGGCTGGTGTGTTTACGGACATATTCAATCAATCCCTATCCCAGTCTGCTGTTCCCACATGCTTCAGGAGGGCCACCATTGTTCGTGTTCCCAAGAAAGCTAAGGTAACTGAGCTAAACGACTATCGCCCCGTAGCACTCACTTCCGTCATCATGAAGTACTTTGAGAGACTAGTCAAGGATCATATCACCTCCACCCTACCTGACACCCTAGACCCACTCCAATTTGCTTACCGCCCCAATAGGTACACAGACGACGCAATCGCAATCACACTGCCCTAACCCATCTGGACAAGAGGAATACCTATGTAAGAATGCTGTTCATCGACTACAGCTCAGCATTTAACACCATAGTACCCTCCAAACTCATCATTAAGCTTGAGACCCTGGGTCTCGACCCCGCCCTGTGCAACTGGGTCCTGGACTTTCTGACGGTGAGGGTAGGAAACAACATCTCCACCCCGCTGATCCTCAACACTGGGGCCCCACAAGGGTGCGTTCTCGGCCCTCTCCCGTACTCCCTGTTCACCCATGACTGCGTGGCCATGCAAGCCTCCAACTCAATCATCAAGTTTGCAGACGACACTACAGTGGTAGGCTTGATTACCAACAACGACGAGACGGCCTACAGGGAGGAGGTGAGGGCCCTCGGACTGTGGTGTCAGGAAAATAACCTCACACTCAACGTCAACAAAACAAAGGAGATGATCGTGGACTTCAGGAAACAGTAGAGGGAGTACCCCCCTATCCACATCGACGGGACAATAGTGAAGGTGGAAAGTTTTAAGTTCCTCGGCGTACACATCACAGACAAACTGAAATGGTCAACCCATACAGACAGCGTGGTGAAGAAGGCGCAACAGCGCCTCTTCAACCTCAGGAGGCTGAAGAAATTTGGCTTGTCACCAAAAACACTCACAAACTTTTACAGATGCACAATCGAGAGCATCCTGTCGGGCTGTATCACCACCTGGTATGGCAACTGCTCCGTCCACAACCATAAGGCTCTCCAGAGGGTGGTGAGGTCTGCACAACGCATCACCGGAGGTAAACTACCTGCCCTCCAGGACACCTACAACACCCGATGTCACAGGAAGGCCAAAAAGATCATCAAGGACAACAACCACCCGAGCCACTGCCTGTTCACCCCGCTATCATCCAGAAGGCGAGGTCAGTACAGGTGCATCAAAGCTGGGACCGAGAGACTGAAAAACAGCTTCTATCTCAAGGCCATCAGACTGTTAAACAGCCATCACTAACATTGAGTGGCTACTGCCAACATACTGACTCAAATCTCTAGCCACTTTAATAATTAAAAATTGCATGTCACTTTAAACAATGCCACTTTATATAATGTTTACATACCCTACATTACCCTACAATCTCATATGTATATACTGTACTCTATACCATCTACTGCATCTTGCCTATGCCGTTCGGCCATTGCTCATCCATATATTTATATGTACATATTCTTATTCATTCCTTTACACTTGCGTGTAAAAGTTAGTTGTTGTGAAATTGTTAGATTACTTGTTAGATATTACTGCATGGTCGGAACTAGAAGCACAAGCATTTCGCTACGCTCGCATTAACATCTGCTAACCATGTGTATGTGACCAATAAAATTTGATTTGATTACTTCTGTTTGATCAAATAAGCCATACAAAAACATGCACAAAAACAATCAACAACTTTGGGAGTACAGACCCCTTGAAATCGGCCAATCGCCCTCTAGTGACAAAAGTAAAAACTGACGAAAAATCACAGTCAGAGGAGAATTATTATTAAGGAAAATATATATTTCTTTAAAGAAATAGAGGCATGCTGAGACAAAAAAACGTGATACAGTGTATAAATGATAACACATTAGTGCAGGAAATTAAGAATTTTTATAAAATGCTGGAAGTGAATGCTGGTATTACACAATTAACTATGGCAAATGAGAAAAAGCTGTGTGATTTAAGGAAATAGACGCATGGCTTAAATAGAAGCCTGCCTCTAAAAAGTGCCTGTTGTGTTGATTTAAGCAAATAAACTCCCGGGCTATTAATTGAAATTTTACGGTAGATAAACCACTATCTCATGCGCTGAACAGAAGAGATAATAGTCTTTAATTGTTTTGTTTACACTCACCAGAACTCCCCATCGTTTTCTACTGTGATGCCAA
This sequence comes from Salvelinus sp. IW2-2015, assembly GCF_002910315.2. Taxonomy (NCBI): domain Eukaryota; kingdom Metazoa; phylum Chordata; class Actinopteri; order Salmoniformes; family Salmonidae; genus Salvelinus; species Salvelinus sp. IW2-2015. The sequence goes on along the minus strand of NC_036863.1, from coordinate 38,712,207 downwards.
GCTTATCCCTCTCCATGCTGCCAACCCTTTCCCATTCTGCTGAGCTGAAGTGAGGAGGGGGAGAGACAACAGGAAAGAGGGAGAATGAAATAATGAGTTGATGTGTTCACATGGGCACTGAAGTGTGGAGAGGTTGAACTGCACGTGAGCGGGGAGGATAAAGGCTCCATGTCCTCCACACCTGTCACTCCAGGCTCCGTTCCACTCAGTCTTTCCCCAGGGGTTTCTCATGCGGATCAGGGGGATGGTCTTGTTCTGGAAGTAGGCCATCAGACCGTGGCCCAACCGTACCTTCTTCACTGCAGTCACTGAGTAGGCATGGCCCTTCACTAGCCCACACGCCATCCAAGCCTCGATTTCAGAAGGAGACGCCTAAGAGAGTGACAAACACATTAGTCAGTCACTTCCCACTGGGCACACACTGGTTGAATAAATGTTGTTTCAGCATCATTTGTCAACATATTGTGACATGGAATCAATGTGGAAAATACATTGGATTTTTTTTAAAGTAATCAACCAGTACGGTTTTCAATTTAATTTCAACCAGGCTTGTAAACATTGAAATTAGGGTACACTCTGTGGAGTGTACGGCTTAAAGTGGTCCTATGGACAGATACTCAAATCTCCGCTGTGGAGCTTTGCAGCTCCTTCAGGGTTATCTTTGGTCTCTTTGTTGCCTCTCTGATTAATACCCTCCTTGCCTGGTCCGTGAGTTTTGGTGGGCGGCCCTCTTTTGGCAGGCTTGTTGCGGTGCCATATTCTTTCAATTTTTTAATAATGGATTTAATGGTGCTCCGTGGGATGTTCAAAGTTTCAGATATTTTTTTATAACCCAACCCTGATCTGTAGTTCTCCACAACTTTGTCCCTGACCTGTTTGGAGAGCTCCTTGGTATTCATGATGCCGCTTGCTTGGTGGTGCCCCTTGCTTAGTGGTGTGGCAGATTCTGGGGCCTTTCAGAACAGGTGTATATATACTGAGATCGTGTAACAGATTATGTGACACTTAGATTGCACACAGGTGGGCTTTTTTTTAACAAAATAGGAAAAACGCCAAGCGGGATGAATACTTTTGCAAGGCACTGTATAAACTCATTCATCCATGGTTGATTGGAGCTTTGGAAGTTTAGAAGTAGTTACCATTAGCCCTATAAATAGAATGCCAAATTCACAATATTAATAATAGACTTTTTCAGTTTAAAGTCAATGTATTTAAGTTGAAGTTTTACCATAATTTCAATGTTTACAAGGCTGGTTGAAATGAGAAACTGTACTGGTTGATGACTTTTTTCAAATCCAATGTATTTTCCACGTTGATTCCCACATCACAATACGTTGAAACAACATTGATTTAATCAGTGTTTGCCCAGTGTGTTCTGCCCCTGTGACAGTTACCTGTGACTATATACAGTGTGCTGACCAATTGAACACGATCAATTGAGAAGACAGACCTTGATGGAGCAGCTGATGATTCCACCCCTGTCGTAGACTTTGAGCAAGTCCTCAAACAGGTTGTCTATTTTCTCCTGGTCTTTGTGGAAAACGTCAGCCTCCAGGTTAATGGCCTCTGTCACGGCTCCACTGAAATCAACAACCGCATCACCAGTGTTGCCCCCGTCCAGCGACTCATAGCAGCCAGAGAGCCTGGAGACAAGAGGAGAGACAGAAGAGGATACAGAGAGGTCAGAGGGCAAAAAAGGGGAGTTGAAAGGAGGGTTGAGTAATGTTTAGAGTATACTGACTTGGCATAGGCTTTTTCAAGCAGGGCACTCCAGAACTCGTTGTTGAGTTTGGAGTGGCAGTAGATGAGCTCTCTGTTGATGGTGGGCAGGCGGTCATCCACCACCACATCCACCCACTCCCCAAACACCCAGAACTGGAAGTGGAAGATGCCAGCGTAGTTCACCGGGTGCTTAGAGTCCCACTCCTGCTCCTTCCAGTCAGGGATGACCTGTCAACACACAGGGCTTCACAGTGAACCACATGTCTAGTAAAATGTTCATAGTTTTCAACTTGGGTGGGAATATTGGCGAGTGCTTATTTTCCTAGCCAGGTTCATTTGAATATAAGGAAAATATTAATGTTGCTGAGGGATAGTAGGGTAATTTAAGAAGGAAACATGACACTGTTTTCCATTCAATGACAGTAAAAAGCCCCTCAGGTGAATTCCTCACATCAACTATGTTAATTAAACTGAGTCGGGTATCAACAGTTTGGAATGACATAGACACCCATCCACATACGTCACATACATAATGTATATGTTCCTTCCCAAACAGCACCATGTACTGTATATCTCCATACGGGGACTAAAGGAAACTAATACACACGGAAATACACATACAGTCTTCTCTTGCAACGCTCATCTCAGACTGTGACCAGACAGGAGGAAATCAAACTCACCTTCTGCCAGAGGTCTGGTTTCAGTGCCAAGCAGGAGCACGCCGCCACAAACCAGCAGTTACCCAGACGGCCCTGGTTCAGGTCATGGGAGCTGATGCCCTCCACAAACAGATGAGGCTCGTCGCTGATTTCCTGTACCAACGAGAGGATTTGGAAAATGCAAATACATCTTAGAATGTGCTCAGTGATTATGCTTGTAACAATATTTTTACCAAATAGTTCTGGCTTTGAACATGTTTTGTTTTAAAATGAGTTGGAACTCTCTTGAGGTGTTGTACTTTTGTGAGAAAGAAGAAATTGTAATTTCTCTTCTTGTCACTTGAGCAACGTGCCATATAAAGCACAGATAAGGGAATACATTAATTAAACAGGAATACTATAACTCTGTCTCCCACCACTGAACAGATTGGCAGTGATACAACCATAGATTATTTTTTTCTCTGACAGTATTGAAACATGTTCTGTCATATACTATATATCTCACACACTACGTAAAGTACACACTTCGAGACCATTCCCAGTAACACCCTCACCCCAATTTCACACCACAGTTTGTTGTCTGTCACCACCATGACCATTGTGGATGACATTCACCATGACATACATCGCCAAGGCCAGCGTTGTTGTTCCTTATGGACAACCTTTAACACAATCCTCCAGAGACAACCACTCAAAAGGAATTGACCTTTGAAGTACTCCATCACAAAATATTGTATGAGCAAACAACACCTTCCACAATACCTTTATATGGCTAAATATAACACAGTCATACTGTTTGTACATCAATGCCAGAGGTCTTGTAAAAGTCTTGTCAAAGCCAGAACGTATGAAAGTTCAATCATAAACATGACATTGGTTTCAATATTGCACCAGAGGAAGGTCATGATCTGGTCCCAGACAGCAGTCTATAGCACTCTGATAAGCTTCCATTTGACTAACATCAAACATCAACCTATAAATTGGTGTTTTAAGCAATAACATTTCCCCCAAAACTATGAGTAAAAACACGAGCAATACAAATTGTGACATTCTATTTCCTGTTTGGTGTTTTTGCATGCAGACAGTGCATGCAGACTCTGCTTTTGGTATTATATATATAAAATAATAAAGCACAGGTTTATTTTTCTCTTGGTCAAATCTGCTCACAGGTGACTGCTCAGGTGACTGCTTAGGTGACTGCTCAGGTGACTGCTCAGGTGAATCAAAAATCAAATTGAAGTGCTCTGTTTAGTCGTCTCAGTCACTCACCCTTGGTCTCTTCCACTCCACGATACCAGGAGGTGGTTTCCTGTAAAACAGGGATGCGTTGGTAACTGGAAACTCTGGATCCTCAAACAGTTTCTTGTCCTCCAGACATTCCTTCTTCAGCTCCGAGTAATGCTGGTTCTTGTATGAAGTGGCCGTGGAGAACATGGTTCAGACGCTGCAATCTCCAAACTGCAAACTGACCACAGAAGAAGACGTCATGTTATTTTATAGGCAGACTATCTGGAGAGTCCTTGTCAGCTGAGGGTCTGTCATTGTTCACCTTTGACTCTGGGTGTCTGGACAAGAGCTCAGCATACCATACACTAATACATCCCATAAATCCCAGAGTAGCGCTTTCTTGGAAAATGTTGTAATGGCATTTTTCCTTTGAATCATCGAAGTTTGGACATAGTCTCCAAGGCAAACTCCCACAGGGCAAACAATTGGTCTCAGGATAAATACATCCAATACCCAATATGCTAACTATTGTGCATATTTTAATAAATGGAAGTAAAAACAGTCTTCAGCAAACAAAATCTACGAACAAATACTCTACATCACTTTCAAAGTTAGGGTCAACCATGGATTTTACTGTACTCTGACCTTTGACTCAAAAACAGCGGTAACCCTTTATTTTAAGGGTCCATAAAAAACATTTATAAGGCGTTTATAAACCATTTATAAGGCATTTACAGTTTGCTCACCCTTTATTACTAATTACTCCCACATGTTTTACAGTTAGTAAGCTAGTTTTTCACAACTGTATACATATTTCCTTAAATATCCTGTGTTGTGTGCTTATTCTTTTACCAGGTACTGCTGGAATGTCGAGCAATTTCATACACATCTTTGTGAGAGAAATTACAGTGGTAACTCAAATATGTATAAAGTATTTAAAAAGCATAAATAGCGCTCACTTTAGATTAAGGGCTGAAAAGATGCTTTAGTAATGATTAGTAAATGGTTTATACATGTGGGAGTAATGATTAATAAATGGTAAATACTTTCTAAATGTCTTGTAAATTATTTATTACGGACCCTTAAAAATAAAGTGTTACCAAAACAGCAAAAGGCTAAACTTTTACTGGTTTTGCGATGGAAACATCCCATGTGTGCCAAGTTTTCAGACGAAAAACATCTGTTCAAAACATCTTCTGTCCTCTGGGAATATTATGATTTTCTAACTCTTTGACTGGTACAGGGCACTTTACCCCATCCCCCTGACCCCTGACCACAGAGGTCAAACTCTTTATAAACAAGATCTGATATTGTGACTGTCTGCCACTGCAGTCACGTCCTTTTGCTGTCTGCCATGAATAACACAGACACAAATAATTCCATTTTGTTGTCACCGGAGCGCAATCAAGCTCTAAACTCCCAGTGAGTTGTCGGTAATTACATTTCCCAAAAACATTACACACTTTAGAAAATGCCTCTCAGAGCGAAGCCCATTAGTATCACAGTGAGATTCAGTTCATGATAAGGCTGTCGTGAGGATGATGACAGTTCATTATCATCATGTCCAACATTCTGCTACCTTCAGTTTTCAGACAGAACATTAAGCAGAAAAGCCCCCACATTCAATACACTAGAATAATTAGTGGAATAAATTCGAATATTTGTATCTTACTCTGTCCTTCTCTCTCTCCTGTACACTGTCTCTCTCCTTCCTTCACACTCAGAACAGCCACATTGTACATTGATTGCATGTATCTTCCTCAAACTAAGACAAAGAAAGCAAAGAGATACTTAATTAAATATATGCAGGTTGCTTATTGTATTATTTATATTATAGACATTTGTCATAATGAATCTTGCCCTGGAGGCAGAACTGAGCAATGTCCTCTAGATGGGCCAGCTGCAAAGTCTAGATTGTCTATATAGTAAAACTGTATGAAAACAAAAAAAATCTTTTTGATCTTAATTTAAGGTTAGGCATTAGGGTTAGCAGTGTAGTTAAGGTTAGGGTTAGGTTTAAAGTCAGATTTGATGACTTTGTGGCTGTGCCAGCTAGCGACCATGAACTCTGCAGAGATGCCCCCAGGGTAAGACGCATGACAATAAATGACAACCTGCTAATTAAGTAATAATATATGCTTTTATCCAAAGCGACTTACAGTCATGGTGCACACATTTTACATATGTGTAGTCCTATACCAATCATTCCCAATTTAAGTATCTTTAAAAGAAAGCTCAGCAAAACGACTGTCTACTGTACCTCACTCATAGAAATTGGTGGAATCCCTGTGGAACGTGTCCGACACCGTGTAGAATGCCCCAAAGAATTCAGGCCCGGTACAATATGGGTCTACTAAATAAACTGGCCGGTGAGTGTATGTCTGGCTGGCTAGTGGCTTGTGTGGATATTGAATATGGTGGTTAGCTGGAGTGCATGCATAGCAGCAAAGAGCAGTAGATCAGAGGCACTTACCAGGGCTGTGCACAGACATTTTGATGGGCATGTGGTCAACAACAACAAAAAGTGCACCCCAAAAAAGATTTCCCTGCACCAGGGGACACAGATTCTTTAAGGAATTATTACAAAACGAGGGGAAAGCAGCACACTGATGAGTAAAGTATTTTGCTGAACTATTTTGAACTTGAATACATTTTACACTTATTAACAACGACCAAAACAATTCCAGTCAAAATAGAAGATATTTAAGAAATAATGTGGTCTACCATGACTATATCCAACCCAACTCCATTTGTTGCCAGTGTCATGTATTCCAGTGGTTTTCAAACATTTTGACCTGCAACCCTCAAAAAGGAGTCGTACAAAACTTGCGACCCTCACGCACAAGAAAAACAAAAGAATCTGCGTTTTACATCTGCATTTGGAGCTGAAAGTCATTCATTTTAGCAGCCAATATCAACTGGGGATATATCATGTCACTTCTCTGGAGTACAGGGGCCTCATTTATCAATATTGTGTATAAACTATTCTAAAATACTGCTTACAAATGGAATTTAGAATGTTCTTATGCATAGAAAAAGTGTGATTTATCAAACAATCCTACGACCGTAATATGTACACCAGGAGGAGATAACCATTGACCATCTCAGCCTCAGATAACCATCTCAGCCTCAGATAACCATCTCAGCCTCAGATAACCATCTCAGCCTCAGATAACCATCTCAGCCTCAGATANTCTCAGCCTCAGATAACCATCTCAGCCTCAGATAACCATCTCAGCCTCAGATAACCATCTCAGCCTCAGATAACCATCTCAGCCTCAGATAACCAACTCAGCCTCAGATAACCATCTCAGCCTCAGATAACCATCTCAGCCTCAGATAACCATCTCAGCCTCAGATAACCAACTCAGGCTCCGTGCTCGTGCCTGATCTTTCGAAACCCCCCTAATTAACCATATTTGGTTAAAATCCTCCCTTTCAAGCCGGTGGGGACTATACAACACCGTACTATGAAATACAAACGTGCAACCAAAAAAAGCTTAGACATTTTTTTTTCTCCCTAGACTTAAATAGAGGTGCTAGTGTCAGAGATTGAGAACAACCAAAGGGTTATATTTGTCCTTTCGAACAATTTCTAAGTCAATGCTACAGCCTGTGACCTCCCAAGTGGTGCAGCGGTCTAAGGCACTGCATCACAGTGTTGATCCCCGGCTATGTCACAACCCACCGTGACCGGGAGTCCCATAGGGCAGTGCACAATTGGTACAGTGTTGTCTGGGTTAGCGGATGGCTTGGCCGTGGGGGCTTTACTTGGCTCATGGCGCTCTAGCAACTCCTTGTGGCGGGCTGGGCACCTGCAAGCTGACAACGGTCATCAGTTGACCGGTGTTTCCTCTGACACATTGGTGCAGCTGGCTTCCAGGTTAAGCGAGTGGGTGTTCAGAAGCAGTGCGGATTGGCGGGTCATGTTTTGGAAGACGCATGACTTGACCTTTGCCTCTCCCGAGCCCGTTGGGGAGTTGCAGCTATGAGACAAGATCGCAATTGGATATCACAAAAAGGGTGAGAAAAAATGTATAGTGTTACAGCCCACGCTTCTATGCAAAATACGAATTGTTGTTCAATATGTTGTTTATTATTACATTATTTTGTTTATATCTCCTGCCTAAGTATAGGCTCTGAAATTAAATAGGCTAAAATATGATGTCACGCTCCTAATCCTATTGCACAGCAGTACTATAGCCTACCCACACTACTCACATAGGCTACTGTCAAGGCTACCGGTCTATTTACTTTAGAGCATGCTTGGCTATTAAATTAGTGATTGATAAATGGTAGCCTCCTACTTGTTGTGAAGCGGGAAATCATTTAAATCAGTCATGTCAGAAAAGGAGAGACGGACTGCACTATGATTATGATTTAGGCCTATATAATAAAAGTAAAATAAAATATTATACGACATGCTGTTATGCGGGTATCTTCTTACCAACAGCAAATGCATTTGCTCTATCAGGCCTACGTTTAAATGTTTTTATTAGCCTGGCATTATTATAATTCCGGTGCATCAAACACCTCACATTTTCCCCAAACGAACAATAAGCCTATTTGCTTGCAGTAGTTGATCAACCTTCTAGAAGTTGTGCACATGGATGGTTTGAGATTTGCGTGGAGGCACTTTCCCGTCAAGTTCAAAATAAATACCAACCTTTGCCGGAAATATGGCGCAAGAGTGTATTTTTTGGTGTGCACACACGTTTGATGAATGAGGCCCCAGAGCAAGCAAATTCATATGGCCTACTTGTAGATGAGGCTGCAGAATTGGATAGAAAGCATGTTCTGTCTGCACCACACCATCACTTTGGAGGGAAGCCTTTCTGCACCACCTGGTCTCAGAGCATTTCGTATTATTCTGTAGGTAGATCCGAGACACTCCGTTTAGTATGATATGTTAGGTTCGTATGGTATGTATTCATTTTTCGATGTCCATCACCCATTTTGTATGATATGCTATGAAATACAATTCCTATTATATGTTATAATTTGCAAAACGTACAATGTGTTACGTATCTGCTAAATGTATGATATGTTACGAATTCTAGCTAGGTGGCTAGGTGGCTAATGTTAACTAGGCTAGGGGTTAGGGTTAGTGGTTAGGGTTAAGGTTAGGGTTAAGTTTAGAAATGAGGTTAAAAGGTTAAGGTTAGGGTTAGGGTTAGGGTTAAGGGAAGGGTTAGCTAAAATGGTTAGGGTTAGGCGAAGGGTTAGCTAAGTAGTTGCAAAGTAGCTAATTAACTCAAGTTGTCCACAATGAGATTCAAACTCGGAACCTTTGGGTTGCTAGACATGAGTGTTATACGCCCACCCACCCACACCAAACCTAACATATCATACTAATCTGAGTGTCTCGGATTTACGTTTACTTTATTAAGGTCTAGTCTATGAGACCAGGCTGGTCTGCAGGCTGCAGAGTGCTCATTGCCAGCCGGGTAGTGAGGGCTATGCACAGACATTTGTTCTCAAAATGAAAAAAGGCCATTACATTTTTTTTTATGTTTAATGTTTAATGTTAATGTTTAATGTTTTAATGTTTTTTAAATAAACATTACTTTCATAATTCATTTATATCACACCAAATTCCTCAGCAGGAGGCAGGCAGGTAGAGGTGTAAATTGGGGTTCAATGTATTTACACAGCGCTGGTGATGATGGTGACAAATGTACAATTCAATTATATTTACAAAGTTCTAGACTTCAAAGTTTCTATTCAAAAGAAAAAATCTCTCAGGCAAAACCTGTACTAACCATACAAGGCACGGGTGGGGTCTACCGGGCTCAGCTCAGATACTGCCTCCCCTTGAGCTACCCAAAAGTGATCTGCCGAAACATTCCCAAACGGACACTTTATATGCAAGAAGCCACACTTATTCTGGCACACATGCCAGGTACATGGGGTGGCAGGTAGCCTAGTGGTTAGAGTGTTGGACTAGTAACTGAAAGATTGCAAGATCGAGTCCCCGAGCTGACAAGGTAAAAATCTGTCGTTCTGCCCCTGAACAAGGCAGTTTACCCACTGTTCCTAGGCTGTCATTGTAAATAAGAATTTGTTCTTAACTGACTTGCCTAGTTAAATAAAGGTTAAATAACATCTATGTGTGTTAAACAACATTGGACAAGATGGAGAAACTGGACACATGTTCTCCTAAGAAAATGACAAAACTGGTAAATCTAGTTACATCTTTTTCCCATAATATTGAAGGCAGTGTGACGATACAGCTGCTTATCTTAGGACATATATCAAGTAGCCACCCAAACTAGGCCTGTCTGAAATCAGAAGATGATCAATCAAATCGCACTGTCACTGTTCAACTTATCACGGTTGTTGTGTTTACTATGATAATGGTCTATTTTAGTGCATACTGATACAATAGTCTTAGACTCGGTGTCACCAACAATCTACTAAAAAGCTGTGGCTGTTTAAATGATTTTGGTAAGTTCATAAGAATGCATTATTAAAGGTTTTGTTACTAATACAGTTAGAAAAAGAATGGTGGCAAAACTAGAAAAACTTAATTCACTGTCATAATGTCTGTATGATACATGTTGTATTTGGAATACTATAATCACTATCTCATTGGGAGTATGTAGGCCAACACATCCAATTGGGTTTCAGTTTAACATAGCAGAGCTGCCCTAGATGCAAGTTGTTTCGTGGAGGCTGTGATAGACAGCGTTCCGTTCCCTCTACAACTGCTACTGAAGAAATTGAGTGATACTGCTTCTAAAAGGGGAGTACATGTTATGTAGCCCTCTTAAACAAGACAATTTGACAACTTCATACACAAGAAAAATGGCTCAAGTTAATGTCAAATCAAATGTAGGCCTAGTTCTCCACAGTGTTGTGGCTCTTACCTGTTCTTGTCCTCCTCGAATCCCAATGGGAGTCCTGGAGTTCCTTACAGGGTTGTTAAGATGCCACCTCTGATACGCCTTGTCAAGTTCTACTGGGATGTTCCAGCTACAGCCAAAGGGTTGTGTCCTCCCGTCTGTCCCCTCCCTAGGACAACAGTCTGCATCATTTGACTCCGAGTCCCACGGTAACGTCGGCACGTTTTAGTGACCCTTTTAAACACTGTGTTTGAGCTACAGACTTCTGCATCTGCTGATACCAACCATTAGCCTTGTGCAATTACCGGGGGCTGAGCTAGAACAGTGTTTGTGAGACAGTGGCAGATCCCCAAAACTGTTCTTCTCACAAAAATGTCTGTAAAGTCTGAACAGTTAGAACTACAAAAACTATTATGATTCCACTATGAAAAGCTGAGACTCACACAAACGCGCATGTAATCTGTTTTGCTCTGTGACACTCACGAGCCACACAAGAGTTGCTAGAAGGTAAGGGTTCTTCTACATAGAAGATCATTGGACATCCCAGGAAATAGATAGTGTCTGTAATACTAAAATAAGCTCACATAGTTGTTGTCACAAACTGACTAGTTTCATTTCCAACTGAGCAAACAATTTCTGTACTTACAGCAATCTTATGAATTGATTTTCTGTCAAGTTTTTGCTTGGCGGACAGGCCAGGCTCCAGGATGACATGCCTGAGACGGTATTTTAAATCCATGGGGGGGGTCACAACTAGTATTGTTTTAGAGCCCTAATAACACAAGTTAGATTGGTCCTATATTGTTAAAATGTTTTATCTGAAATATAGCCATACACAAACGTTGTTTTATATAATAACAACACAAGAAAGATAAAGTATATATAACTATTTTGATTTAAAAAAATGACACATATATTTATTAGTTCCAAACAGGACAATCAACAATTTGAGAAATAAAATGTTCTTGTTGTTTTTCACACATACCCCTCCCCCCCCCCCAACCCTAAGATAGACAAAACCATAATAACCAAACATTAACAGAAAAAAACACATTTCTAATAATACAAATAAATAAAAAGTATAATATGCAGTCGCAGATAGTTCAGATTACGCGTCGACTATAGCCAATATTCACATAAAAAATAGAGAATATACAGATCAACAGTTACAATGCTTCTACTATAATCACCGGTTTGCAAAAACTCAGATCCCAAATATCAGGAAACTCTGGGGCTTTCTTTTTCACTATTTAAGTACATTTTTCAAGAGCCAGGCTTGACGTTAATTCTTTTAATAAATGACCAAGTGAGGGGGAACTGACATACTTCCAGTGGAGAGCAACTGAATGTATAGCTTGTAATAGACAGAGGTCAACCATTTCTTCTCTCTCCTATGTAAAGACAAATTCTCTGGGTAAAGATTTAGGAAGTTTAGGGATTAGTGGTATTGGGGTAGTCTCAGAGATAATCTCAGAGATATAGCGCAGTACTGAGATCCAAAACTTTTGTATCTCAGCACATTCCCTCAGGCAATGATCTAAGGTGCCTAAATGTGTGTTACTATTAACACACAGGACTGGGATATTAGGGTCAAATTTGTGGAGCTTAACAGGGGTGATACACACCACTGTTCAAAAGTTGTGGGTCACTTAGAAATGTCCTCGTTTTTTAAAGAAAAGCTAATTTTCTGTCCATTAAAATATATCAGAAATACAGTGTAGACATTGTTAATGTTGTAAATGACTATTGTAGCTGGAAACGGCAGATTTTTTATGGAATATCTACATAGGCCCATTATCAGCACCCAACACTCCTGTGTAGGCAATGATGTCCATCTGTTGATGGATTTTGTTACACTCATAATCAGGTTTCAGGTAAGACCCAAGTGCAGACTGTGTAGAAGTAACAATGTTTATTGTAACAGTGGCAGGCAAACGACAGGTCAAGGCAGGCAGGGGTCAATAATCCAGGCTTGAACAAGCAAGACAAACTGGCACAGACAGACAGAACAGGTAAAAATACCCAGGGGATAAGTGGGTAAGATGGGCGACACCTGGAGGGGGTGGAGACAAGCACAGGTGAAACAGATCAGGGCGTGATAGTACTCCCCCCCTCTAGGGACACCTCTTGGCGTCCTACCTGGGCGGATACCTGGTTGACTGGGGTGCTGGCGGTGAAAGTCGGCGATGAGGGCCGGGTCCAGGATGTCTTTAGCGGGAACCCAGCACCTCTCCTCCGGGCCATAACCCTCCCAGTCAACCAGGTATGTCCCGGGGCAGGCAGAGCTGACTTCAGGCAATGAGTGTGGCAGGACGGGCTCCAACTCATGATGGCACCAGTAGCCTAGTCAATGGAGGGATTGTGTTGCTGGAGCCAAGAGAATACCAATATCACAGGAACCTGCGGATACTCAACCAGCAGGGATTTAATCGTCTCGCTGTGGTGCTCTAACACCCACGGGAATGGAGAGGGGTTGAGTGGGGTTGCCCAGCTCGGATGCCAGGGTAACGTCCATGAGACTCACATCGGCCCCCGAGTCGATGAGTACCTGGAGAGACTTGGACTGGTCGCCTCACAGCAGGATGGCATGGAGAGGGGGGCGGGTAAGGGGAGAAGAACAATTATCTTTAAGACCCACCAGTCTAGTCACTCAAACGAATGAGCTGGGTCTCTTGAAGGGACAGGTAGACAAAATGAACGGCAGTACCACAATACAGAAAACTCTAGGTCTCAAGTCTGCGTACGCGGTCGGCTGGAGACAGCCTAGCTCTACCAAGCTGCATCGGCTCGGTAAGAGGTGAACCAGCAGTCTCCAGAGGTTCTTTGAGGGATACAGGTAAGCTCGGATCCTCTTGGGGACGTAGATGCCGGGGACTTCATCAGATGCAAGGTGATATCCCTGAGTGAGTGATTGGGACCGCAATCGGACCTCTTCTCCCTCCTAAGTTCCATCGATCTGGATGGTTAAAGCGATGGGTGAGTCGAGATTCGTTGGTAGTTCTCGGGCTGCCAGCTCATCCTTTACCTCCTCTGATAATCCACGCAGGAACATGTCGAACAGCGCTTCCGGGTTCCAGGTACCCTCCGCTGCTAGCGTGCGGAACTCCACCGCATAGTCTGCCACACTGAGGGTGTCCTGCCGAAGCTGGAGTAACTTCCGGGCACCCTCTCTCCCAGACACCGGAGCCTCAAACTTTTCACCTCCGCCATGAATACCTCCAGACTGAGACAGACAGCGGATTGCTGCTCCCACAACGCCGTGGCCCAGGCGAGTGCCTTCCCGGACATCAGCGTAATAATGTACGCTATCATCGAGCGGTCCGAGGGGAACGAAGAAGGCTGCAGCTCGAAAACGAGGGAGCACTGGGAGAGAAAGGCCCGGCAGGTTCGGGAATCTGCATCGTAGCACTCCGGGGGAGGTAAGCGAGGTTCCTGGGAAACCAGGGTGACGGCGCTGCTACCAGCCATGTTACTGAGGGGCTGGGAGGTTACCGTTGTGGTAGGCTGCCTGATAAGCAACCCACGAAATTGCCCTCACAATGCGTCCAATGCTAGGTCGTGATGTTCGGCCACGTCCTGGAACCCTTCCATCAGACCGCGAAGCAACTCCTCATGTGTACTAATGATGGATCCTTGGGAGGAGATGGCGTTGCGGAACTGGTCCAAGTCTGCTGGGTCAGTCATGGCCAGTTCATACCATCAGGTTTCATGTAAGACCCAAGTGCAGACTGTGTAGAAGTAACAATGTTTATTGTAGCAACAGGGGCAGGCAAACGACAAGTCAAGGCAGGCAGGGGTCGGTAATCCAGAGTAGGGGCAAAGGTACAGGACGGCAGGCAGGCTCAGGGCCAGGCAGAGCGGTCAGGCAGACGTGCTTGGAGTCAGGACAGGCAGGGGTCAAAACCAGGAGGGTGAGAAAAGAGAGACTGGAAAAAGCAGGAGCTGAGACACAAAACATTGGTAGGCTTGAACAAACAAGACGAACTGGCATTCATTGACAGACAGAAAACACAGGTATAAATACCAAGGGGATAAGTGGGGAAGATGGGCGACACCTGGAGGGGGTGGAGACAATCACAAAGACAGGTGAAACAGATCAGGGTGTGACAACTCGTTACCATGGGTTCATAATTTGTTGAACTCAAAGAGCTAATTTCTGGTGTGATTTTAATACCAAGATATATGAAACCTTGTTCTGTATTCACAAATGGATGCTGTTCAACTGGATTCAGTCTCTTTTGCTTGTTGAGGAAAATAATGGAAGATTTGGTTTTATTAACTTTAAACCCAGAAAACTGACCAAAGTTATTAATTAAATTGGAGAGGGAAGAGATAGAATTCTTTAGATCTGTTATGAATAAGAGGGTATCATCGGCATACAGGGCCACTCGATGTTCAAAATCTGATGTTTTTATTCCACTAATTGACGAGTGGCGCCTTATAGCTATTCTATAGCTAAAATAAAGAGTCCTGGACTGGCATCCTTGTCTCGTGCCCCAAAAAGCTTAAAAAGTTGTGAAATCAAGTTGTTAGTGGCAACTTCTGCAGTGGGGTCGGTATACAATATCTTACTCCATTTACAGGAGTAGTTCCCAAACCCAAATCTCTTAAGCACTTCAAATAAATAAAACCACTCAACTCTATCGAATGCCTTCTCTGCATCAAGTGAGAGTATGGCAGTATCAGGGGATCCTTCACACATGTTTAGTAACCTTGATGTTTTTCATGAAGACATTTTGGTCTTGGTGTATTAGATATGGGAGCAGTCTATCCAATCTCCTGGCTAAGGTGTTAGCAATCATTTTTGAGTCGGAGTTCAGAAGAGAAATCGGTCTGTAACTTTCACATTTTGTTGGGGATTTATCAGGCTTCAGAATAAGAGTGATTAAAGCACTCCTTATAGAGGGGGGGAAACAACCTTTCTGAATCGATTCAGCATACATATCCAAAAGTGGACCTAGAAGTTTGTCCTTAAATATGTTATAAATATCTATTGGGAGCCCATCTGGACCTGCCGCTTTACCTCCCTTCATAATGAAAATAGCATCAGATATTTCAACACCATCCAATTCCTTTTCCAGATGCAATTTTGTGTCTTCTGAAATAGAGAGAGAATCAAGACCATCCAAAAAGGATGTCTGATTAGTTAAGTTCTCAGAAGATTCAGAGTTGTAATGTGTGTTGTAGTAGGAAGCAAATGTTTGTTTTATTTTTACAGGATACATTGATAATTGTCCTTTAAATTATGAATTGCATTAATGGCCCTGTCTGAATTTAACTTCTTAATGCACCAGGCGAGCAATTTACCAGGTTTTTCACCTTGATCATAGAAGGACTGTTTCAGCCTCGTTACGCTGTTCGCAGCCTTTGAGGTGGAACGTTCTTCATACTGATCTTTAAGAGCAAATAATTCCTTTGTTTACTTCTACTGAGTTATCCAATAGAACTTCCCTCTTCAATTCTCTGATTTTGCTGTCCATCTCTCTCATTTTCAGATGTCATTGATTTGAAACTGGTAAAACATTTGCCACTTAACATATGCTTTGAAAGCCTCCCATCTGGTACTCGCTGACGTTTGGTCAGTGTTCAATGTAAAATAAACATCTACAGTTGACGTCGGAAGTTTACGTACACTTAGGTTGGAGTCAAGGTTGGAGTTTATTTAACAAAAGGCATATCTAGCCAGATGATATGTGAAATATCACGTAGTATTCGTTTGAAAAGTAGCAAAGAATAGCTCCACCTAAAACAGAAATGCTAGTTAGTGAAGCCTGAGACTAACGTTAACGTTACAGTATGGACAGTCCAAAATAGTTGTAGATGATCCACAACGCAGGGTTTGTTGCTAGTAGCTACCAAGTATCAAAATGGCCAATACATATAGCGTTAACGTAGTATACCATGCTACGTTTATAAACCATAAACAGTATCAAGGATTAGAAATGAACAGGCTACGTGAGAAAAAGAGATACCATTGAACGGCCCTTTGCACATGATGTCAGGTTTGCATGTGAGTGTCAATCATTTTAGTCCAAGGATTTAATCGAAACTTAAGTCTTCATATAAAGTAGTCCCGATGCTTCTCGGTGGTCCAGGATGAAAGAATACGGTCCTGCTGTGTTAAGGCTGGCTCACTGGCTAAATAAGTGAGGTAACGTTAGCCATTTCGAGTCCGTTGACATGGAGCTAAACATCTTCGCTGGCATTTTACAGCGTTTTATGTAATCCAACGGATGAGAACTATCAACATAACAAAAATAAACTTAAACATGACGTCCAACGTTCAATGGACAGCTATCTCGCCTGTCATATACAGTGGGGCAAAAAAGTATTTAGTCAGCCACCAATTGTGCAAGTTCTCCCACTTAATAAGATGAGAGAGGCCTGTAATTTTCATCATAGGTACACTTCAACTATGAAAGACAAAATGAGGGAAAAATCCAGAAATCACATTGTAGGATTTTTTATGAATTTATTGCAAATTGTGGTGGAAAATATGTATTTGGTCACCTACAAACAAGCAAGATTTCTGGCTCTCACAGACCTGTAACTTCTTCTTTAAGAGGCTCCTCTGTCCTCACTCGTTACCTGTATTAATTGCACCTGTTTGAACTTGTTATCAGTATAAAAGACACCTGTCCACAACCTCAAACAGTCACACTCCAAACTCCACTATGGCCAAGACCAAAGAGCTGTCAAAGGACACCAGAAACAAAATTGTAGACCTGCACCAGGCTGGGAAGACTGAATCTGCAATAGGTAAGCAGCTTGGTTTGAAGAATCAATCTGGTGGAGCAATTATTAGGAAATGGAAGACATACAAGACCACTGATAATCTCCTTCGATCTGGGGCTCCACGCAAGATCTCACCCCGTGGGGTCAAAATGATCACAAGAACGGTGAGCAAAAATCCCAGAACAACACGGGGGGACCTAGTGAATGGCCTGCAGAGAGCTGGGACCAAAGTAACAAAGCCTACCATCAGTAACACACTACCGCGCCCAGGGACTCAAATCCTGCAGTGCCAGACGTGTCCCCCTGCTTAAGCCAGTACATGTCCAGGCCGTCTGAAGTTTGCTAGAGAGCATTTGGTGATCCAGAAGAAGATTGGGAGAATGTCTGATGTCAGATGAAACCAAAATATAACTTTTTGGTAAAAACTCACTCGTCGTGTTTGGAGGAACAAAGAATGCTGAGTTGCATCCAAAGAACACACCATACCTACTGTGAAGCATGGGGGTGGAAACATCATGCTTTGGGGCTGTTTTTCTGCAAAGGGACCAGGAAACTGATCCGTTGTAAAGGAAAGAATGAATGGGCATGTATTGTGAGATTTTGAGTGAAAACCCCTTCCATCAGCAAGGGCATTGAAGATGAAACGTGGCTGGGTCTTTCAGCAATGATCCCAAACACAACCGCCCGGGCAACGAAGGAGTGGCTTCGTAAGAAGCATTTCAAGGTCCTGGAGTGGCCTAGCCAGTCTCCAGATCTCAACCCCATAGAAAATCTTTGGAGGGAGTTGAAAGTCCGTGTTGCCCAGCAACAGCCCCAAAACATCACTGCTCTAGAGGAGATCTGCATGGAGGAATGGGCCAAAATAGCAGCAACAGTGTGTGAAAACCTTGTGAAGACTTACAGAAAATGTTTGACCTCTGTCCTTGCCAACAAAGGGTATATAACAAAGTATTGAGATAAACTTTTGTTATTGACCAAATACTTATTTTCCACCATAATTTGCAAATAAATTCATAAAAAATCCTACAATGTGATTTTCTGGATTTTTTTCTTCTCATTTTGTCTGTCATAGTTGAAGTGTACCTATGATGAAAATTACAGGCCTCTCTCATCTTTTTAAGTGGGAGAACTTGCACAATTGGTGGCTGACTAAATACTTTTTTGCCCCACTGTAGAAGAAACTGAGCTAACCGATGAGCACATACAGGCTACAAATAATATAAGGAAACTTTGAGGGGGTTAGCTCGCAATATTATTCACTTAGCTGTTATGCTAGCTACAATACTACAGTAGCAGCTAATAAATTAGCTAATGTTAGTTAGCTTGCCAACAGTCACATAATCCAAGGTGTTTTAATTCTCCGTAGTCCAGAGTGGTGGTAAACTTCACAGCGGGAACATGACTAGGAAGAAGATTCACGATGTATGCCACAGATGAATGCCTAGGCTTGAGAGGGAGATTCAAACTTGTGTGACCGTATTGTAAGTCAGACGTAGTTTAGCTGGGAAGGCTATTCCATAGGCAATGTTGAGGGACCTGAGATGGCGTTTGACCCCGTCGTAGCCTTTTGTTTTTTGGTGCAGGTCCCAGATAGATCAGGGAAGAGCTCTTGGTCCCCATACATCACCTTGCCCTTAGCCCTAGCTTTCCTCATCACTCTGACTTTGTCTTGAAAGTTGAGAAACTTCATGATAAGGACTCGAGGAAAGGGGTTGTTTCTTGGGCCTGTAGGAGCCGGAAGCAGATGGGCTCTTTTAATAAGCAGGATGTCCGTAAAGTTGTCAGGCCTCAGTGCCTCGGGAAGCCATCTCTCAAGAAATGCAACTGCATCACCATTTTCCACTTTTTCAGATAGATTAACAAGTCTCAAATTAGACCTCCTGTGGATGTTCTCGGGCGAGCTTAGTTTTGAGGTAAGGTCCGGCACCTGTTTTTCCAACTTTTCGGTCGTTGTTTTGACAGGGACGACAGTATCTTCCACCATGCTAATGCATTCCTCTGCTACGTTCAAACGCGTGGAGTAGGCTTGAAGGTCATGTTTAACCTCACTAATCCCTGTTAAGACACCTTCGAGTTTGGTGGAAAAGTCCGCCCTCAGAGATTGCTTCCAAAACCCCTTGTTTCTGATTCTGGTGTAGGTCGTCGACATCGTTGGTTGCCATGTTGGACTTGTGGTGTGAGGAGCTAGCTGAGCATGCAGGGCAAACTGGGTTAGTAGAGCTGGCTGAATTAGTAGGGTTAACTGGCCTAGCCTGGACCACGTTGTTGATACGAGATGTTCTTCTTGTTTTAGGAGGACTATGTTTAAGTTGATTCATAATAGATGTAGATACGCCTGAAATTGTCCAAGAAAATTGCTGTTCGTGTTACGAGGATTTAAAACAAGACATTCAAATAATTTAAAAGAAGTTCACCCAAAATTGTCAGGAGAGCACTAAAAACACATCCGCTCAGTTCAATGCCATAACCACGCCCATGTATATAACTTTTAAATTATTGTTATTATTTTATCAGGGGGTGTTGCAGCACCCTCTGCATCCCTACTTCCTGTGGCTATGCAGCCATATACACAACAACTGTAATTTTGCAGACAAGAAAGCACACAATGTTGAAGAAAAATCCCACGAAGACTGGTAGCCCAGACGCGCTTATGAAAACAGCACACACTGTAACTATCGATTCAGGACCATGGACAGAAGGCGACCACCAGTCAGCCCGATGAAGTGATAACATTAGATGCACTGCCAATTTCAGCACCACCGGAATGGACAGCCGGACAACAGGGCTGCGTTCAGTACGTTTTTATGCTCTGGAATGTTCAATTGAGCGGAAATTGTGCTGTACTGAATAACCAGTTGAAAAACGGGGAGGGGTTGGGTTGTGGGTTGGGGAACGCTGTCAGCATGGCCACTGCCCTTTAAATATATCACTCATTCCTTCAAGCCACACCTTGCCACACCCACCAAACGGGAGCAAACGTACCTCAAAGTCTGTTCAAGAATTTCAAGAAAGTTTTTGGGAAATGTGTTCAGTACAAACCATTCCGCAATGTAGCAAACGGTCAAGCAAACTGAATGCACCCCAGGAGCACCTCAGAGAACAAACCAATAGGCTACATTGGTCATTGTCCCATACCAATAAAATAACACAATGCTGTATATCTATCAATAGCAATTAGACCCACAAAAGCATACAATGACATTAACATCACAGAAAAATCTGAAAGATGTATTGAAGTAAAACGCAAAGGCCTAAACTATACATTACATTCAAAAATCAGCCAAACAGCCAGTAGACTTAGATGAGGGAAAACCAATGAATGAATCATTCTGGCAAGGCGGCCAAGTCCATAAAGGTTGTAACTTACCATTTAGAAAAGTTGCAGCCTCCTCCATGCAGTGCTGAACCTCATGAGAAGTTTCTGATTCCATTCTCCTTCCTGACGAATTTTACTTGTCAGGTCCCTCTCAAACGCCAGCTGGACAAGCTGGGATTTTTGTTGATGTAACTAACAATCTGTGTCATGCTGTGTCTGTGTTCACTGAATACGTTCTTCAGGGTGGACAAGGAATGGCAAGCCACAATAAACTCCCCTTCTCCTGGTTCAGTTTTGGTTAGATCCAATAGGTCGTCAGGTACTAGTGCCTGGTTTAATGGAGCTGCAGGTGCTTGTTGTGATGTTACCCTCGTGCCGCCGGTGCAAGGCCCTGGCTCTTCTTGATGTTGTTAGTTAGCAGGCAGCTGGGGGATGGGCAAGGATTACACTTGCTGTAGGCACGGGCCAGCAGGCTGCTCAGTGAACTCGGCATCGCTCTCGTCTCGACATGGTGGTCATCCGTTTTTTTGTTCTTGTCAGTGCCCAGACAATTTCGGATATCCATGCTGATCAAAACTTAGCAAGCTATGATTATTCAGCGTACCGCTAGTAGTTGCTAGCTAGCCTATTATTAGCTGTAGCTGTCTGCAAAAGTGAACACATTTCTTCCCTTTCTGTGTGAAAAACACTGTCAATTTGTCCCCGCCCCGGGTGGGATCCAATGAGCTTCCTAAACAAGGTAATGAAGGTGCTACCTTATGACAGTGCATGGCTAGGTGCCCAATCAGAAGGTATTTTGATATTTTGACTACTAAATGTTACATTACTACACCATTCATATACCATTTGTGATGTTATGGGGAAACAAACAGGGTGGCACAAATTCTATCCACCTCCCTAAGATCCATGTTGTCAGATCTTATTTTTTGATTGACATTTGTCATTAAAAGTCATGAATGCAAATTGTTTTGTGTTCTACTTGTAGCCCCAGTGTCACGCCCTGACCATAGAGAGCTGTTTATTCTCTATGTTGATGGGGCGTGATAGTGACTAGGGTGGGTCATCTAGGTGATTAATGGTTTATGTTGGCCTGGTATGCTTCCCAATCAGAGACAGCTGTTTATCGTTGTCTCTGATTGGGGATCATATTTAGGTAGCCATTTTCCCCATTGTGTTTGTGGGATCTTGTCTACAGATAGTTGCCTGTGTGCACACCAGTAGCGGTTCGTTTGTTCTTGTGCTTTATTGTTTTGTTTGGTGAGTTTCATTTAATTAAAAGATGTGGAACTCTACGCACGCTGCGCCTTGGTCCGATCCTTTCGAACGATCGTGACACCTAGCTGTCCTGATAATGAAATGGTAAAACACGTCAATGCAAGGTTAAATATGATGCCAGAGCAGCCATATTTATACAATTTGTGAATTTCAGGTTTTTCACTTAGGGATTGCCTGGGATACACCGTGTTATGTTCCACTCCTAAGAGGATTGTATCCCCCAAATACATTCATACACACACACACACACACACACACACACACTGATTGAAAAAAGGTCTGACAAGGTTTTGGGGCAGTTGGCATCATGCTAAGTGCTGTCTCCCAGCCAAATTCCTGGCTAGTGAGGTAAGATGAGAGATATGTTATCAACTGCATGCCTGGGGCTGTTAGGCTCTCCAAGGTGCAGGGTGCTGAGAGGGGAAGTATTGAAAGAGCCAGGAGAGGAGTTGATATCTGTTGGATCAAAGGAGTCAGGCCGTGCCTGTGCCCATCTCTTCTACTGATAGACCCATCCCCACAATAGTTAGCATACCTGTTAGCAGAGCTAACAGTCCCAGGATACACTAAAGCTGTTTGGATGAAACCACAGAGATGTATCTAAGAACAGATATAGAACAGATATAGCCCTTGGTTCACTCCAGACCTGACCAACCTCGACCAGCACAAAAACATCCTGTGGCGGACTGCACTAGCATCGAATAGTCCCCGCGATATGCAACTTTTCAGGGAAGTCAGGAACCAATACACGCAGTCAGTCAGGAAAGGCTAGCTTTTTCAAACATAAATTTGCATCCTGTAGCTCTAACTACAAAACGTTTTGGGACACTGTAAAATCTGTTAAATCCATGAAGCTAATGGAACAAAAGATATGATTGGGATGCACCCTACCGGGCAGGAGAAAGAGGTAAATTAAGAAATCAGAGGAAGGAACAGGAGCCGTGAACAATGAGGCAGAGACAAATCTAACTAGTTGAGCTCAACAGCACACAGTTCTAAAGAGGGACAACAAATGAATTGATTTCCTCAAGGTATTTTGAAATATGAGTTTCCATATCTGCATTTTAGAAAGGGCTGCTGTCAAGATATTGAATTGCATTGCGCAGCAAGAATAACAAATCAAGGAGCCAACATAATTCCTGACAGAAAAGCTTACAAATACAAGCTGCTCTGTGCCAAAAAGCTCTTAGTTTGCTAGACATTCAAGTCCATGGATAATAAGAGCCCCTCCTCCCAGCTGCCCACTGCACCGAGGCTAGGTAACACTGTCACCACCGATAAATCCACAATAATTGAGAATTTCAATAAGCATTTCTCTACGGCTGGCCATGCTTTCCACCTGGCGACCCCAACCCCGGCCAACAGCTCCGCACCACCCGCAGCTACTTGCCCAAGCTTCCCCAGCTTCTCCTTCACCCAAAACCAGATCGCAGATGTTCTGAAAGAGCTGCAAAACCTGGATCCCTACAAATCAGCTGGGCTAGACAATCTGGACCCTCTCTTTCTAAAACTATCCACCGCCATTGTTGCAACCCCTATTACCAGTCTGTTCAACCTCTCTTTCGTATTGTCAGAGATCCCTAAAGATTGGAAAGCTGCCGCGGTCAACCCCCTCTTCAAAGGGGGTGACACTCTAGACCCAAACTGTTATAGACCTATATCCATCCTTTCCTGCCTTGCTAAAGTCTTCGAAAGCCAAGTTAATAAACAGATCACCGACCATTTCGAATCCCACCGTACCTTCTCCGCTGTGCAATCCGGTTTCCGAGCTGGTCACGGGTGCACCTCAGCCACGCTCAAGGTACTAAACGATATCATAACCGCCATCGATAAAAGACAGTACTGTGCAGCCGTCTTCATCGACCTGGCCAAGGCTTTCGACTCTGTCAATCATCGTATTCTTATAGGCAGACTCAACAGCCTTGGTTTCTCAAATGACTGCCTCGCCTGGTTCACCAACTACCTCTCAGACAGAGTTCAGTGTGTCAAATCGGAGGGCCTGTTGTCCAGACCTCTGGCAGTCTCTATGGGGGTACCACCTGTCTCTTATACACATCTAGATGTGTATAAGAGACAGCTCTATGGGGGTACCACAGGGTTCAATTCTCGAGCCGACTCTTTTCTCTGTATACATCAATGATGTCGCTCTTGCTGCTGGTGATTCTCTGATCCACCTCTACGCAGACGACGCCATTCTGTATACATCTGACCCTTCTTTGGACACTGTGTTAACAAACCTCCAAATGAGCTTCAATGCCATACAACACTCCTTCCATGGCGTCCAACTGCTCTTAAACGCTAGTAAAACTAAATGCATGCTTTTCAACCGTTCGCTGCCCGCACCCGCCCGCCCGACTAGCATCACTACTCTGGACAGTTCTGACTTAGAATATGTACAAATACCTAGGCGTCTGGCTAGACTGTAAACTCTCCTTCCAGACTCATATTAAGCATCTCCAATCCAACATTAAATATAGAATCGGCTCCTATTTCGCAACAAAGCCTCCCTGACTCACGCCGCAAAACATACCTTCGTAAAACTGACTATCCTACCGATCCTCGACTTCGGCGATGTCATTTACAAAATAGCCTCCAACACTCTACTCAGCAAACTGGATGCAGTCTATCACAGTGCCATCCACATACCACCCACCCCTGCGACCTGTATGCTCTAGTCGGCTGGCCCTCGCTACATATTCATCGCCAGACCCACTGGCTCCAGGTCATCTATAAGTCTATGCTAGGTAAAGCTCCACCTTATCTCAGCTCATTGGTCACGATAACAACACCCACCCGTAGCATGCGCTCCAGCAGGTATATCTCACTGGTCATCCCCAAAGCCAACACTTCCTTTGGCCGCATTTCCTTCCAGTTCTCTGCTGCCAATGACTGGAACGAATTGCAGAAAGCACTGATTTGGAGACTAATATTTCCCTCACTAACTTTAAACATCAGCTATCTGAGCAGCTAACCGATCGCTGTACATAGCCCATCTGTAAACAGCCCATCCAATCTACCTACTTCATCCCCATATAGTTTTTATTGACTTTTCTGCTCTTTTGCACACCAGTATCTCTACTTGCACATCATCATCTGCACATCTATCACTCCAGTGTTCATTTGCTAAATTGTTATTACTTTGCTACTATGGCCTATTTTTTGCCTTACCTCCTCACGCCACTTTGCACACACTGTATATAGACATTCTTTTTTTTCTTTTGTGTTATTGACAGTACGCTTGTTTATTCCATGTGTAACTCTGTGTTGTTGTTTGTGTCGCACTGCTTTGCTTTATCTTGGCCAGGTCACAGTTGTAAATGAGAACTTGTTCTCAACTGGCCTACCTGGCTAGGCCAGTTTCACCCTTATTTGGGTGAAAGATTTTTCTATTCAGATGTTATCTCCCCCCCAAAAAATGTGAGCACCGACAGACTTCCAGGAACACAGTCTGGTTCCCTTCAATGTTTCGTCATGCACCCGTTGTCTGTGAAGCTGACTGTTTATTGACGGCTGGTTGCTCAGTCTAATGAAGCGGAAACTCAGTGCCATATTAAAAGTTAATGGGCTGGAAATAGAGCAAAATATTGGCTTAGTATACAGAGCCATGTACTGTCTTGATGAGGTAGCATTGGTAATGGGGTAAGCTGTGTGGTCATCCACATAATGTAGTGGTCTGGTGGGACCTGTTTGACATGAGACAAGCTTAAGGAAGAGATTAGAGTTATGAGTCTAAAACTCCAGGGGGCGAATGTATCAACCGTGCGTACATTTCGTACTAAATTCTGGCGTACATCGACAACATACAGCATGTTTTCATTGATAAATCAGAGCCATATTATATTTGTGCTCTCGTGAATGAGTGCCTTAACCCTGGCTGGAAAACACCCTCCATTCACCTTTTATGGTAACAAAAACACCCTCCATTCACCTTTTATGGTAACAAAAACGCCCTAATTTGCTCTGTGATTTGTAAATGTTGAAACTGGGCCATGTCCATTTCTTAATGGCCCAGGGATCCTATGTTTCTAACAATGAACTTAGCCTAAGATGCTTATGGGAAACCAGGCCCAGTGCAGTCCAAAATGTGATTTTCCTATGTTTTATACAAATTTCCACACTATGAAAATTATGATAATGCATTTTTAGTGTAAGAGTTGTTTGAAAAGGCCGCCTGAAATTTCAGCCTGTTTGGCGGGATAGAGTTTTGGCTTGCCTGGTGATCTCACCAGGTGATAAATTGGTTAATAGACCAATGAAAACGAGAGTTCCAAAACTCTCTGCCAATAACAGCTAGTTTTCCATTTTCCCCTCCCCACTCAGACCACTCCCAGACAGTTCTAGCAACAACAAAAAATGAGAGACATGCCCTGCAATATGATTATGATTTAGGTCTACTGTATATAATAAAAGTTAAATAAATATATGAGGCGTCATGCTGCTAAGCAATCTTCTTACCAACATGCAAATGCATCTGTTTTATAATCAGGCCTACGTTTAAATGTTTTTATTAACCTAAATTATTATAATTCCAGTGCATCAAACACCTCCATTTCACCCCAAAATAACAACATTTGCTTGCAATACAGTTGATCAAGCACTAAAAGTTGTGTGTACTGGTGGTCTTAGATTTGCATGGAGATAAGCACACTTTCCCATCAAGTTCAAAATGTATACATCAACCTTTGTGGGAAAACTGGAGCATGCAAGGTTTGGAGTCTTTTTTGTGTGCATGCACCTTTGATAAACAAGGCCCCAGTAGACAGAGATACACAAACCCTGACTGGCTGCCTGGCCTGGGCCAGGGGACAGTCACACAACTCTGAACATGGCTGCAGCAAATTAGGTCATATCCATGCTGGAGTGAAACACATGGCCTGAAGAGGTTCCCCAAATAAAGGGAACGCATCTGGATTAACAGAGATGGGAGCAAAGATGGACCATCTGAGCTGCTGCCTCTGAGGTCTCCTTTACAAAGTTCACAATGTCAATATCACAATACCAGTAGGACTTGTGATGTTGCAACCCAATATACTGTAAGCTAAGCATGAATGAATGAGGATGCATGATGGACTTACTGTGCATGTAGTTTCTGCAGTCCATCTTAACTCTCTCAAGGGTCCAGTTATAGATTGTGTAACCAGTGGTGTAAATTACTTATGTGAGAATACTTTAAAGTACTACTTAAGTAGTTTTTATGGGGGTATCTGTACTTTACTTTACTGTTTATATTATTGAAATTTTTACTTCAGTACATTCCTAAAGAAAATAATGTACTTTTTACACCATACATTTTCCATGACACCCAAAAGTACTGTTTACATTTTTTAAAATGTTTAGCAGGACAGGAAAATTGTCCAATTCAGGCACTTCAAGATAACATCCCTGGTCATCCCTACTGCCTCTGATCTGGTGGACTCACTAAACAAAAGTGCTTAGTTTGTAAATTATGTCTGAGTGTTGGAGTGTGCCCCTGGCTATTGTGCCGTCTGGTTTGCTTAATTGAATGAATATGAAATAATTGCTTTGATACTTAAGTATATTTTAGCAATTACATTTACTTTTGATACTTAAGAATATTTAAAACCAAATACTTTTAGACTTTTACTCAAGTAGTATTTTACTGGGTGACTCACTTTTACTTGAGTTATTTTCTATGAAGGTATCCTCAAGTATGACAGTTGGGTATTTTTCCACCACTGTATGTGACGCAGCATGACTAGTACTCTCCATGCTGATGTGACGGCAGGGCACACTCTAGGGTACCCAGATATTTACGAAAACCACACTGACTCATTCCAGAAACGTCATTCCAGAAAGTAATGATTATACTTACAAACAGAACTTCTTACACAACTCTCAAAAAATGTCCCTTCCTTAACATTCTCACCATCAACTGCGTACACAAGGTCAAGGTCCTTGCGTAATCCATGAGAAAATGAATAGGAAGTCGCTGCATCATATTGTCACTGATTCATTCCCAGACATCTTGTGGTGAATATGAAGCTATCTCCTGTCATTCTGTGGAGCGTTGTGTACAAAGGCAAACAACGCACAGCCCTCCACTTGTGTACTGGCAGAGATGTGTCCCATGAACGGCTATTTATATCTTAATCAGCCTGCGCCCTTTTCATCAGTCTGAAAATTCCCCATAACCCCTGTGTGTATTCCAGTTACAGAGAGAAGAGACATTAATGCTGTATGAGTGTGAAGTCACTTTTACTGTAGTTACTGCAGAGTTAACTGTTACTCCTCTATTGGTAACTTGTGTCTGGCCCTGCCTGTGCCTGTTAAATACCATAAGACACGATTGTTAGCTATAAACCCATTTCCCTTCTAAATACATGTCTAGGGCAAGCACAGCTGAAACCTATAATCAGCAGTTCACACAAAGCTAAATCATTGTACGTGTTTCAGTAATTGCAGTAATTATAAAGTCCAGACCTCGGGTCCTCATGCCAAGCTCTAAGTGGATTCATTTAGGTGGGAATTCCGACCTAAGGTAATATCCTGAGGGAAACTTCGGAGGGAACCAGCTACTAACTAGATGGTTCGATGAGTATTTCGCCCCTATACCCAGGTCGGACGACCGATGTGCACGTCAGGACCGCTACGGACCTCCACCAGAGATTCCTCTGGCTTCGCCCTGCCCAGGCATAGTTCATGACGCGTGCATCTTTATGCACTTTTCTCTCTGCACGTATACTGAATAGTATTCTATTCACCCGCTATTCGTTTGGGGGTGGGGATCAAATAAATGAAGGTGTGGCGGAGGTATGTCTACAGATATACCGTATTCTGATTTTGACTTCGTTCCCTCGTTATTCCACCACCTTTATGCGAGACGAAACGATGAATAAGGTCGAGCAACCTGTCGGTTTCAAGTGGAACAACATCTATTTCATATTTTTTACGATAGAAATAAAACCTTTCTCCATGCACTGTAATTTACAAATTGATAAGAGCTATTGATAAGAGCTATTGATAAGAGCTATTGATAAGAGCTATTGATAAGAGCTATTGATAAGAGCTATTGATAAGAGCTAGGTCAATTAGTAAACCGTTTGGATAAGGGGATTGTAAATATAAATGACAATTGTTGAAGATCTATTTTACATTATGGTCTCTGGAAACAAATGTGAAACCAGCCATATGGCAGCAAACTGAATCCCCTCTCACATAAAGGTACCTGGTTGCAATGGGCATCAATATCTTAAGGGGGTGACTCTCCCAGAGACCAATGCGATAGCAGCTGGGTCTGGTGTACTTAGTTCATTGACTTTCATTGAAACAGAAAAAATGAGGGAGTGGGATGTTTCCCTTTCTCTTCCATCTCTATTCGACTTCGTAATTGTAGTGTTGCGGCAGACAAAGGGCTATTTTCAGGTGTTGTGGTTTTGCTGTTGAGGCCCTGAGGGATGATGCTTCTGCCATCATTGTTTTACTGTCCTGTATGATTTGTGAGTTATTTTGTCTTCTCAGCTCTAGCTTGTGGAAGACAAATGCAGCTCCCTCTCCCTCTCTCCCTCTCTCCCTTTCCCCCTCCCTATCTCTCTACACAACAGTTTGGAAGCACACTATATGTGTGACGAATTGTCCAAAGTCAGGACAGGAGTGATTGTAGTCATTTTGTTATAGGGTTCACCGCAGAACTAAACAAATAAAGAAGATGGCAACTGTTTATAACAGACATGAATAAGGTCTTAAGGGCCTGGGGCTGGGTTTCTACTAAGCTAGCATATGGAATTGTTTTAAGATGGTCATACTAAGGATCATTTAGCTATTCTATTTTGAATTTTAGGACCCCTGTAGGTATCAACAAAAAAAATATACAAAAATGATTTGATGATACATTGAATTTGTCCTTACTGCTATTAGCCCATAGAAATTCATTGCATAACAGGTTCATACATGGAAAAACAGTTATTACAAAAATATATCAAAAGGAAGTATGTTTTAACAGGCAATTTGCCATTGCAGGATACTCTGAGCGCAGCCCAATCCAGAAATCTGGCAGTGGCATCTGATTAAATTCTATTTTCACAGAACCGCTTGTTGCAATTTCGATGAGGCTCTCTTGTTCAGATATCAGTAAGTGGACTGGAGGCAGGGCATGAAATGGCCATTTTTACTGGTGTCCAAAATGTATTTCAAGCTGTCAGGCATTCCCTTGGCAGCACGAACCTCTCGGTGGATGCTGCAGTGTACCCAAGTGGCGTCGGGAGCAACTTCTTGCACGTGCGTTACCACTCCAGTGTGTCTCCCTGTCATAGTTTTTGCGCCATCAGTACAGATACCAACACATCTTGACCACCAAAGTCCATTTGATGTCACAAAGCTGTCCAGTACTTAAAAAATATCCTCTCCTGTTGTCCTGGTTTCCAGTGGTTTGCAGAAGAGGATGTCTTCTTTAATTGACCACCCATAAACATAACAAACATATATCAGTAGCTGTGCCAGGCCCGCCACGTCTGTTGACTCATTCAGCTGTAACGCATAGAATTCACTGGCTTGTATGTTTTATGCCAGAGATGTCACAAACATCTCCTGCCATGTCACTGATGCGTCGTGAAACAGTGTTGTTTGATGAAGGCATTGTCTGTATTGTTTTTTTGGCCTTTACCCCCAGCATTGTCCCAGCCATATCCGCGGCAGCAGGAAGAATTAAGTCCTCCACAATGGTATGGAGCTTGCCTGTCCTAGCCACTCGGGAGCTCACCAAATAAGATGCTTCTAGCGCCTTCTTATTAATGGTATCTGTTGCTTTTATACATGTCTTACTACTCGAAAGTCGTCTTAATTCTCGCTCAAAAAACATATTTTTCAAATTGCCATGTTTTGTTTCTAAATGTCTACCCAAGAGTGAAGGTTTCATCGAGTTGTGAGATAGTATTTTTGCACATATAACACACTGTGGCTGAGGAAAGGCACTACTCCTAATATAAGTGAACCCCAAATCAATGTAGTTCGCATCATATTTGCGCCTCTTCGATGGTCCAACATCCCTGTCTGTTGTTCGGTGCTTTCCCGGGTAAGGGGGCAGTAGCTCTTAGGCTGCATCAGATTCACAACTGTCAGTGTCTATGCTAGCTGGGCTATCAATAAATGTAGTATTACTGATGCTAGCATTGGATGTGCTCGTGGAAGCAGAACAACTTGTGTCGTCAACAGGTGCAGGTGTAGTACTGCTGGTAGTAGCAGTACTACCAGTAGAGCTTGTATGTGTCTCTATGGACGTGGGCCTTACTATTTTTAACCATTTATCCACTTTCGAGCAAACGGAATGAGCAGCAGCTACGTAACGGTTAATGTGATTGGATGTTAATTATTTGACTAGGCTACCTGTATTTGACATTGTGTTGTTATTTCACTGAACACTAGATGGTTAATTTTATTTTTGGCAGTAAAACGAGACTGTGAAAATGTGATGGAAAAAAATATATATACAGTGGGAGAATAAGTATTTGATACACTGCCGATTTTGCAGGTTTTCCTACTTACAAAGCATGTAGAGGTCTGTAATTTTTATCATAGGTACACTTCACTGTCAAAAATCCAGAAAATCACATTGTATGATTTTTAAGTAATTAATTAGCATTTTATTGCATGACATAAGTATTTGATCACCTACCAACCAGTAAGAATTCCGGCTCTCACAGACCTGTTAGTTTTTCTTTAAGAAGCCCTCTTGTTCTCCACTCATTACCTGTATTAACTGCACCTGTTTGAACTCGTTACCTGTATAAAAGACACCTGTCCACACACTCAATCAAACAGACTCCAACCTCTCCACAATGGCCAAGACCAGAGAGCTGTGTAAGGACATCAGGGATAAAATTGTAGACCTGCACAAGGCTGGGATGGGCTACAGGACAATAGGCAAGCAGCTTGGTGAGAAGGAACAACTGTTGGCGCAATTATTAGAAAATGGAAGAAGTTCAAGATGACGGTCAATCACCCTCGGTCTGGGGCTCCATGCAAGATCTCACCTCGTGGGGCATCAATGATCATGAGGAAGGTGAGGGATCAGCCCAGAACTACACGGCAGGACCTGGTCAATGACCTGAAGAGAGCTGGGACCACAGTCTCAAAGAAAACCATTAGTAACACACTACGCCGTCATGGATTAAAATCCTGCAGCGCACGCAAGGTCCCCCTGCTCAAGCCAGCGCATGTCCAGGCCCGTCTGAAGTTGCCATGAACATCTGGATGATCCAGAGGAGGAATGGGAGAAGGTCATGTGGTCTGATGAGACAAAAATATAGCTTTTTGGTCTAAACTCCACTCGGCGTGTTTGGAGGAAGAAGAAGGATGAGTACAACCCCAAGAACACCATCCCAACCGTGAAGCATGGAGGTGGAAACATCMTTCTTTGGGGATGCTTTTCTGCAAAGGGGACAGGACGACTGCACCGTATTGAGGGGGGGATGGATGGGGCCATGTATCGCGAGATCTTGGCCAACAACCTCCTTCCCTCAGTAAGAGCATTGAAGATGGGTCGTGGCTGGGTCTTCCAGCATGACAACGACCCGAAACACACAGCCAGGGCAACTAAGGAGTGGCACCATAAGAAGCATCTCAAGGTCCTGGAGTGGCCTAGCCAGTCTCCAGACCTGAACCCAATAGAAAATCTTTGGAGGGAGCTGAAAGTCCGTATTGCCCAGCGACAGCCCCGAAACCTGAAGGATCTGGAGAAGGTCTGTATGGAGGAGTGGGCCAAAATCCCTGCTGCAGTGTGTGCAAACCTAGTCAAGATCTACAGGAAACGTATGATCTCTGTAATTGCAAACAAAGGTTTCTGTACCAAATATTAAGTTCTGCTTTTCTGATGTATCAAATACTTATGTCATGCAATAAAATGCTAATTAATTACTTAAAAATCAAAAATGTGATTTTCTGGATTTTTGTTTTAGATTACGTCTCTCACAGTTGAAGTGTACCTATGATAAACATTACAGACCTCTACATGCTTTGTAAGTAGGAAAACCTGCAAAATCGGCAGTATATCATATACTTGTTCTCCCCACTGTATATATTTTACTATAATTTAAAAAAAATGTGAATCACGTTTTTATTTAGCGTACCCTCGATGGCATTGCACGCACCCCAGTTTGGGAATACCTGGGCTAACATATTACAAGCTGTGCAATCATTTGGGACATGTAGCCTATTCGAATCATTATGGAAGGCAAACCAAACGTAGCAGTTTAAATCTGGAGCCTGATGCATGGTTCACAATGACTGGACCGTTGTTATCACAGCTCCATGATTAGTGAGGATTATTAGTATAGATTTATAGTACTACTGTTCAACCCCTATTGTACACATCTATATTTTATTTTATTTTATGGATTGAACAATTGAATATGGCAACTTTCAGGAAGATTCAAACCACTGTATTTTTTATTCACCAATATATTTAGCACATAAAGGCTCTCCAAACCTGTTTTTTTTTTATTATTCATAAAGACTTTCCTAACCCTAAATAATATACAACGTAAGAGGATTTTAAAATATAACAATTGGTGCTGAAAGGAGAGAATATGTGTGTATTTACATGGCTGTCTTTAATTGAGCTATTTTGAACCATCTGTCCATATATTCTAGTGAGTCTGTGGAGAAAATTCTAATTAAAGGTACACCAAATTTGAATGAATGGCTTAAGATAAATGTGTTGAAAACCCTATTGAATAGAAACTCCATGAGAAAATCTGTTGGCCAGCAAGTGGCTGGGTTTTCAACTGAAAAGTGCATAGGAATGGCCTGCATAGGAAAGGTCTTCGTAGAATGGTGGAAATAACCTGTCTGAATCGAGCCCTTAGTCAACTACTCCATGCCGTGGCAAGTCCTACACATTCCTAGGGACAGGTTACAAATAAAGGGATGCACTCGTCATGCCCCGATGAGGCAGGCACCAGATGGCAGACAAGCCAAGGTGTTGTTCTGGCCAATATCATGAATAGCCAGTGGTGATAAACTAGGTTAGTGTTATGCCAAAATAAGGGTTCAAGCCAAATTAGGGTTACGGTTGGTTAGTATTAGTGTTGTGGCCATGAAGTTATTGTTTGGGTTTTGGTTGAGCTAGAGTTGAACTAAACCTAACTCTAACCCTCACCCTAGCTTCCTATCCACATCCCGATTAAACCCTAACCCTATCCTCAAATACAACCCTAACCCTAACCTTAACCTTAACCCTAGCCATAACCCTAACCATAGCAGTAACCCTAACGCTAGGGAGGGAGTCAATTCAACTTCCAATGCAGCACGATCTGGCTGTCAGTCTCCAGAGCCAAGAGCACCACGACATTCGGTCTATGGCTCATGCTGGGGTCTGTCGATGGCAGACCTTCAGTCCTGCAGCAGAGGGCACTAGAGCCACACATTCACGCCACATGGCCATCAGATCAGAGGGACATGGCCTAGACTAGGGAGTGTTTTTCTCTGTTTGATCTGTGTCTTGCGAATCATGTGTTGTGATGTATGAGTTGATCGTGATTATTCACAATACGCCATGGCCTTAGAGAAGGAAAACGTTACGAAGTGGATACAAGCATGAAATTTGGTAGAAACATTCCTCAGGAATATTAAAACATCCCAGAATGGGTGCCCATTTCAAATGGAACACAGAAACGAGTTATCAAAAACATTGTAAATGGCTGCCATAATAGCTGGTATTTGACCATAAAAAAACATTATGCAACAGATAAAAGCATGACATTTGGTACAAACATTCCTCAGATGATATGAAAACATCTAAGAAGGGGTGTTCTTTTCAATCCAGATCAAGGGGTTGGGGAGACAACCAACATCTTGATCTGCTGCCATTATCCAACCACCAACCCATAACTTGGTGGTTGGATAATCCTTGGTAAGATGGAAGAACAGCCCAGCAAGGAGGACAATGATGTCTATATCCACTGTTCAAATGATCGTGGTTTGTGCACCCTTTTGAAGGGAATCTTTAAGATGAAGGCATACTCTTGTATCTGCCTCTTCGTGGTCACATTCCACCATTGATGTCAGGCCCTTTTTGTGACCACAGACTCATCAATTGTAGCATATATCTCTTTACCATCTTCAAATTCATTGGCACACCTTCTGTGTCAACATTTTTAAAGCTCCTGTTCGTTATTAGGATTTCTGAGAAAGTCAGAGAACTTACATGGAAGCTTGGTTGTCTTCCCAACTTTCTTTCAGATGCCTTTTCCTCGCTTCTCTCTCGTTGAGTCTTGTAGACTATCTTCTTTGTATGTGTCCCACTCAATATCGATCTTAGGGCACAGGTGGGTAGGAATCTACAATGATCAGGCCTAGCATATCCGATTTTTCGCTTGGAAGGTGGAAAAACAAATCTAGGTTTCCATTTTTAAGCAGTGGTACATTATTGCTCTTAATGCTCTGATGGATAGATGTGTTCCTATCCACAATTACTTCCTTGAGATATGTTTTATATTGAGAAGTGCCTAGTTTCTCAATGAATTAATATTATGGACTCTATTTTCATCTGGCGTTAAGGCAGAGCTAGTGTCAAACGCAAGTTAGTTTGCAATTTCGTCAAGTAAAGACTGTCGCACTGACATCTTGCGCAGAGAACAAGATGTGATTTGGTGCCTGTATACTTCGTATCTAGAAACATAAAACACAGTTTTTTCCCCCATTTTGTTTTATTTGATTTAAAACCTAGTATAGCCCCCCCCCTGCTCAATGAAGCGTTTTTTCTTTTTGTCCTGTCTAATGTAGCTAATCAAGTACAGTAGGATAGTCAAGACCGTCAATAAAGAGTTTGGCTCATGAGACTGCTGGAAATAAATCTTAATCACCAAAGGTTTATTAAAATATGAAATTTGAGGAGCAAAACAGTGAGCTGACATTCCCTTTTTATCTATGTATTGTAAGCAGGCGAAAATTATTTTAGCCATGCTTTGGATGTGAGTAAATCTCCCTCCATGATGTAGGCTACATGTGTCCATGCCCATCGTGAAACGAGAGATGAGAACCTCTGTGAACAAATCAAATCACACTTTATTTGTCACATGCGCCGAATACAACAGGTATTTCACCTTACCGTGAAATGTTTACTTACAAGCCTTTAATCAACAATGCAGTTTTAAGAAAATAGAGTTTATCAAATATTTACTAAATAAACAAAAGTAAAAAATTAAAAGTAACACAATAAAATAACAATAATGAGGGTGAACCTCGTATTTAGAAGTTATTTTCCTGTAATAATTGTTTGTTTTCCGTTTCATATTTGTAAAACTAAGCCCTCCGTAGGCCACCCTTTCCCTAGGCCTACTATAACGAAGACTGTCTCAACAGCAATGGGTTTGTCTCTTTTTATGCTGGAGATTTTATGATATCATTACATTTTACATGTATTTATTGTTGTTGAAAAAAAGACACAACCCATTGCTGTTGAGACAGTCTTCGTTATAGTAGGCCTAGGGAAAGGGTGGCCTACGGAGGGCTTAGTTTTTTCATTGAATTGAATTAAAACCAAACTTATTAGAATGATTCACTGTCCAATGCAACTTCTGGAGAAGTGTGAATGCAATCTGTAAAATGGTTCCAATATGTATATAAAACATATTTGGCAGCAGTATAACGGTGAGTGGACATTCTCCCTTTCTCTTTATATTGGATCTTTGTTTATTGATCATCAAAACGCCAGCAACTGTGCCAATATTTGTGGGTGTGAAAATAGCAAAAATATTTCTGACACATCCCCCAAACCTATAGCGCTACCGTCAGCGCTTAGATGAATCATAGCGTTAGGTTTGTTAAAATGGAGCTTTCTATGTTGACTGTTGTTAGCCATGGTCTCAATAAATTAGCTGCATAATGTAACTCCTAGGGTGTTGCCAATTTTTAAGCTTGATAACATGATGTTTTTAAAGTGATTCATGCAGTAGTTCAACAAAATTATGAAATATAATGGCGTATTGTTGAAGACTGGTCCACTACTCACAAATACACAACATTTTGATTATATAAGGCAACAAAAATTCTACAGCAATTTCCCCCCCAAAAAAATCTGATTCTATATTGGCGGCCATATTGGATTATGTAAAAAGGGAAATTGGGGTGCCATGCCCAAAATTTTATATCACCCCTTCTAATATCAGGTAATACATCTCAAAGATAATCTCTACCAAATTTGACGCTTGAAAAACACCATGTTATCAAGTAAAAAAATTGCCATCACATACTAGGAGTTACATTATGTAGCTAATTTATTGAGAACACAGGTAATTTACTCTGAATATAACCTAAAACTGGGGGTGGTTGTTCTAACAGGCTTTTACCCTAACGGTTTCATATCAAGGTGACATTAGAAAATTGCAGCGTAATGTAAAAGCCAATGTTAGAATGACCATCTCCAGTTTAAGGTCACATTCAGAGTAAATTACGCAATTGCCCCAAAATTTGGGCACCCCTTCTAGTATCAAAGAATACATCCCAAAGAGAAGCTCTACCAAATGTCACGCTTGTATCCGCTGCGTAACATTTTCATTACTTTTTGATGCTACCCACTGGGCACTCACAGTTTCCATGTAATTTCAATGAAATTACACTGAACAAAAATACAAACGCAACATGTAAAGTGTTGGTCCCATGTTTCATGAGCTGAAATAAAAGATCACCAAAATGTCCATATGCACAATAATCTTATTTATCAAAAAAATAATTCCACAAATTTGTTTAAATCCCTGTTAGTGAGCATTTTTCCTTTGCCAAGATAATCCATCCAACATTACACAGGTGCAGCTTGTGCAGGGGACAATAAAAGGCCACTCTAAAATGTGTGGTTTTGTCACGCACCACAATGCAACAGATGTCTCAAGTTTTGAGGGAGAGTACAATTGGCATGCTGATTTTTGATTTATTGTTAATTTCTTTACAATAAACCGCCTCCAAAGTCGTTTTAGAGAATTTGGGAGTACGTCCAACCGGCCTCACAACCGCAGACCACGTGGCCCATTGTCGTGCCATTCATCCGACGCCATCACCTCATGTTTCAGCATGATAATGCACGGCCCCATGTCACAAGGATCTGTACACAATTACTGGAAGCTGAAAATCTCAGAGTTCTTCCATGGCCTGTATACTCACCAGGCATGTGACCCATTGAGCATGTTTGGGATGCTCTGGTTCAACATGTACGACTGCATGTTCCAGTTCCAGTAAAATCTTAGAAATTGTTGCATGTTGCGTTTATATTTTTGTTCAGTGGGTAAGGCCCTGGACTAGAAGGAAACTTGTAATGCATTGTGTGGATTTATTATTGTGTGGATGTATTATATTTTCATGTAGGCTACTTGTTTACAGAAAGAACAAATGTAAAAGGGGTGACAGCATTCACCAGGGAAATTCCAGGGACTCAGACAAAGCAGATCGTGTTTTCATGTAATCAAATTTATTTGGTGTTGATATTTTTTATATGACAGCAATGTTCACAAAAATGATAGCTTTGTATTTTCATTTCACTCAGTTTTGATCTTTACATTGTACAGTTGTGTAAGGACCATAGAAAAACCAATCGACCTCAATATTGGTACAAAATGGGATTTAAAGCATGCAATCTGACTTAAAAATGTTTCATTTTACAAAGATAAGTCCTTTTTTGGAGACAAAACTCACATATGAGAAACTAAAGGAGCATACGTCATCTCAGCAAGCCACACGTCTAATTCTATAATTTTGCAAACTATTCTCTAAACTACGGAAAGTTTGTTTCTTTTCCTTCTAAAGTCGATAACAGTAGAAATATCCACGAGCAAAGGGAATTTCTCGCAAAATAAATATTCATGGAAACAAAGGCAAAAAAAGAGGGCACGACAGAGAATCGTACACATGGACAGCTAAACCAGCAAATGAGATGATCTGACAATCATGATTGTTTTGTTTTTTACAGGAACGTGAACTATATGAAGGCAGTTTGGGCCATCTGTTGACTAATGTGCGATAAATATTCAGTGTTTATCAGTCATTGTGATCAGTAATGATGTTCAGTAATGACCACAGATGAATAGCTTTATGATCCACGGCTGATAGGGAATGACTTATGGCTGTTAACTAGCCTTCTAAGGTAAACCCGTCCTTCGGGTTGTTCCAAATAATACACGAAAACAATGTTAGTTTCTTAGCTACATTATCGAACAAATTAACTATTTTATCAATCTGTTTATTATTGTTGAGTAATATTGTAGTGAGGAACATTTCTTTACAACCCCATTGATGATAATATTGGTTATTCATGAAAACATCACCCCTGCATACAGTATTGTATAAAGGTTTGAATAGTCTCTTAAATTGACTCTATTCGGGGATTCCTAGCACCATGGTAGAATGTTGAGTATGGTAAGAGACTATTTTACAGATGTCCAAAAGCCCTGTCCAATTCGAATCAACTTTGTCATATGGTGTGTACAGTATGTCTGTGTACGAGTGTATGTGTGTTTGTGTGTGTGCAAGCATGTGTGTATTTACAGTACCAGTCAAAAGTTTGGACACAACTACTCATTCAAGGGTTTTTCTTTATTTTTACTATTTTACACATTGTAGAATAATAGTGAAGACGT
The DNA here is from genome assembly GCF_002910315.2 of Salvelinus sp. IW2-2015. Taxonomy (NCBI): domain Eukaryota; kingdom Metazoa; phylum Chordata; class Actinopteri; order Salmoniformes; family Salmonidae; genus Salvelinus; species Salvelinus sp. IW2-2015. The sequence continues at coordinate 38,672,849 of NC_036863.1, read as the reverse complement.
CAACAATATGAAATAACACTTATGGAATAATGTAGTAACCAAAAAAGTGTTAAACAAATCAAAATATATTTTATATTTGAGATTCTTCGAAGTAGCCACCCTTTGCCTTGATGACAGATTCGCACACTCTTGGCATTCTCTCAACCAGCTTCATGAGGTAGTCACCTGGAATGCATTTCAATTAACAGGTGTGCCTTGTTAAAAGATCATTTGTGGAATTTCTTTCCTTCTTAATGCTTTTGAGCCAATCAGTTGTGTTGTGACAAGGTAGGGGTGGTATACAGAAGATAGCCCTATTTCGTAAAAGACCAAGTCCATTTATGGCAAGAACAGCTCAAATAAACAAAGAGAAACAACAGTCCATCATGACATGAAGGTCAGTCAATACAGAAAATGTCAAGAACTTTGAAAGTTTCTTCAAGTGCATTTGCAAAAACCATCAAGTGTTATGATGAAACTGGCTCTCATGAGGACTGCCACAGGAAAGGAAGAACCAGAGTTACCTCTGCTGCAGAGGATAAGTTCATTAGAGTTACCAGCCTCAGAAATGAGTCCTGATGAGTCCAAATGTGAGCTTATTGGTTCCAACCACCATGTCTTTATGAGACGCAGAGTAGGTGAACAGATGATCTCCGCATGTGTGGTTCCCACCGTGAAGCATGGAGGAGGTGTGATGGTGCTTTGCTGGTGACACTGTCTGTGATTTATTTAGAATTCAAGGCACAGCATTCTGCAGTGATACACCATCCCATCTGGTTTGCGCTTAGTGGGACTATCATTTGTTTTTCTACAGGACAATGACCCAACACACCTCCAGGCGGTGTAAGGGCTTTTTGACCAAGAAGGAGAGTGATAGAGTGCTGCATCAGATGACCTGGCCTCCACAATCACCTGACCTCAACCCAATTGAGATGGTTTGGGATGAGTTGGACCGCAGAGTGAAGGAAAATCAGCCAACAAGTGCTCAGCATATGTGGGAACTCCTTCAAGACTGTTGGAAAAGCATTCCAGGTGAAGCTGGTTGAGAGAATGCCAAGAGTGTGCAAAGCTGTCATCAAGGCTAAAGGTGGCTACTTTGAAGAATCTAAAATATATTTTGATTTATTGAACACTTTTTGGGTTACCACAGGATTCCATGTGTTATTTCATAGTTTTGATGTCTTCACTATTATTCTACAATGTTGAAAATAGTAAAAATAAAGAAAAACCCTTGAATGAGTAGACTGGTACTGTATGTTGAGAGTGTGCGCATGATTGCATAAGGTAGTCATTAGGGTTGACCATCTCTCTGCCGGTGTGCTGGGGTTTATGGGGACCAACTGGTTTTTGCACCAGGTTAGAGGAATGCCTGAGTTTATATAACTGTAGGATGTCATATCCAAGTGGATGAATTACATGCGTCTGTATTGAATAGTGTAAGGTACACAGTTATTGTGGATGTATTTAGCCCGTACAGGTGGTTAAGTATATGTGTTGATAAATGTTTTTTCTTAATCTTACTGCAGTTTTAGGGCTCTATTCAATCCGTATGGCGGAAGTTCAGCGTTACAGCGTGATTGAAATTTAAAGGCAACGCTCCCGCGTTCGCGGAGACTGCATTCACAGTGAACGCTGCATATGTCGGCTCAATCGGAAATTACCTTTACATTTCTATTGCGCAATCTGTAACTCCTTAGCGATCCAGATATAAAAGAGCCCTTAGTTGAACTTGCATTCAAATCTGGGTCAATCATGACTAACATTTAAGATATATTGTAGTAAATTATATGATGGATTTAGACACCTTTTGTCTGTCTATAGATGTATTTACTACTTGAAAATAATTGACATGCTATTCTGTCTTTGTGACTTGTCTTGGACACATGCTCTTTGGTGAGACAGAATGTCTTCCAGATGTCTGGTTAGGTTTTACCAGAGGAAACAGTACAGAACAGCAGTAGCAGTGGTTCAGTGCTTGGCAGTAGCTTCGGCAGGTCTACTAAAGTGCCCCTGTATCAGCTGCATTGAAAGCAGTGTAAACGTGGGGAGCAGTCCCCAGTAGTGTACAGTGCAATTCATTTCCCAGACACCCCCTGTTTAAACTGGAGATTAACGTTTACTGTTGAGAGAGACTCCCAGTTACCATGGTGATTGAGACGGCCAAAATGGTGATCATGAACAGAATAGTAATACCATGCTTTTCACACAGCGTCTGCTCTTTTCTACCTCTTGACGTCTCATCCAGACTTCCCCCTACCATGAACACACATGCGTAAACACGCATGCGGACACACACATCCACGCGCGCATGCACACACACACACACACAGAATAAAATACACTCACATGGACACCGTCAAATACATCCCCAAAACCTGTACCAAGGGACATAGGTATAGGATAGGGCTTGTATTGTGTTACCATGGTAACGTATCGCAGTTGTTTCCCTTGCTATTTTTAAAGGGTGATATGATCACTTAAAATTCCTTTCTAAATTCACCGACGGTTGCATGTCTTCAGAATACAGCTAAGAGGAACTGCTGCAAACATTACACAGTAGGATCCATTGCAACACAGACCGCGCCTAGTAATGATCAAAAACAGATTGGAGATGGACTGTGATGTGACTTCATCATGATACGATTCATGGATGTGAATATGGATTGGTACTGTGTGGCAGTGGTGTGACTCAAACAATGAGACAGAAATGTAAAATTGTGTTGTTCAGTTAAGACTGAGCGAACAGCCATCATTTGAGTACAGCCAGAACGGGAGGTGGAATACAACTCTTTTAATTGAAAAAGGGAATTGGTTAATACATAGAGTGAAGCACTGAAACAAGCCACTGTGACATTGCAAAAACACCATTAAAGAGGACGTTGTACATTTCCCAGTAACCCCAAGTCATTCCATCAGAGATGCATTCAAAGAGAACAGAAAGAGAGTACGTTTGCACTATGATATAGTTACCCTGGCATTCTACAAAACAATGTATGAGAGATCCCACTGCGCTGATGGCAGCTCTACAATTCAAGACATTTAAAAATGCTTTACAAACAGTTTGTTAACAAAGAGGACATGTCTTAGTTTTCCTGTTTTTTTGTTGTTTTTTTATATCAAAAGACGGCAATCAAAAAAAAAAAGGCACCACTGGAGGTGAGAGTTTGGCCCACACCTCCTGTATTATATGGTGGTGGCGGCTTCACACAAAACAACCGACTGACACTGTTAATGTTAAGCTGTAGAAAATCTGGGGCAAAGAGACAAGATATTGAACAGCTGGTGAGATAAAGTAGAACTGAATTCTCCAGAAAAGACTTTTATTTTACAAAGTGTTGATTCCCAGAAGATGTAAAAGTGGACATGCAGCTGTAGTGCTGACATCACAGTGACATCACTCCCTGCAGATGGCGGGTGTAAGTAGTCGAGAGTGTGCTGTGCTGCTCATTTGGGTCCGATTCGGGTCAGATCCAGAGAGAGGTTCACACTGGATCACTTTACATACGTAAATACCTTACATACGTAATACTTGGTCTAGTATTTCACACTATTCTTTGGGACGACTGCCACAGAAAAATGTCCCTACGCCTGCACTATAACACAACGATGTGTTAATCAGATTTCGCCGGACATCCTCTCTAGGAACATGACGTTACTATAACCATTCATGTGTCATTCGTCAAGAAAAGGAACAATGTTTTAGACATATATATTACTTTGTTTTTTTTAATAATACTTTTTTCCCCCGAACAAACAATTCAATTTCCTCCTATCTAAACTTTGTATTCAATCAATAAGCACTAAGAAAAAAGATCTAGCCATGCAAAATGTGAGAAGCTCTACTTACTGTTTTCTGTGCTGGTGAAAATCTATTTACCCTACATGGACATGGTCTGGTTAGAATGGTCTCATGGGAGGCCCCAGTAACAAGCAGACAGTACAGTACAGTAGCAGACAGGTACGTCTCCACTGGGGGAACTACAGATGATCTACATTTTAGATTTCCACTTTGCTTGATACAATATATACTTTGGCTTTGACATTTTTTTATTGTAAGGATCATTTATTCTAAACTTGCCTCAATATAAGTACACCTGGCTTCATCACATCTCCATTGACGTCTCCATCTTAGAATCAGTCACAAAAAGGAGTTCAAATAATCATCACCAAAACACATTTAAGAATCCTAAACTGTTATTTAATAAAAACCAAAAAGGATGTGCTTGTTTGTTTTAAAAAGGGCCAATATTTTTCTGGCTTTGGTTGGTTTGTACACACTAATAGGACTTCCCCCAGTACCCCTACTCTATATGCCCACGGTTTCAAAGCTGCTTGGCTCCACTGTGCCTTGCAGTTTTTGAAGACCTCATAGATAGATGATGCACAGAAAACATGTTATGTTGACTCAACGTTTGGCAGGCGTTGTACTGACGTTTTATGAAAGCATAGTTATGAATGTTAGGCATTAGCTGGGATGTTGCAATGGCTATACACAGTATTTACAGTAGATGAAAAGGAGGACATTCACCTCTCACGGCTAAAGCGCCTTCCCCTAAAAATGTTCTCATTACTTTTAACAGCTTGAACCATAGCACAGAAAGAGAGAGGACAAAGAGGGACATTATGAGCAAAACTTGACTACTGACTACTACACCCCAGAGAAATAGTCCATTTGCTGCTTGGAATTGTGCACTTGAATTGGGAAAATCGTAGAAATGTGTGATTTGCCCTATATCAGAATGCATGGTTTTCAACTGGGGAAAAATACACTTTTGTAGTTACATTGTGGGAACTGCATCTTTGAAATTGCTTGTTAGTAAATGATGTGCCCCTTCTGAGAGCAGAAGAGGAACCATTGGACTTTCACACAATAGAAGGATTTGGCGAATTTGTTAGATGCAGTAATTCGTACATCATTGTCGTATACGCCCAGCATATACATTCTTAACAACATAGGATATAAAAAACAAGATCTAGTGGTGAATTCTCAAGCAGCAAAAGGTGGAACAGCCGTGGTGGCCAAGGTCAGATAGACATAGCACGTGGCACCAGGGAGAGATCAAATGGAGAAGTCCTCCCGGATAGTACACTAGAGGACGCTGGCCGTTTGTGAAGGTGGAGAGCACCAGAGATACCTCCGAGTGGCAGGCCAGGGGGAGACGGGTAGGCAGGCAGCAGCTGACAGACAGGAGGCTCTACATGGACTCCCCAAGAGAATCATCATCATCCAGAGATAGGGGCAGGTAGAGATCCTACAGGGAAAAACATGGAGGATCATTATCTGAATGAGCTAGGGGACACATCCTCTTCAATGAGTTCTGAGCTAAGCTATTGGGCTTGTAGGTGCAGTTTGAGAGAGAGGGGGGGGGGGGTGAGAGAGAGAAGGCAGTATGAGAGAGAGAGAGAGAGAGAGAGAGAGAAGAAGAGAGAGAGAGAGAGAGAGAGAGAGAGAGAGAGAGAGAGAGAGAGAGGAGAGAGAGAGAGAGAGAGAGAGAGAGAGAGAGAGAGAGAGAGAGAGAGAGAGAGAGAGAGAGAGAGAGAGAGAGAGAGAGAGAAAGAGAGAGGGAGGATAGGTAAGTGGTATTTAGGTAGTGTAGTGAATGGGATACCTTCTGCTTGCGGTGGATGCCTGGGCTGTTGGGGGTGGAGGTGGGGACTGCTTGGAATTGGGGTGGAGAGCTGGCTGCTGGAGCCCGTCCATTGGCTGTGAGAACCCAAACGGAGCGAGAAAGAAAGGGAGGTGTAAAGAGAGAGAATACGAAAGGTAAATGGAGAGAGAGAGAGAGAGAGAGAGAGAGAGAGAGAGAGGAGAGAGAGAGAGAGAGAGAGAGAGAGAGAGAGAGAGAGAGAGAGAGAGAGAGAGAGAGAGAGAGAGAGAAGAGAGAGAGGGGAGAGAGGAGAGGGGAGAGGAGGAGAGAGAGAGAGGAGGAGGAGAGAGAAGAGAGAGAGAGAGAGAGAGAGAGAGACCAGTGAATTAGACAGTGTGTATGCCAGGACTCCTTGGCCCCAGAGTAGGGCCATTCCTGGGCCTTGCCCTCACTTGGTTGTAGACAGAGTCTCTCTGGGCGGCTGACTGACTGACCGGGTCCCTGTTTGTTCCTCTCTGCTGGAGGACATTTGGCCATTGCTCTACAGCCCTGGCAGGTTGCTAGGATACCCCTGGCCTTGACAGTGTTTACATCTGAGAGTGGTGTGATGTGTCGTAGTTAGTGTAGTAAGACTTTTTAAAAGGCTTTTGTCTTGAAGAGAAAAACAGAATCCTTAAGGAAAGACTTTGAAACAGATGGTTAGCCTCTCTTCCAGTCTGAATTGTAAACAGGCACAGTGGAGCAAGAGCTTTGCAGATGAAGCCAACTCCAATGCAATGAAGTTCATATCTTCATCCAGACCTAAATCCAGTCATCCAGTCTATTTAACTAAAACCAGGAAAACAAAACTAAAAAGCCAAGAAAGGCCTCAAATGTAGCAGTGTCATGTAGAGAGAATGACATGAAAGCAGTATGTACAGAACTAGGTGGGGAAGGCAATACAGATATGCTTMATCTATTCTAGTCCATAGCCTATTTCAGAAGATTGGTCTATGGCTGGGAGGGATAGGTAGTGCTATATATGCTGTATGACAGTATAATGGCCAGGAGCTTAACTTCTCCTGTCACATACAGCCAACTGTTAGTCTGATTCCAGTCTTTCAATATGAATCAGATTTTGAAGCAGGGGTTAAACAGAAACATGCACCACAGATAACTGAAAACATGGCTTTTATTTCAAAAGAACAAAACATTTGAAATAAAACAAAACAAACAAACAACAAAACAAAAGTGTTAATAAAATAGTAAAACCCAAACCACCCCGGGGGAAAGGGGGTATATGGTTTAATATTAGGGTATATTGGGGTATAGGAGTTAATATTGGGGTATATTGGGGTATATGAGTTAATATTAGGGTATATTGGGGTATAAGGGTTAATATTGGGGTATAGGAGTTAATATTGGGGTATATCGGGGTATAGGGGTTAATATTGGGGTATATTGGGGTATAGGAGTTAATATTGGGGTATAGGGGTTAATATTGGGGTATAGGAGTTAATATTGGGGTATATTGGGGTATAGGGGTTAATATTGGGGTATATTGGGGTATAGGAGTTAATATTAGGGTATATTGGGGTATAGGGGTTAATATTGGGGTAGATGTATAAGAGGGAAAGCATGCTCGACAGGTAGAAACCATATCAGTAAGCAGCCTAATAAACATATAAGAAATATACAGGAAACCATTTCAGACCAAGTCCTAACAACAGCAACATACAGTATTTCTGCCTCCATCCATGTCTGAAACTATGAAAGCTAAGTAATCAGTGTATCAGTACTCAATGCAAAACTGTATGATTGTTAAAAGGGTATATGTTGGATGACTTACATGTACAATAATGRAAAACCAAAAAGAAAACAGTGTGATGGTGTCATTTAACAGTGTACCATTTTGATAATGTGTCTGACTGCGGTGTAAAATTGAGGACCCTCTACCCTAAGTGTTTCCCCACCCCTCCTGATCCATCACCCACCCGGGTGGCCAACCTACTCTCATGTCTTGACTGTAAAGAGGCTGCTTAACCTTGGATACATTAGGAGAAATACTAGCCTCTTGGCTGTCCATCTGCTGCCTTTAAGGGCAAGCCCTCCCCCGACCCACACCAGCTCTCACTGAAATATTCAAGAGCACTGAGAGAGGGAGTCGGGCAGCAGAGTCTGGCTGGGAGGACACACTGACCTCACATCCACCCACCACCAGCCAGACTAGCCAGCCAACTCACTGTGGAGTGACACAGGGTGACAGGGGGACACCAAGCAGCATTCTACACTACACCCCAGCCTGACACGTCATCTAGGGTAGCACCTGGTGCGTGTGTGTGTGTTTTAGCCTACTGGATGAATTGATGTTTAGTTGTTCAAGGTGCGAGAATAAAGTGCCTAATTAACGGTCTCTCATGCCCTAATCCCTTGACCCATGTWGTGAACCCTCTGACCTGTATAATCAGTGGTTACAACTGGTCTAGTAGTTAGAGCTGAGGGAGACTGCTGCTCCTTCCTGAGTGTTCTCTTCAAACCTCTGTACATCTCGTTGGCCCTCTCTTTGACACAGACAGCGTACGCCAAGGATAATAACCGCTCTAAGCGCTACAGACAGATGTTTACAATCCTCCACTACCTTTGTTTTCTTTTCATATTTCATATTTGTTATCAATGCTTAAGGACAACAGAGCTGGATTAGTATCATTTTGTGATTCGTAATCTGTTCAGATTATCCTGATCAAACAAAGGCTGGATTTTTTTGTGTCCCCATTTCTATGTATTAGTGGGGGTTTGGGGTGGTGCGCCGTGCAGGAGGTGCTGTGTTACGATTAGAGGACAGTTCCCACCAGTAAACACTGTCTGACTCACTGTCTCACTCACAGGACAGACAATGAGCACCAGCGTTTAAAAACCCTGTCTGAGCAATGCAATCCTGGACAACAACATGCAGATTACAGACATAAAGTATAATTCAACATAAAAAAAGAAKAAGAAATGAAACCAAATCAAAACAACAGAAAAAACTCACATCATATTAATGACATGTAAAAACAATAATAACCACATGCATCCATGTCAGTTGGTTTAAATCTAGCTGCGTTTAGAATCAGGGTGGGTGGATGGACATAGTAAAGGTGAGTAGTAGTATCTGTAATAAAGTCTATGTGGGCCAGCATGGAGTCACATAGTAGATGAGACAACAATGAGCTCACTCGATTTTCAGCAGAGACTTGCTGCGCCGGATCTGACTGGACTTTTCTTCTTCATCATCCTTGCAATTCTGCGGGAGAGAAATACACAACACACACACACACACACACACACGCACACACAACACACACACACACACACACACACACACACACACACAACACACACACCACACACACACACACCAAACACACAACGCAACCACAAAAACATACACACACACACCACAACAACAAACACACACACACAGTGTGTGAGCATAAGACAAACAAAGGCCACAGTAACTACAGTAGTATCTTCCACATGAAAGGCCGCATTGACAAAGAAACAGACGTTCATGCAAACAGACTGACACAATGGGAACATGGACACTGTAAATGGTCATTTATGGCCACATATGTGTCTTTCACGAAGTCCACTGTTGCTGCAATGTTTTCAGTAAGGGGGATTGGGTGACAGTTTGGTAGTGTCTGGTGTACAAAGAGCAGCTTCATAGTGAGCTTCAGTCTATGTGACTTCTGTGTGTGCAGCAATTCTATGTACGGTAGTTTGGTGATATTGTACTGTAATTCGGTGATATTGTACTGTAGTTTGGTGATATTGTACTGTAGTTTGGTGACATTGTACTGTAGTTTGGTGACATTGTACTGTAGTTTGGTGACATTGTACTGTAGTTTGGTGATATTGTACTGTAGTTTGGTGCTAGCTTTGTATGGCATGCAGTCTAATGTGTGTATGTAAAGCATTGAGGTTTGCTGTATGTACAGTAGTTGTGTATGCCGTGTGGTTTATTCTGGGTCATTGCATTAACCAGGGTAAACAGTGAAGCATGAAGCCGACAGCCACAAAGAATCCTAGACATCCTCCCCTCCTCCCTCGCCTTCCTTGCCCTCCCTCTCCACTCCCCCTCCACTCTCTGCTCTCAGTACTCCACCTTCCTCTCAGTACCACACAACCGTTCTATACCTCCACCCTCCTCTCTCTGTAAATGCTAATCGCACTGTCTGTCTGTCCTTCCTGTCTGCTGAGAGCTGATCACACTGTGTCTGTCTGTCTCCGTTTTCCTAACCTTTACGCACCAAGAGTCACCCACACAGCTAGATGCGTGCGTGCCAGCGCTAGTGTGAAATGCCACCGGGCATTCAAAAATCCTTCACATCCAAAGAGCACATCAGACACTCACCTCCCCTCTAACGCCCCTCTCGCCCACTCTCTCTCTGGCAGAGACTTACGTGTTTAGGAGACACCTGCTCTGCTGCATCCCCTAAGGAGAGGAATGGCATGGCCCAAAGGTGACAGAAGTGCCAGATGGGCTTATTCTGAAAATGGGCATGTTATGCCCTCACTAAAACAGTTACTAGTTCAATAACATACTGCGTTTGGCAACATGTTTATGATGTTTTGCTCAAGGCTTATGCATAATGTATTCAGGCCTTGAACGGGTTAATTAAAGGGCCTTGAGTTAAGTCCACATTTGCCATGGCCATTTGAACTGGATCCAATTCGGCTTTTAGTGATGCTTATTACATACTGAGCTACAAACACTCCCCTCTGTCTCCTGCAATGGCCATAAAATCTGGCTGAACTTTTAATGCGCAAATCTGATAAGGCAACAGGATCCAAATCTATACCAAATAGGGCTGTGTATGGTGATAAGATTGGACTATCGATGTGAAAACGCTGTATCAGCTTGGACCAGAGATAGGGCTCAGTCCTTCCCCTGCCTCTGGCCCCACCCAGGCCAACTCAGTGGTCTCCAGCAGACATGATATGATGTCAGTGTGATGTCGGCATGACCCCACTGACCTTGGTTATTAAAGGCCCCCTGGGCTGATTTGGGTTTGGTTCCAGAGGGGTAGTGTGCTGAAAGAAAGGAACCACAACATTAAAGCACACGGGTCAACTCCTTCACACAAGAACCCAGTGAGAGGCAGGCAGCGTGTCAGGAAATGGACCCCGTCTAAAACACATCACACCTAAACCGATACTGTATAGTAGTTCTGTATATTATGAGTTCCCCTTATTTCTGATCTCCCTGCTAAACTCAGCAAAAAAAAGAAACGTCCTCTCACTGTCAACTGCGTTTATTTTTCAGCAAACTTAACATGTGTAAATATTTGTATGAACATAAGATTCAACAACTGAGACATAAACTGAACAAGTTCCACAGACATGTGACTAACAGAAATTGAATAATGTGTCCCTGAACAAAGGGGGGGGATCAAAATCAAAAGTAACAGTCAGTATCTGGTGTGGCCACAGCTGCATTAAAGTATGCAGTGCATCTCTCCTCATAGACTGCACCAGATTTGCCAGTTCTTGCTGTGAGATGTTACCCCACTCTTCCACCAAGGCACCTGCAAGTTGCCGGACATTTCTGGGGGGAATGGCCCTAGCCCTCACCCTCGATCCAACAGGTCCCAGACGTGCCCAATGGGATTGAGATCCGGGCTCTTCGCTGGCCATGGCAGAACACTGACATTCCTGTCTTGCAGGAAATCACGCACAGAACGAGCAGTATGGCTGGTGGCATTGTCATGCTGGAGGGTCATGTCAGGATGAGTCTGCAGGAAGGGTACCACATGAGGGAGGAGGATGTCTTCCCTGTAACTCACAGTGTTGAGATTGCCTGCAATGACAACAAGCTCAGTCCAATGATGCTGTGATACACTGCAACAGACCATGACGGACCCTCCACCTCCAAATCGATCCCGCTCCATAGCACAGGCCTTGGTGTAACGCTCATTCCTTTGACGATAAACGTGAATCCGACCATCAACCCTGATGAGACAAAACCACGACTCGTCAGTGAAGAACACTTTTTGCCAGTYYTGTCTGGTCCAGTGACGGTGGGTTTGTGCCCAWAAGCGTAGTTGTTACCGGTGATGTCTGGTGAGGACCTGCMTTACAACAGGCCTACAAGCCCTCAGTCCAGCCTCTCTCAGCCTATTGCGGACAGTCTGATCACTGATGGAGGGATTGTGCGTTCCTGGTGTAACTCGGGCAGTTGTTGTTGCCATCCTGTACCTGTCCTGCAGGTGTGATGTTCGGATGTACCGATCCTGTGCAGGTGTTGTTACACGTGGTCTGCCACTGCGAGGACGATCAGCTGTCCGTCCTGTCTCCCTGTAGCGCTGTCTTAGGCGTCTCACAGTATGGCCATATCATGCCTCCTTGCAGCATGCCTAAGGCATGTTCACGCAGATGAGCAGGGACCCTGGGCATCTTTCTTTCGGTGTTTTTCAGAGTCAGTAGAAAGGCCTCTTTAGTGTCCTAACTTTTCATAACTGTGACCTTAATTGCCTACCGTTTGTAAGCCGTTCCACAGGTGCATGTTCATGAATTGTTTATGGTTCATTGAACAAGCATGGGAAACAGAGTTTAAACCCTTTACAATGAAGATCTGTGAAGTTATTTGGATTTTTACAAATTATCTTTGAAAGACAGGGTCCTGAAAAAGGGACGTTTCTTTTTTTGCTGAGTTTATATAGAGAGGTGTCGAGGTATGAAAGAGGGAGCTGAGTGTGCAGTGGCCTGTGTAGCTATTATGTAAAAATAGGCTACGAAGCCTGTAGGGAGTAGCCAGGGAAGCTTGGTAGCTCCTCTCCACTCAGAGTCAGTATCAGCACCACTGGATCATCTGACCTAAACCTGTCACCACCTAGATGAATGGCTGTTCCTCTTCCCATGCTTATCYCTCCCAGCCGCTTACTTCACACAACACACACAGCAGGTCTATACATTAACATACASTACCCACACATAAATACACAAAGCCACACGTTCACTGAGAGAAATGATACATTTACTTTGGTATGTAAGAGGCATCTGTCCCARCGTAGCATGGAAAAATCTGTCCTATATGTAGGCCCGTCTTTTGAAATGTGATGTGAGGAAAACATTAAATGGCCATTCTACAGTCCTTCCCATATGGCCCTGGTGGTGCCTGATCCTATTTGGTATTTGAGGCGCCCTAGAGACTACTTATCGATCAGTTAACATGGCTAAAGCCTAATTTACATAAACTCCGTCTAAATTATGAGCGCTAGTTCAGTACTGATGTGAAAGACCTAAGTGTTGGACTGTGAGGAGAAAACTCAAAAGGACACAAAGGGGGATTTTGCTATGTGAGGTTTTTACCAGTCATTCCATTGAACAGCTAGCTAGCCTACAAGTGGACTGAGCTGCTGTATGTTAACTCTAGACAATATCTGGGTTCACTGGCGTGCAGATATTTATTTAACTTTCTATTTCAGATAGATTCTTTACTTTCTAAATCAGAAAACAGACCTGTGAGTTCCTGTCTGTGTTCCTGTCTGTGTTCCTGTCTGGGTGTATGTCTGGGTGGATGTGAGAGAGAATGAAATATACAGTAGTCAGCATACACTGAGTGTACAAAACATTAGGAACACCCTCCTAATATTGAAGTGCACACCCTTTTGCCGTCAGAACAGCCTCAATTCGTTGGGGCTTGGACTCTACAAGGTGTTGAAAGCGTTCCACAAGGATGCTGGCCCTTGTTGACTCCAATGCTTCCCACAGTTGTCAAGTTGGCTGGATGTCTTTTGGGTGGTGGACCATTCTTGATACACACAGGAAACTGTTGAGCGTGAAAAACCCAGCAGCGTTGCAGTTCTTGACACAAACCGGTGCCTGGCACCTACTACCATACCCTGTTCAAAGGCATTTAAATATTTTACCTTGCCCATTTACCCTCTGAATGGCACACATACACAATACATGTCTCAATTGTCTCAAGGCTTAAAGTGGAACTGACAGCATTTTAGCAACATGAAATCTTAGCTGTTCATAAACACCCCCAGGAAGAAAATGACACAGTTTTTAAAAACATTTTTTGACAAGCGATCACTTAGATATGGTGATTTTCACGTTTTCATAAATTCTTAGAATGTTTGAGAATTACGTATACTAAGGCATTTSTGATTATAAATTATATACCAGTATAGAGTGGGAACGCGGCCGTGCGTTTGGACAATTAATAGACACTGCAGTAAATAAAACATCTGTCTCATCCAGGACTGGAGTCTACGCTGACCGGTGCACCATAGCCAATCAGAGCTACAGTAGACCTTTATACAAACAAGCCATTGCCACATAGGCCTGCTATCATTCACTTTGAACTGGCCTGTGTGTTTACAGGCAGTTGTAACAGCTTGACTTTAGATCATTAGAAAGCATTYGCCAAAAGCCACAAAATACACCTGAATTGATTTCTGCAAATATGTCAATACCACGGGAGTCCTCTTACATTTGGGAAACATACAATCGTATTGATCAAACAACCATAAAAAGGTAGGCTCTCAACAAGATCAAGAACTAATGCTAACCAGAGCAAGATTAGCTCAAATATAACAAAGGAACTTTAGATAAACCCTCTCAAACTTTTTCAGCTAGTTGGCCGTCAAAATTGTATTGATAAACAATGGGGAATTGTAGCCTACACGTCCTTCTGCAGCTTGCCTGCCTGGCTAAAGTTGGCTAGCTTGCTATCTAGCTAATTCCAGACACAAATGAGGGAACACCTCACTCTGACCATTTTACTCACCCTAGCAGAGCTGGTTAGCTAGGCTGTTTACATGTTATCTAGAGAGTTCGTGCCGATTTTTTTTTTTGCATATGTTGACTGACACTGGTAATATTCTGCAGGTTTGGCGTAAATTCATCAGTTATTCTCAGTGATGTAAAGTACTTAAGTAAAAATACTTTAAAGTACTACTTAAGTAGTTTTTTTGGAGTACCTGTATTTTAATTTAATATTTATATTTTCCTAAAGAAAATAATGTACTTTTACGTCCCTACATTTTCCATGACACCCAGAAGTACTCGTTAGGAAAATAGGAAAATGGTCCAATTCACGCACACCAAGASTGGAGGSAGCAAACAATGTACCAGGCCAGCTGTGATTTACAACCTGGTAATCTTTTTTGGACAATCAAGAAATGTATTGGTGAATTACATTAAGCATGCTTTGAACTGCATCCATCTAATCTGCCAACAATTTCTTGGTGTACATCATGGAATGTTGAGTCAAATATAATCTATTTTAAAAACCTCTTATGAAGATGGTTATGTAACATAAACTGGGAATTTGATATGTTTGACTGATATGCTGATTGTCTGTTTGTTTCATACATGCAAAGTAGTTAAAACGCAATCAGTTCCACTTTAAAAATCCTTCTTTAACCTGTCTCCTCTCCTTCATCTGCACTGATTGAAGTGGATTTAACAAGTGGCATAAATAAAGGATCATAGCTTTCACCTGGATTCACCTGGTGAGTCTATGTCATGGAAAGAGCAGGTGTTCTTAATGTTTTGTACACTCAGTGTATAGTAGCACAATCACATTGACAGATGAGAGAATGTCTAAAAAAGCGGTGTTACAGTGATGTAGTAGGTTASTAGTGATGATACAGTAATGTAATAGGTAACTAGTGGTGTTACAGTGGTGTAGTAGGTTACTAGTGATGATACAGTAATGTAATAGGTAACTAGTGGTGTTACAGTGGTGTAGTAGGTTACTATTGATGTAGAAGATGACTAGTGTTGTTACAGTAATGTAATAGGTGACTAGTGGTGTTACAGTGGTGTAATAGGTGACTAGTGATGTTACAGTGGTGTAATATGTTACTTGTGCTGTTACAGTGGTGTAGTAGGTGACTAGTGGTGTTACAGTTGTGTAGTAGGTGACTAGTGGTGTTACAGTGGTGAAGTAGTTTACTAGTTGTGTTACAGAAGAGTAGTAGGTTACTAGTGGTGTTCCAGTGGTTTTGTAGGTTACATGGGGGTTTCGGTGGTATAGCAGGTTACTAGTGATGYTACAGTGCTGTAGAAGGTGACTAGTGGTGTTACAGTGGTGTAGTAGGTCTCTACTGGTTATACAGAGGTGTAGAAGGTGACTAGTGATGTTAAAGTGTGTAGAAGGTGACTAGCTGTGTTACAGTGGTGTAGCAAGTGACTAGTGATGTTACAATGGCGTAGTAGGTGACTAGTGGTGTTATAGTGGGGTAGAAGGTTACAAGTGGTGCTACAGTGGTGTAGTAGGTTACTATTGGTGTAGTATGTTACTAGTGGTGTTACAGCAGTGTAGTACGCTACTAGTGATGTTMCAGTGGTGTAGTAGATTACAATTGGTGCAGTAGGTTACTGGTGATGTTACAGTGGTGTAGTATACTACGAGTGATGATACAGTGGTATAGTAGGTGAATTGTGGTGTTACAATGGTGTAGTAGGATACTAGTGATGTTATAGTGGTGCAGTAGGTTACTAGTGGTGTTACAGTGGTGTAGCAGATTACTATTGGTGTAGTAGATGACTAGTGTTGTTACAGTGGTGTAGTAGGTTACTAGTGGTGTTACACTGGTTTAGTAGGTTACCAGTGATGTTACAGTGATGTAGTAGGTTACTAGTGGTGTTACATTTGGTGACTAGTGTTGTTATAGTGGTGTAGTATGTGATTAGAGGTGCTACAGTGGTGCAATACGTTAATAGTGATGTTGCAGTGGTGTAGTAGGTGACTAGTGGTGTCACAGTGGTGTAGTTTGTTGACAGATGATATTAGAGTGGTGTAGTAGGTGACTAGTGATGTTACAGTGGTGTAGTACGTGACTAGCGGTGATACAGCGGTGTAGTTTGTTGACAGATGATATTAGAGCGGTGTAGTAGGTGACTAGMGGTGMTACAGTGGTGTAGTAGGTTACTAGTAATGTAACAGTGGTGCAGAAGGTGACTAGGGGTGTTATAGTGGTGTAGTAGGTGACTAGTGGTGTTACAATGGTGTAGTAGGTGACTAGTGGTGTTACAGTTGTGTAGTAGGTTACTAGTGATGTTACAGTGGTGTAATAAGTGACTAGTGGTGTTAGAGTGGTGTAATAGGTTACTAGTGGTGTTATAGTCGGGTAGAAGATGACAAGTGGTGTTACAGTGGTGTAGTAGGTTACTAGTGGTAATACAGTGGTGGAGTAGGTTACTCGTGGTGGTACAGTGGTGGAGTAGGTTACTAGTAGTCATACAGTGGTGTACTAGGTTACTATTGGTTTTACAGTGGTGTAGTAGGTGACTAGTGGTGTTACAGTGGTGAAGTAGTTTACTAGTGGTGTTACAGAGGAGTGGTAGGTTACTAGTGGTGTTACAGTGGTGCAGTAGGTGACTAGTGGTGTTACAATGGTGTAGTAGGTTACTAGTGGTGTTACAGTGGTGTAGCAGGTTACTAGTGGTGTTATAGTCAGTTAGTAGGTGACTACTGTTATAGTAGGTGACTAGTGGTGTTACAGTGGTGTAGCAGGTTACTAGTGATGTTATAGTCAGTTAGTAGGTGACTACTGTTATAGCAGGTTACTAGTGGTGTTAAGGTGGTGTAGTAGATTACTAGTGGTGTTACAGTGGTGTAGTAGGTTACCAGTGATGTTACAGTGGTGTACCTTGGTTACTAGTAGTTTTACAGTGGTACAGTAGGTTACTAGTGGTGTTACATTGGTGTAATAGGTGACTAGTGATGTTACAGTGGTGTAATATGTTACTTGTGGTGTTACAGTGGAGGAGTAGGTTACTAGTGGTGTTACGGTGGTCTAGCAGGTTACTAGTGATGTTACAGTGGTGTAATAAGTGACAAGTGGTGTTACAGTGGTGTAGTAGGCTACTAGTGGTGTTACAGTGGTGTATTAGGTCACTACTGGTTATACAGAGGTGTAGTAGGTGACTAGTAATGTTACAGTGGTGTAGAAGGTGACTAGTGATGTTNACACAAATGAGGGAACACCTCACTCTGACCATTTTACTCACCCTAGCAGAGCTGGTTAGCTAGGCTGTTTACATGTTATCTAGAGAGTTCGTGCCGATTTTTTTTTTTGCATATGTTGACTGACACTGGTAATATTCTGCAGGTTTGGCGTAAATTCATCAGTTATTCTCAGTGATGTAAAGTACTTAAGTAAAAATACTTTAAAGTACTACTTAAGTAGTTTTTTTGGAGTACCTGTATTTTAATTTAATATTTATATTTTCCTAAAGAAAATAATGTACTTTTACGTCCCTACATTTTCCATGACACCCAGAAGTACTCGTTAGGAAAATAGGAAAATGGTCCAATTCACGCACACCAAGASTGGAGGSAGCAAACAATGTACCAGGCCAGCTGTGATTTACAACCTGGTAATCTTTTTTGGACAATCAAGAAATGTATTGGTGAATTACATTAAGCATGCTTTGAACTGCATCCATCTAATCTGCCAACAATTTCTTGGTGTACATCATGGAATGTTGAGTCAAATATAATCTATTTTAAAAACCTCTTATGAAGATGGTTATGTAACATAAACTGGGAATTTGATATGTTTGACTGATATGCTGATTGTCTGTTTGTTTCATACATGCAAAGTAGTTAAAACGCAATCAGTTCCACTTTAAAAATCCTTCTTTAACCTGTCTCCTCTCCTTCATCTGCACTGATTGAAGTGGATTTAACAAGTGGCATAAATAAAGGATCATAGCTTTCACCTGGATTCACCTGGTGAGTCTATGTCATGGAAAGAGCAGGTGTTCTTAATGTTTTGTACACTCAGTGTATAGTAGCACAATCACATTGACAGATGAGAGAATGTCTAAAAAAGCGGTGTTACAGTGATGTAGTAGGTTASTAGTGATGATACAGTAATGTAATAGGTAACTAGTGGTGTTACAGTGGTGTAGTAGGTTACTAGTGATGATACAGTAATGTAATAGGTAACTAGTGGTGTTACAGTGGTGTAGTAGGTTACTATTGATGTAGAAGATGACTAGTGTTGTTACAGTAATGTAATAGGTGACTAGTGGTGTTACAGTGGTGTAATAGGTGACTAGTGATGTTACAGTGGTGTAATATGTTACTTGTGCTGTTACAGTGGTGTAGTAGGTGACTAGTGGTGTTACAGTTGTGTAGTAGGTGACTAGTGGTGTTACAGTGGTGAAGTAGTTTACTAGTTGTGTTACAGAAGAGTAGTAGGTTACTAGTGGTGTTCCAGTGGTTTTGTAGGTTACATGGGGGTTTCGGTGGTATAGCAGGTTACTAGTGATGYTACAGTGCTGTAGAAGGTGACTAGTGGTGTTACAGTGGTGTAGTAGGTCTCTACTGGTTATACAGAGGTGTAGAAGGTGACTAGTGATGTTAAAGTGTGTAGAAGGTGACTAGCTGTGTTACAGTGGTGTAGCAAGTGACTAGTGATGTTACAATGGCGTAGTAGGTGACTAGTGGTGTTATAGTGGGGTAGAAGGTTACAAGTGGTGCTACAGTGGTGTAGTAGGTTACTATTGGTGTAGTATGTTACTAGTGGTGTTACAGCAGTGTAGTACGCTACTAGTGATGTTMCAGTGGTGTAGTAGATTACAATTGGTGCAGTAGGTTACTGGTGATGTTACAGTGGTGTAGTATACTACGAGTGATGATACAGTGGTATAGTAGGTGAATTGTGGTGTTACAATGGTGTAGTAGGATACTAGTGATGTTATAGTGGTGCAGTAGGTTACTAGTGGTGTTACAGTGGTGTAGCAGATTACTATTGGTGTAGTAGATGACTAGTGTTGTTACAGTGGTGTAGTAGGTTACTAGTGGTGTTACACTGGTTTAGTAGGTTACCAGTGATGTTACAGTGATGTAGTAGGTTACTAGTGGTGTTACATTTGGTGACTAGTGTTGTTATAGTGGTGTAGTATGTGATTAGAGGTGCTACAGTGGTGCAATACGTTAATAGTGATGTTGCAGTGGTGTAGTAGGTGACTAGTGGTGTCACAGTGGTGTAGTTTGTTGACAGATGATATTAGAGTGGTGTAGTAGGTGACTAGTGATGTTACAGTGGTGTAGTACGTGACTAGCGGTGATACAGCGGTGTAGTTTGTTGACAGATGATATTAGAGCGGTGTAGTAGGTGACTAGMGGTGMTACAGTGGTGTAGTAGGTTACTAGTAATGTAACAGTGGTGCAGAAGGTGACTAGGGGTGTTATAGTGGTGTAGTAGGTGACTAGTGGTGTTACAATGGTGTAGTAGGTGACTAGTGGTGTTACAGTTGTGTAGTAGGTTACTAGTGATGTTACAGTGGGTGTAATAAGTGACTAAGTGGTGTTAGAGGGTGTAATATGGTTACTAGTGGTGTTCATAGTGGGTAGAAGAATGACAAGTGTGTTACACGGTGGTGGAGTAGGTTTCGTGGTGGACAGTAAGGTTATAGTAGTCATACAGTGGTGTACTAGGTACTAGTGGTGTACAGTGGTGTACGTAGGTGAGATTAGTTGGTTGTTACAGTGGTGGAAGTAGTTTAATAGTGTGGTTCACGAGGAGTGGCTAGGTTACTCAGTGGTGTTTTACAGTGGTGGCAGTAGGTGCCTAGTGGTGTTACAGTCGGTGTACAGGTAGTAGTGGGTTA
>NC_036863.1:38476195-38652578 GCF_002910315.2 Salvelinus sp. IW2-2015 | reverse complement strand
GGCTAGCTAGTATACACGTGTTTACAGTGATTGTAGTGTGTTATGTGTGTATAAGTGTGAAGTAGGTAAATAGTGTTTACAGTGGTGTAAGAGGTTACTAGTCGGTGTTACAGTGATGGTTCGTATGTTTTTAGTAGTGACTAGGTGATCATGTGTAGAAATACTAGTGGTTTTTACAGTGGTGTTAGTAGTATGACTAGTGGTGTTACAGTGGTGTAGTAGGTTACTAGTGATGTTAAGTGGTTGCAGTATGTGACTAGTGGTGTTACAGTGTGTAATAGGTTACTAGGGTGTTACAGTGGTGTAGTAGGTTACTAGTGATTTTACAGTGGTTCAGTAGGTTACTAGTGGTGTTACTGTGGTGTAGTAGGTGACTCATGGTGTAGAAAGTCACTAGTGTGTGTTACAGTGGTGTAGTAGATGACTAGTGGTGTTACATAGTTGTAGTAGGTGTACAAGTTTGGTGTTACAGTGGGATGTAGTTAGCTAACTAGTGGTGTACAGTGGTGTAGTAGGTTACTAGTGGTTTGTACAGTGGTGTAGTAGGTTACTAGTGTGTTACAGTGTGTAGTAGGTGACTCATGGTGTAAAGGTACAGTGGTGTTACAGTGGATGCAGTAGGTTACTAGTGGTGTTACAGTGGTGTAGTATGTGAGTAGTGGTGTTACAGTGGTGTAGTAGGTTACTAGTAGTGTTACAGTGATGCAGTAGGTTACTAGTGGTGTTACAGTGGTTCAGTATGTTACTATTGGTGTTACAGTGGTGTAGTAGGTGAGTAGTGGTGTTACAGTGGTGCAGTAGGTTACTATTGGTGTAGTAGGTTACTAGTGATGTTACAGTGGTGTAGTAGGTTACTAGTGGTGTTACAGTGGTGCAGTAGGTTACTAGTGGTGTGGCTGCTCTCACCATTCTCATCCAGGGAGAAGTCATCCTGGGCGTAGCGGAACTTCTCTGGGCCACAGGCAATGAAGACATCATCATCACCAAAGAAATCCTGAAGACAGGTGACCTGGTGGAGCAGAGAAACACGGGACCATGTGAGAATGCAGCTCTGCGACAATGCATACATACAATTCAGTGGGATCTTAACATGACATATCAGATTTAAAATACATTCATCTTTGACAGTGACCAGTCCGACATCTCAGCACTACCACCTCCTTGACTCTGCACTTTTCTCCAGGTCACATCATGTCAGTAACAGCATTACAGTAACAGCAACACACAGATAGAGCAAAGAAATTCAGCAGCCAATGTGTGCCCCAAAAAGAGGGTCTTATACTGCATTAACATTCTCCAGTTCGCTAAACTGCTTTTAAAATGCTGACCGTGTGTTCATTAAAAAAGATAATACACTTGCATTCAACCACGACAAAACGTTGCATATAATTGTGCGAGGTTTGAGATTAGTGAATAGCTGTGGGGCTAGCTCGTAGAATTATCTAAAATCCTGGGTTTAATACCGGTTAAATTGGAGATGGTTGTTGATGGTAAAATCTGTGGCTAGTAAAGGACTAAGACATGGGATATAATAMGTCTGCAACATCCTACTTTACATAAAGAGCTATTATTAGGAAGAACTGACACTTTTAGTATAAGAAGACAAAGGCGAATTTATCTAAGATTTCATCTAATGAGTCAGACTTCCTTCAGCCTTCAATGGAGTCCAACAGCAGACAACCTCTCCTACAATAGGTTGTATTCAGCCAATGAAAGAAAGCTGGTTGTATTGAGTACTCTTGGCACGTTAGCATGGCTACTAGAGCCAAACATGTCCCAATCACACACAGTCCAACGTTACTGAGTCTTTAATAATGACTAATAATTGTGTATCACAGAGCTCAGTTTAACCCACTCCTCTAAGGGTTATGATCCCCTTCACTGCAGCTGTTCATGTCACAAGCTACTTACTGGACAGAGGTCTCGGGCCACACCCCCTTTCACTGATGACCCTCCAATAGAAAAGCCCTGTTCCTGGAACTAGCAGGTTTATTAGGCCCTCCCCCGCCTCACATTCAAAACAGTCTTCCTCTCTGGTCTCCCGGGTGACAGGCGTCCAGGGGGCCACGCCACGCCCCCGAGGTTCAGAACCTGGAGGGTAATACCCAGGATACATCACATCACAACCTTCTTTGTGACACACTTCTAAACTATGAGCTGATGCTAATTCTGGAGCACCCCACCCCAGCAGCTGCCATGATGCTTGTCGCTACTGGAGGAGTGTCTGGTCTGCATGGCGTCTGCCAGCTGCACCTCCTCCATGTCCCACGGGTCCAGGCCATAGACAGGGGGCAGGAGTGGCACATATCCCTAGGGTCAAACCCTAGTGATGAAATGACTATATATAATCCCATTCTTATTGCTTTTTCATTGTAGACCTCTAATTAACTCACCCAGTCTTTCAGTGTATCATTAAACAGTCAATATTGGGAGCTTAAATGTTTTTTWWWATWATTTTTTTATTATCTTCAATCTTACAATTGCYGTGTGGAATTTAGCAGGAATGTAGCTATAATGGGGACATTTTAAGGATGCCTCTCAGGCTGTCAATCATGTGTCAGATGGGAMGCGTGATGGGGTCTGCCAGCCCTCCACCCAGCCCCCACCACATCTCTAGGTGGTGATAATGGAAAGGGTATGTAAATGAGGTCTTTGGTGGTCTCTKGGGGGTCTGTGTGTCAATCCCTCTGATGACAACAGCCCATCAAGGCTGGCTGGGCTCCCCAGCTACAATGGTAATGAGGGGGGCCGAGGGGGCTATGCAGGACACAGGGCCCTATGAGGGAGGCCAAACTTGACTATGGTTCATAACAATCTCTCTCTGTCCATCCCCCACACCCAACCCCCATGCCTTTGTTTAGGGTCAGGACGAGACAGAGGTCATTAGAGTGATGACAATACAACAGACTGAAGAAAGGAGCAATACAGTAGAACTGCTTAGAAGACTGAGAAACATTCAGTGAAAATATAATGGTCTGTAGAAACTCAGCTTTTCATATACCACTTTATGCAGTGATGGTCAACATTAGTACAATTCAATGTATTTATTTATCTATCTAGTCCATTACTTTAGAATGACAGGTCTAAATCAGATCATCAATACAATTAGTGATCCTGGACATGGTAAGATCCTGGACATGATATCCTGGACCTGATAAGATCCTGGACATGATAAGATCCTGGACAGGATAAGATCCTGGACATGATAAGATCCTGGACCCGATAAGACCCTGGACAGGATAAGATCCTGGACATGATAAGATCCTGGACACGATAAGATCCTGGACACGATAAGATCCTGGACACTGTTATTTTGTGAAGGAATCCATTTCTGAGAAAAACATTGGAACTCATAGCCAGCGAAAAGCCTTTTGGAGACCAGCTGTGGGGTGTAAATGTGGGCCGAATAGAAAACATATTAAGCGTATTACTGGGTTGCTGCAGTAATGGAAATACAATACTCTGAACCACAGGAAGGCCTAGATAGTCAGCCTTTCCTTTCCAGAGATCAGGTCATACGGCACTACCATTACCACCAGGGAAGTAAGTCTGTCTCATTATACCCATCTCACTATTGAAAAGCACTACTTCATCACCTAATACAACTGAATGTTTATGTCTATGCTCAGACATGAGTGCAGCCACTGCTGTAAAGTGCTATTGACAGCCCGCTCAGCACACCAGTGTGCTTTACACTAGAGGAGCTGTCATGTCATCCAGTGTGACAGCCACTCTGTGTGTTGATTTGTGCAGACAAATGCATAGAGCTAATTGACTGCAGAGCTCCTGATTATGAAGATGCCTGTCTGATCTGACAGCACTGTTACTGGGACACACATGGCCTAGGAAGGTTCAGGAGGGACAGGGACAGTAGTAGAGGGAGAGAAACATTAGAAGAGGGAAAGGGACAGGTACCAGKGGTGAAGGAGGACCTGGGAACAAAGTCAGGGTCCTTGCTACCTGGGATCCTTGGGATGTCCCTACCCCTTTGAAGTTGATATTTTAAATGGTTAAGGTAAGGGTTATGGTTAGGGTTAGGTTTTAGGCTAGGGATGTCTCAAGAGTGCCAGATAGCACTAACCCAAAGCAGGTCGGACTTCCCATTGGGCAAAACAGTCATTATGACATCACTACAACTAGTTTTGCCCACTTGCTTGACCTGTCCTCCATCCTGTTTTGCTAAAGACGTCTTACAGAGAGAGAAAGAGCGAGAGAGCGATAGAAAGAGAGAGCGATATATAGAAAGAGAGAGATAGTGTTGATGGGAGTCGAAGCAGATCAGGTCCGAGACAGCAGAGAGAATGACAAGATGCCTGTATACCAGGTTAATCCTGATTGGTCTGGCTTCCACCAGCTCATATAAGGCCCTGTGTCACGCTAGCCAAGGTAAGGTGGGGCCACTGACCCTTTTCTGTCAACTCCTGTCACCCCTCAGCCCTGCAGATACCACAGCTTACACTGACCAGCCAACCAATCACAACCGTCAGCCAGGCAGACACCACAGCTTACACCAACCAGCCAGCCAATTACATCTCACTAATTATGAGGACAGGGGCCAATCAGAGACACGGTGTACACTTACTTACACTAAGATCAAATATCTATTTGGAGATACTATATGGGTCATTTCAGTCATACTTTTGTTAAAGTACTTATCCAGAGAGATTGCAGTTGTCACCTTTTACAAGTCAATACATCCCAACTGCTGTTTGATTTTCCGACCAAACTGTGTATGTACATACAGTGTAGTATAAATACATTGATACTAAATGATATCTAAATATACCCTGACATACAGCCAAATCTGTTCATAAMCCCTCCTATTCCAAGGATAATAGTGGGTCTGAGAGAGATCATTCTCCAGATATCACATCTCTACATCTATATTAATGGCTTTGCTTAGGGCTTTCTTCTAGCAGGGCAAGGGTCGCATTGCCACACAGTGAGAGGGAACGGTTCAGGAGCACAGTAGTGCTGTAGGATGAGGCTGTTGCTGACAGGGCAGCAGACAGTGGTGATGTGATGTGATCTGAGTGGATGGGAGAGAGAGCGCCCCACAAAAAATGGACCAGAGAGGAGGGGGTGACCTTCAACGTGGGTGAGCCTGTCAGACTCGCCACCAGCGCAGTAGACACACACACAGAGCTGRAGCCAGAGACTGTCTAGAGCTAGGTCACCAACAAACAATATCAGACACCATCCAAAAAAGAAGCCAGAGACTGTAGCCTCAACAGAGGAACACACAAAAGCAGTCCTCAGCAGCAGTACTGACATATCATCACACCACTCTGAGAGGGACCAAAGCTAAAGAGGAAAGGACGTTTAAAACCGATGATGTGAGATGACAGGTTGATGGCAATGCATTATGTCTGAGTTCATGCAATTGCAGACAAGCCTTACTTACTCTTCTATTGGCCCAAGTCCCTTCTTCCTACTCTACCATTGGTCTGTGCAGTTGGATTAGTAGCTAACGCTGTAACTTAAGACCTCCATTTCAGAGGGATGGGTGAATTAGCACTTAATGGGTTAATCCTGTAGCCTACCGTATACCGGGGTGTTTGGAAATGGCCACGGGATGGTTTTAAAACACTGTCAATACCGGTGAAAATATTTCTTTGAAGTTTTTCAATAAATTGTAATATTTGTAGCTACTTTTTAAGGAAATACCTGCAGTCAACGTGTGCAATATGTTAGGAGATAAAGCAGATTGCTTTCTTCATTTCACACGTCACATTACTTTCCATTATGATGCTTACCATAGTTCCCCAGAACAGTTGAGCCAGTCACGTGTTTGTTTGTAAATAGCACAACGGGAGAAAGCGGCGAGTTGTCGAGTCCAACTTTGTATTGACAGAGGTCCCATTTTATATTGAAAGTCAAGTGTTTTTTTTTGCTTCAATAGAGTGATCAGGGACRTGCAACTATAGTTTTCCTTCACAGAAAATACACTACCGTTCAAAAGTTTGGGGTCACTTAGAAATGTCCTTGTTTTTGAAAGAAAAGCTAATTTTTGGTTCATTAAAACAACATCAAATTGATCAGAATAACAATGTAGACATTGTTAATGTTGTAAATGACTATTGTAGCTGGAAACGGCAGATGTTTTATGGAATATCTACATAGGCGTACAGAGGCCCATTATCAGAAAYCATCACTCCTGTGTTCCAATGGCACGTTGTGCTAGCTAATCCAAGTTTATAATTTTAAAAGGCTAATTGATCATTCGAAAACCCTTTTGCAATTATGTTAGCACAGCTGAAAACTGTTGTTCTGATTAAAGAAACAATAAAACTGGCCTTCTTTAGACTAGTTGAGTATCTGGAGCATCTTACAATGACGGCCTAGGAACAGTGGGTATTTTTTGCAAAAAACAGAACGACAGATTTTTTACCTTGTCAGCTCAGGGATTCGATCTAGCAACTTTTCGGTTACTGGTCCAACGCTCTCACCACTAGGATACCTGCCGCCCTGTTGTGTGAACAAACTGCACATTTTAGAGTGGCCTTTTATTGTCCCCAGCACAAGATGCACCTGTGTAATGATCATGCTGTTTAATCAGCTTCTTGACATGCCACAACTGTCAGGTGGATGGATTATCTTGGCAAAGGAGAAAAGCTCACTAACAGCGATGTAAACAAATTTGTGYACAAAATKTGAGAGAAATAAGTTATTTCTACGTATGGAACATTTCTGGGATATTTTATTTCAGCTTGTGAAACATGGGACCAACACTTTACATGTTGCGTTTATATTTCTGGTCAGTATACATTAGTCCAACACATTTGGCAGAAAACAGAAGTGCAATGCTATTTGGCTGGCAGTAAATGAGCTTACAATAAAACAGCAAGGTATTTTTTGCAAAAAATGATGCATGGCCATCGTATTTCTAATATTATTCATAGAAAGAATGTAGCCAGCTACATTTGCTAATGTGAATTCTCATCCGAGTGGAGAAGTGCAACTGAAGAACAACATTCGTCTGACGCCGAGSAGAAATTACAATAAGAAGCAGTTTAGATCTGCATTTACAAAATGCAGCAATATATTTCTTATGCTTTTTTTTACCTGGGTGAAAAACGATAAATGATGTGTTAAGTTTAACTTGCTAGTTATCTAAATAAGTGGCTGAATGGTTAAGGGCTCGCAAGTAAGCATTTCACGGTAAGGTCTACCTGTTGTATTCGGCGCATGTGACAAATAAAATTTGATTTTTGATTTGATTTGAATTAATAAGGTGACGGGGCATCATACTGTGTTAGCGTTCTGCTGTGTTTGAGAAGTCAAAGCCCTTTGGATGAGTTATCTGTACAGCTGCCACTGCTATCTTTAGATTTCTTCTCTGAGCAGAGCAGGCAGGCCTGTTGCCCTAGCGACTCCAGACTCCACACAGACACAGCRTGTACACATGGTGCTCCAGAGCCAATACTGTTGTTTCTTCACACATGCATGCATCAAGACTTTGTTCAATTGCACAATGCCTCTCGTTCACATTCGCTTGTAAATGTCCAAACTCAAAACAAATTACATTCGGTAGCTCCAATATGTATAACGTCATGAGCTGGATTGCCTGTCTTTGCAATTCGTATATTTTGTTTTGCGCTCGTTAGGATATTTAGCTAGCAGCCTCCATGAAAATTCCATGAAAACACCCAATGGTCTTCCTTGCATTTTTTGGAACCCCCTAGTGTACTAAGCTGGTAATAGCGTAAATCCCAGGATGAGAGAAGGATGACGGTATGACCATATGACAGTCTGGATACTGCTCCTAACATTGAACACAGTGGAGGAGTTATACAGCAGCTCAGTATAGCCTCTCTCGTGTGTGATGTGTAGTGTGTGTGCTGTGTGTGGTGTGTGGTGTGTGGTGTGTGTGTGTGTGTGTGTGTGTGTGTGTGTGTGGTGGTGTGTGTGTGTGTGTGTTGTGTGTGTGTGTGTGTGTGGGGTGTGTGTTGTGTGTGTGGGTGGTTTTACTATCCTTGTGCGGGGCAGAAGTCCTCACAAGGATAGTAAAATTGGGGAAATTACGGCGGTCCCCACAAAGAAAAATACAATTTTAGTCTTAGGGTTAGGCTTTGGGTTAGGATTACAATCAGGGTTACGGTAGGAATTAAGGTTAGGGTTAGGGGTTAGGATTAGCGATAGGAGTTAGGGTTAGGTTTAGTTTTAGGGTTAGGGGTTTTGGATTAAGGGTAGGGTTAGGGTTAGGGAAAATAGGATTTTGAATGGGAATACATTTGTTGGTCCCCACAAGGATAGTAAAACAAACATGTGTGTATGTGTGTGTGGGTGTGTTTGTGTGTGTGTGTGTGTGTGTGTGTGTGTGTGTGTGTGTGTGTGTGTGTGTGTGTGTGTGTGTGCGTGTGTGTGTGTGTGTTTGTGCTCTGAGTGATGAAGCACTGCACCAATACTGCCTGTGCATGCATCCCCCCTCTCCTCTGCGCATGGGGGAGTACTGGAGAGGTTCACTGGGGGGGGGGGGAGACAGCCATATACCTTTCTGACAGACAGCCCCAATCTACAAACTGGCACATTACCATAATTACATTTACACATCTAGAAACACATTGGAGCTTTAAGACCACTTGCACTCATAAAACATTGAGCAGGAAACACAAAATCAATGAGCAGCGTAACCATGGAAACAGACACACAGGCTCCACACGGTGCAGGGAGCCTGAGACTACAGTTTCCCAGTCCTGTATGTGTCAGTCTGTCCATCCCATTTCATCTCCGGTCTGAAGGTTTGGACAAAGATTCTCACTCCCTACTACTAAACTATGTCCACTACAGCAGTCAAGGCGACTTCAGTATGCAGACCAGTCAAAATGACTTCAGTATGCAGACCAGTCAAAATGACTTCAGTATGCAGACCAGTCAAAATGACTTTCAGTATGCAGACCAGTCAAAATGACTTCAGTATGCAGACCAGTCAAAATGACTTCAGTATGCAGACCAGTCAAAATTACTTCGGTATGCAGACCAGTCAAAATTACTTCAGTATGCAGACCAGTCAAAATTACTTCGGTATGCAGACCAGTCAAGGTTACACCATATGACATTTACTACTGGAGGGCTTCCCAGAATTCAGCAGTTCATCTCTTGGGCACAGACTTCACATTGCAGCAACGCATCTTCTTCAGTCTTAGAGACAACTGGCCACTTGGTGAAATATCACTTAAGAGGATTCACTGGAGTCAACTGTTGTTTCAATATGTCTTAACAGGCACTCAACCCTCTGGCCCATTGGTCCAGGGGGACAGAATGCAGCAGCAGACAGCAGCAGACAGGACAGGAGATGATGTCATCCCAATCTGCCTGCTCCCTCCCGACCTGCCTGGCTAAAATGGCTGTAGCAGCGTAATCCCATTAGAGCTAATCCCAGCTCGATGCGTCTCTCTTGGGTACAGCTCCCTGCTCCGTACCCCTCCACCCCCTCTCTTTCAACTGCCATGCCTCTGTGAGGGGTAGGGTGGGGTGAGGGCACACAGGGAGTCTAGGATGCCTCCACTAACTGAGATGTAGAGGTACAGCGACATCCGAGCACGCTGATTGGCTGTGTGAATGACTTGTGGGCCCTGAAAATGCATGTAATCCAAACATTAGCTCTCATTATCATAGAGAGAAAATAGTGTTTTAGGCTAATCCTATCCAAGCGTTTCCTGGGACAGTGCCCATAGTGACTGTGGGGTGATTGAGGTCATACACAGCACAGCACACACATGCTTGCCAGCCTTGTTACAGGTCCATTGTTTCACCGTATAAACCGGTCTGTGGAGATCAGTAGCTGGGTTAGCCAGAATAAAAAGCCATATTACAACCTATGTGTTGTGATAATTGTGTTGTTTGTCTATAACCTGTTAGTTCATACTGTATGCCTTGCCACCGTGATATATAGGCCTAAGGTGGAGACGATAAGAAGACACAGTGGCACACCTTTGTTACATCACAAAACCGGAGAGCAACCTCTGTTCAGTGAAGTCCACAAAGCATATTGCATCTAACAAACAGCATGGTCAAGCTAGTTAATGTTTCTGACATTTTCAGACCACTAAACAACTATTGATTTAGAACCACAGAGCGCAAGTAGAGTGCAGAGTGCAAGTAGCAAAGAAAACAGGAGCTGCTTCCACGATTCCAGCACCATTTCAACTTCAACATTTCAACATCATCTAATCACCTCTGCTTAGTCTAATACAGTGACAACTAAAAGATACCACTTTTGTTTTTGTCAATGTAAGCTAAATATGATGTGGATGTCCATGGTTCTGATGTGTGTGTGTGTGTGTGTGTGTGTGCACGTTCGTGCAAGTAGAAAAACATGTTGACTCACCCTACTTGTAGAGAGACACCAATGCCATCCTCCTCTCTTTCATATTGATGAAACGGTCYAYGACTCTRTCATACAGTAAACACTTTTATTTGTTGTTGTCCTAGGSTACCTGGMTAAACTGCCTGCTCACTAGCCTAACTTCCTTTCATGCGCAACGTTAGCTAGTTAACATTAGCCTTCTACATGTAGCTACATACTAAACTTCCAWCCTCTCAGTCCAGGGGCACAACAATGTATGAMTTAATGGTTGGATCAGAATCACTGTTATAATCATTGGCCAGTACGGAGAATTAAGTAAAACCACAGGTCTAAATCCCTATCTCCATCCATGGCTGATTTAGTAAAGGTCCAATTTTATCTAGCCACCAAGAGGACAACAACAAAACAAGATGCAACTATTCAAGTTGTTGACGTATGCTCTCAATGCGATTTGATGGGAGTGACGCTTCCCTTGACACTTTGTTTTGGTGTGCCAGGACCATTCACATTTGAGTTCACTCAGTATAGMTCAACTCTGATTGGCTATTATTTTATACTTTTTTTTAATCAAGGGAGGCCAAATGCTCACTGGCTTCCCTTGCATTCAATGCTACGGAAGGCAACAATGTCATACTCTTTTGGACCAGACAGCATCAGATAGATGAGCTACACATACAGAGACAGAGGGGCGCTGTTTCGCTCACTCAGATGCTTTCTCCGGTGAGATACATTCAGCCTCTTGTGAATTGAAGGAAAATTGGCATCCCTTGGCATCCATGAATACATACCACTGGTGGAGACACACCCAGGGGTGTTCATAGAATAGCTCTAGTCATTTCTATCCCAGATCAGGTGACAGTGTTTCAGTTTGGGGTGTTAGGCTCAGAACACTACTGTATACACTGAGTATATCAAACATGAAGAACACCCTCCTAATATTGAGCTGCACCCCCCTTTGGCCTCAGAACAGTCTAAATTCATCCGGGCATGGACTCTACAAGGCGTCGAAAGCGTTCCACAGGGATGCTGGCCCATGTTGACTCCAATGCTTCCCGCAGTTGAGTCAAGTTGGCTGGATATCCTTTGTGTGGTGGACAATTCTTGATACACACGGGAAACTGTTGTGGGTGAAAACCCCAGAACCTTTGCAGTTCTTGACACACTCAAACCGGTGTGCCTGGCACCTACTACCATACCCAGTTAAAATGCACTTAAATCTTTTGTCTTGCCCATTCACCCTCTGAATGGCACACATACGCAATCCATGTCTCAATTGTCTCAAGGCTTAAACATCCTTTAACCAGTCTCCTCCCCTTCATCTACACTGATTGAAGTGGATTTAACAAGTGGCATCAATAAGGGATCATCGCTTTCACCTGGATTCACCCGGTCAGTCTATGTCATGGAAAGAGCAGGTGTTCCTATTGTTTTGTATGTTTCTCTAWATACACTCTATATACACTCTCTATAACCTAAAAGGGTGTGTCGGCTGTCCCCATAGGAGAACCCTTTGAAGAACCCTCATTGGTTCCAGGTAGAACCCTTTTGGTTCCAGGTAAAAAGCCTTTTGGGTTCAATGTAGAACCCTTCCCACTTGGAACCAAAAAGGGTTCTCCTATGGGGACAGCTGACGAACCGTTTTGGAACCCTTTTATGTAAGAGTGGAGAGCGCCGCAGCAGCTTCTACACACACAGCTGAAAGGTGAAAGCATAGGATTGCATCCTCCCCCGTTGCTATGGCGACAGAGGATGTATGCTCGTTTTACATTGAACTGTTTGGTAGATATGTGGTCCATACAAATAAGGTCGAAATATTCTAGCTACACGTCTCACTATAACCTATTATACGGCATACAGCTAGGCTCCTATTGTAATGCTATGAGAAGACATCCATAYGCGTAGCACATGAGCAAAAATCGATCTAAAGGGTTTTACTAAACACCAATTGATCCATACATTGTATGCTATACAGCACTTCAGCACACTCGAGCAAATGAATAGCAGTTATAATGGCACTAGAATCAGTTTGGCCCCTGGCTGTTTCCCCTGGGAGTCTGCTAGATCAACACAGACATATCGCTCCACCATACTGCCCCACTGACCTGTCGTTCAGAGAGAACCATGTGATTAAGCCATCATACATAAACCTGACACAGCTCTGTCGATCAGTAACCCCTGCAATCACAAAGACTGGAAGGGTCTCCCAAACAAATTATGCAACTGAGCAAGCAAATATGAATGAACAATTTGTTTTTTTGTTTTGTTCTCTGACTGCAGGCGAGGCACACTGCATTTTGGTTACTGAATCTACATTATGAAGCCAGACAAAGAG
The DNA here is from genome assembly GCF_002910315.2 of Salvelinus sp. IW2-2015. Taxonomy (NCBI): domain Eukaryota; kingdom Metazoa; phylum Chordata; class Actinopteri; order Salmoniformes; family Salmonidae; genus Salvelinus; species Salvelinus sp. IW2-2015. Next base: position 38,639,937 of record NC_036863.1, on the reverse strand, counting down.
GAACAGAACAAAGCAATGGGATAGGTTCTTGGTCTCTAATTCTTGATGATCAACGTCCCTGTATTTCCTAAACAGAAACCAGTGACCAACAGAAAGCCCTGGCCAAGGACAGAGACAGCAAGGCTTCCACTAGGTGCCAACGTTTGTCTGGGACAAAACGAATAACCTCTTCAAAGGAAGAGAATCGGAAACAATGAGTCTGTTGACTGTAGCCTTTATGCAGTGGGACTGACTGGGGCCTTGAAAGCAGACTAGTTACAGCAGAGGCTGAGAAGAGGGTGAGGCTGCCCAGAGAGACAGAGCCCGTGCTGCTGCAGCTCCGTCTTCTAATCCCCTCCCTGTTAAACGTTGCGAGCCGGAGAATGATTAGTCCTGTACTCGGGCTCTCAGGGGTGCCAAGGAGAAGCTGACATATGCTAAACGTATCCTTATCAGCTGCCACTCACAGGGTGTTTGAGCTGTGATTTCCATAAATCAGGAGGAAGTTGAGGAAGTGAGAGAGCTCACACTCTCCTGCTCTCATCGGCAACTCTCTYCCAGTACTGGAAAGGGATGCAGTGTTTGGGTAGGATGGGCTGGGATGGGGGTGGGGATGCTTTCCTCTAGGAGTCTACCTCACAGCAATGTGGTCCCATGTGGCCCGCTGTATCTAGCCGCTCTTTATAGAGTTGATCAAACAAACGTAAACTCAGTGCGTCCGTGAGGAATAAATTGGCCTGTATTTATTGTGTGTGTTTTTGGAMCACAAGGGGATTCTGAGAATCTGGAAAACACACTAGAGGCAACATTGAAATGTGACTGAATCTGACAGGGTATAAGACCAAAGTGTGAACGCACTATCATCTTTACACGTCTTGGGACAGACGCGACAAAAGACAGACGACTGTAAACAAACCATATTTTCTGAGAGCTGTCGTCTGTCTAGAGGCCTACCTGCAGCTGGATTGTGAAATGTCACAGTCCCTCAGAGCCATGGCTGTAGTTAAGAAAGGGCATTCCAGCTTGAGGGATATTCATATCAGAGAAGATGAGCATCATGTCTGAAAAGGTCAGGCCACCTTGTCATCTAGAGTCACCTAGCAACAGTATCCAGACAAGTGGTGGGGTGACACAAGACTCACTCTCGAGATTTTCAATATTCATCTATTCATCTTCTACATGCAATAAATATGTATGTTTATTTAAATTTGTCAACACAGACTTCATGGATGCTCTGTACCACAGTACAGTATCCACAGTATTTACACTGCATAGTCTATGTCAATATGCCAATATGAAGTACAGTTAAGTGTGTCTGGGTTTTCAGTCGCCCTAACTCTGATCTACAGAGAATGTCCTGCTGAGAGCCTGGCCACTCCCTCACTCCAGGTTCTCCCCGCCCCTCTGCCCCACAGAGCCCACCCCTAATCCTTGCTTTACCAGCTGTCAGGGCCACATGGCCCCCCAAAACTACCACCACAACCAGCACCAGCAGCCAAGCAGGGACCCCACAACTACAGCAACTGAATTATTCAAAGCYCTTTTCTTGAATGACACAATTCCAAACAATGGCTCGTAGTCCCAGATGCTTTACAATCTGATAGCAGTGGATTAGCGAGTAAAGTAATAAAGTCAATGTGTGTATTCCTCTACACTACTTTTATCAACAGCAACAAAAAATGGAGAGTGCCCTCGAGCCAATGGAAAAACGCTATCATTTCTCTGAGGCAGTGAAAAACATGTGTTTTCATTCCAATATCCAGTCTAAAGAAATAGTGGAGTAACATGACCCAATTACCTAGYCCTAGGCCCAGACGCTTTGCCTTTTAAGGAATTCATTTTCACAACCTTTTCACAAAGTTGCTAGAGGCACGGCTAAGAGAATGTACTATAGATCACCTCCAAGAAGAGAGCTCATATACCGTAGCAGGAATGACACAAACTTTCGATAGTGTATCCTCATTCTGTGGTTGAATGTTGTGGATTATTGTCGGTATGATATGATTCATGTTATGCAAGCCAATAAGAACAACAGAAAATATATGCCTCCCTAATTGTTCAGATAGCAGCTAGGGGTATTACTTCCCGGTTTGACTGCTGAAAATGGGTGCTGTATTTAAAACAACACGTCCTACAGAAAAAGGTCCATAATTGGACTATTAATTATAAGTCAGGACCAATGCCAAATGGTTTCAAATAAAAATGCACCTAGCCACAGTATAGAATTCCAATATATCTATACACATCAATACATAGTTAACCACCTTTCTTACCATTTTCCTCTGAGAAACAAAGACTTGAGACTTCAGACTAAAGCATTAGGATTTCATGCCAGATAATAGCTGAACACCAGTTCCTTGACTATGACCTTGATTTTTGTGCCAGATCTGACAAGCAGCAGGAAGCATTCCCCCCAATCCCCACTCTGGAATCTTCCCTTCTTGTACAACCGCCACGGGGGTTTGTCTTGAATGCATTTATTCCCATATCTCTTTTGGCCGGAAATTAATGAATGAACAAATGATGAGCCCCGAGGTACCTCTTCTCTGCCTGGACACCATCCTTACCGTTGCCCCGGGCAACCATGTTAATTCATCTCCATGCACGACTAAAGTAGAGCAATTACTGCATTTTTTGGCTGAGAGGTGAGATGGGTGGCTAATGTAATCAGGAAGGAGCACAGACATGGGAGGGATCGTACTTATCTTACCAACACTTGAGACTCACAAAGGATGTTAATGAGGACTCAAAAGAGCATTGCGTTGGAATCAATGATTAAACCGTCACTGATTACAGTCATTATCAGAGACCTGCTCCTATTTCCCCAGAAAAATCAGTCGGCGACAGTCAGATGCATGTCTGCTTTCTATTACAGGATGCAGCTGTTTCATATGCATCCAGTGCTCCTTGTTCACATGTATCATACTATCCAACTATCATACAAAGACATGTGTAACTCATATTGCTTAGCATAAGTCAAAAAGGAACAACAGTAAACTTTGAGAGAACTTTGTAGGAGTTGTCTTGGGTACTGCAGTCAGCGAGGACAGACAGATTTGACTAATTGGTAGCCTGTGATACTGTTGATCTGCCGGGAGCTGTATGTGGGACTGTGTTTGTGTGCGGAGCACAGTATCAACCAGCAGGCCGTCTCACTACTGCTGTATTCTACAGGAGGAGAGGGGCGAGGTGCGAGGGGCGAGGGGAGACAAAAGAGGGATCTTCTAGCTACAGACCCAAGCGGCCATGCTAAATCATTTCGGGCAGCTCTTCAAAGAGCAATTTAACAACATCTCCAGATTCACTATATGATCTGCCTCAGTACACACAGTCCATGATATCGCGAAACAAAGCAAGAGCCATGTGAAATATTAAAGCCCTTGGAACATGGGATATACGCTATAGCAGAGCGCATGCTGCAGCAGTTTCTGCCGCACTAGGCTTTCTCAGAGGAGAGTGTCGGGGGTAAGAGGAGCAGAGCGACGTCCCCCTGGCGAGGAGAAGCAGAGCAGTGGGCGGGGCTGGCATGTAGGTGGAAAAGACACAACTAGTTTTTTTTTTTTTTTACAAAACCATACCTGTGCATGTACTGTACAATGTCCAACTGAGTCAATATAAAATGGCATCAGGGATGTGAACGATAATAGGGAAAATGGGCAAAAAGAATACTTTGTAAAACAGTTCGGGAACATGCAACAATGTTTAAGCTTTCTGCGATTTTACTGAGAGGATAAATCTTGTGCCTGATTCCAGGCAGAACCAGTACCTGACCATGCTCCGCTAACCCTGAGGCCAACTCCCACTCTATTCCTCCCTCTGCAGACTCCTCACCAGGATCGATAGTGTGGGCTCTGAAGCCTGCATGAAACAGGACAGTTTTATCTTCCCAAAAACACTGTATTTCCCTCACCACTGCCTGAGTGCAGTTGATAAAGCACTGTGCTACTTTTTCCTATTGATTGTGTGAAAGGTAATACTCTACGTGCTTTAGTCCTTAATGAAAAGCTAAGCAGAATGGATTACTACCTTTCACAACCAGCCTAAATCACACTAGGCTCCTAATCAACGCGTTTGTTTCAGTTATTTTAATTGAAAGGAAGGGCTTTGTAAGCAAATTAATTGCTTATTCCGCCGGTAATTTCTTTGCCAGGGATTATTCTGGGAATAGATCTGCTGCACTATTAAAGAAAAAGACAGATTGATGTAATCCCTCCAGATCTCTGATGAAGTATCATAATGGCCAAGACTCTTCTCTCTGTCTCTCTCTCTGATCTCTCTCTCTCTCTGTCTCTCTCTCTCTGTCCTGCTTCTCTGTCTCTCGTCTCTCTCTCTCTCTCTCTCTCTCTCTCTCTCTTCTCTCTCTCTCTCTCTCTCTCTCTCTCTCTCTCTCTCTCTCTCTCTCCTCTCTCCTTCTCCCTCTCTCTCTCTCTTCTCTCTCTCTCTCTCTCTCTCTTCTCTCTCTCTCTCTCTCTCTCTCTCTCTCTCTCTCAAAGAGTGGTGTTCTCTTCAGAATTAGAATACAGAAGTATTACAGCAGTATTCGACTGTATCTGTGAAGCTGTTTCCTCTCATGCCAGAAAGGCCTATATTGATGTGTCATATTTTCCTGCTGCACTCAATCAATACTCAATCAATACAACTACAGGGGCAAAAAACATGCCTTGCACACATATGACTTATTGGACACTGATTCCATGTCCCATTTATGTCCGCAACTGAAGGGGAGGACTGGTGGCCAATAAGGTGCYCAATAACACTGTATACTTCTCCTCTGATGCCACGTGGCTTTGAGACATGTTTTAATGTCAGAACCTAATCCAGACCGGGCATTGAAAAAGAGATTATTTMATATTAATGTACATCAGCATTCTCTGGGGGGGAAACCAGTCAGCTCTCTGACAACTGAAAGAGATTTTTGGTCCCGGAGAGTTTGGGRAGGGTTCAGGCGTGTCAGCGAAGCAGCATTCAGGACACTTTGACCAAAACTAACTTTTTACAATAACATTTGTTCCAATATATCATCAGTTTACAGGTAGTGTCCCAATATTAGGATATTTGGGAAAATATAGCTATTGAAGGACGGTGGGTCCTTTCACAATGGAACAGATACACTACCGTTCAAAAGTTTGGGGTCACTTAGAAATGTCTTTGTTTTTTAAATAAAAGCACATTTTTGGTCCATTAAAATAACATCAAAATGATCAGAAATACAGTGTAGACATTGTTAATATTGTAGTTTGAAACGGCTGATTTTTTAATGGAATATCTACATAGGCGTACAGAGGACCATTATCAGAAACCATCACTCCTGTGATCCAATGGCATGTTGTGTTAGCTAATCCAAGTTTATCATTTTAAAAGGCTAATTGACCATTCGAAAACCCTTTTGCAATTATGTTAGCATAGCTGAAAACTGTTGTCCTGATTAAAGAAGCAATAAAACTGGCCTTCTTTAGACTAGTTGAGTATCTGGAGCATCAGCATTTGTGGTTTTGATTACAGGCTCAAAATGTACAGAAACAAAACACTTTCTTCTGAAACTCGTCAGTCTATTCTTGTTCTGAGAAATGAAGGCTATTCCATGCGAGAAATTGCCAAGAAACTGAAGATCTCGTACAACGCTGCGTACTACTCCCTTACCAGAATAGAAAGAGGAGTGGGAAGGCCCGGCACAACTTGAGCAGGAGGACAAGTAATTAGAGTGTTAGTTTGAGATACAGATGCTCACAAGTCCGCAACGGCAGCTTACAATTAAATAGTACCCGCAAAACACTAGTCTCAATGTCACCAGTGAAGAGGGACTCCGGGACGCTGGCCTTCTAGGCAGAGTTGCAAAGAAAAAGCCATATCTCAGACTGGCCAATAAAAATTAAATATTAAGATGGGCAAAAGAACACAGACACTGGACAGAGGAAGATTAGAAAAAAGTGTTATGGACAGACAAATCTAAGTTTGAGGTGTTGTATATTGTATATTTTTTGTATTGTATATTTTGTTATTGTATATTTACCATTGTTCCGTTTTTTTCAGTGTGTCACACACTTAGGTTCTTTGTGGCACCTTTTTAAGTTGAAAATGATAACATCCGAATACCATAACATAAAGTGGGAGATTTGTACAGGGTAAAAGGGATCTTGAAGAAGGAAGGCTATCACTCCATTTTGCAACGCCATGACACACCCTGTGGCCGGCGCTTAATTAGAGCCAATGACACAATGACCCAAAGCACAGCTCCAAACTATGCAAGAACTATTTAGGGAAGAAGCAGTCAGCTGGTATTCTGTCTGTAATGGAGTGGCCAGCACAGTCACCAGGTCTCAACCCTATTGAGCTGTTGTGGGAGCAGCTTGACTGTATGGTACGTAAGAAGTGCCCATCAAGCCAATCCAACTTGTGGGAGGTGCTTCAGGAAGTATGGGGTGAAATCTCTTCAGATTACCTCAACAAATTGACAACTAGAATGCCAAAGGTCTGCAAGGCTGTATGCTGCAAATGGAGGATTCTTTGACGAAAGCAGTTTGAAGGACACAATTATTATTTCAATTAAAAAACATGATTTATAACTTTGTCAACGTCTTGACTATATTTCCTATTCATTTTGCAACTTTTTTCATGTATGTTTTCATGGAAAACAAGGATATTATGTGTACCTTGTTTTAGAACCTGCTCTCTGCTCCATTACCCTCCAAACAGCCAGCTAAAATGACCCATTTTTAAATAATAAATGCCCTTATCTATCCCAGCAGTCATTTGTGTGTTTTCCAGGGGAAGCTGGGGAGTAGGCCTGTGATATACTTCGAAGCCAGAGAAGAAGAGGAAGTGAATCGGCGGGTTTGGCGGGTTTAGGGATAAGACAGGCCCATGGAAGGGAAGGATTAGCAGGATTTAGAGGCAGCATCGTGGGTGTGCAGCTCACGTCACATAATATACTGTTTCTATCTTAGCCACTGTTCTGAAATGTTACGAGAAACCTTCAAAGCAGAGATGATGACTTTGTGAAAGCTCCACGGGTCATACAACAATTCTCTGGCTTAATGACCATTTCATACCGTATGTATGTAATAWCGAGACACAACTTCGGTGAATCAAAGTGTTTACCAGCTCTGTTGACAGCGCATTGCTACAACGTGTACTGTAAGGGAGGGGACTCTGCGGTAAATATGACAAACATATTCTGAAATTCCCATAAGCGGTGAGCTCAATTCAATGAGGTTCAAACGACGGGAGAATCCGGGGGATAATAACGACGCTCCGACATGGATACAGTGCGATGATTTTGAAATGAAAGGCCACCAGAGCAAGGGATGAGAGAAACAAGCCTGGGTACATTCAGCAAACAGACAGTGAACAGGGCAGGGGGACAAAAACTGGCAYGCAGCTAATCAGCAGAGTCAGTCTCCACATACTGTTGGGGAGAATGGTAAGTGCCAATGGAGGTCGGCTCACASGCTCGTTGTGGTGGGTTTAGTGGCGTATTAACCATGTTTTTTAGCCGGCTCTCTGGGTGGTTTCTCCCCTGATCCCAGTGTGCAAAGTTGGGCCAACTACTCTAAGTAGAGCACCCTACTTAGTAGGAAAGTGAGCACTGGTTACTATTACTTCCCTCTCAATCAGACATATGAGCCCTTATTTTGGTGTAACACACTAGATTATTCATTACTGCAATGACAGCTGACACAAATAAAGGTGCGCACGCACGCACGCACGCACGCAAACACACACACACACACACACACACACACACACACACACACACACACACACACACACACACACACACACACACACACACCACACACACACACACACACACACACACACACACACACACACACACACACACAACACACACACACACACACACACACACACACACTCACAGAATAATCACTGTTCAGGGAGCATTGAGGTGGATATTGGACCTTCTCTTTTTGTCAGCTTGTAATCGGATAAGGCTGACTGAGGAGCCTCTTGCAGGTGAGGTAAAATGAACTCCTCTGCTTTTCTCTACATAAAGGTGAAGAGTGGCAGTAGGCCAGAACCTGGGGGTGGGGGGTGGGGGGTTGCAAGAGACAAATGTTGGTTGCAAGAGACAAACGTAAGTGCCTTCAAATGGTTTCCCAGGTCATGAGACTTCTAGTCTATTCTCCCCTAACTTGCGTAAAGCATTATTTTTTTCCTAACTGTGTTATCTATCAAATCGAAAAAGTCTAGAGGAGATTTCCTGATTTCCGTGCTGCTCGCCTCTTCCATATAAGGACACGTAGGTCCTAAGGCCACAATCATCACAGAGTCGGGGACAGGAGAGAACTGTTGAGTRCAGAGGGACCAGGGGGCGAAGGAAGGAGACTACGATGCGTAACGACAGCATCCTTAGATCTAGTGTTTCACAACCATGGCCTTTGGACCCACACTCACAGAAACAAACCGTGCTCAAATCATTACATTATCATTACTATCTGTCCACTGGTCAGATGATACAACATCACCATGAACCTTTCTTCCTTAWGCACCCACCAGCTAACTKTTAAATGAGGAGATCCCTGCCTGTAAAAGCCCATAATCCCCCTGTAACAGATCTCTGATTGGCCCATGCTTGGTGCTTTCAACGGTGTTGAGGGCAGCAGTCAAACAGAAGAGTCAGCCAGGCAGGCAGATCTTCAGAGTCCTGGGGGCCAGCTGGTGCCTGATGTTCCCGGAGGCCCCCAGGGTCATACATCACAGCCGTGATGCCACTAATGGGCTCCAAATGCTTCTGAGGTTCCACCGTGCACACACTGCTGCCTCCATGCTATCTCCATGGAGACGGTCCGGCTGGCCATGTGACTCTGACTGATGTGGCTCTGCTGTTACTGGATTTATTCTGCTCATCCGCCCCAGGTTGTGGTCACTTGTTGATGCGGGCTAGATATGGGGGTGGGGGTTGGGGGGAGGGGTTGGGGGGTTGGGGGTAGGGGCAGGACCGGATGACTGCTGCAATGTCTGCTCAGTCAGGATGCATTATAACGTGAGCCACGCCCCTTGGTCAGCTCATCCATTTCTCTCTCGCTCAAATCCTGTACCAGCGGGCTGGGGTAGGAGGAAGGAGCGACTGTGAATGCACACGTGAATGTGTGTTGGGGTACGTGACAGGTTCAGGGTTCTGCGGCTAGCTCCGTCACATGGGGGGGTCGGGGGGTGAGGAGGAGCTCCTGTAGGTAGCGAGGGCAGCATGTACAGAATGTAAAGAGCGCGCTCAGCGTATTGCGCTGACGCAGCCATTTGCCCGCGGATACCGAGTCCATCACTGCGGAGTAAATTGCCATGACAACCGCCTCCTCTAGCATGCCTTGCCAAACCTCCCCTGAACAGAGGAGCATGCAGACAGAAAAACCATTGGAATCACCAGAGAAAGGCTGCTTTTGAGGCGTTCAACCTGGGAACGCTTCAAACGTGAAGCGTACCTAAATCATACAATCTTGTGAATGTCCACTGTGATTCACTGGCTAAACTGGATGGGTCTCTACTGTCCTAAGACAATAGCAGCATGACCTTGTGCAGGGAACATGAGATTGTATGAGATTGAATTGAGTTCCAATTAGCGTATGCACTTGAGTGTACAAARCATTAATTACACCTGCTTTTTCCACGACATAGACTGACCAGGTGAATCCGGGTCAAAGCTACGATGCCTTATTGATGTCACCTGTTAAGTTCACTTCAATCAGTGTAGATGATGGGGAGGAGACAGGTTAAAGAAGGATTTTTAAGCCTTGAGACAATTGAGACATGGATTGTGACATGCCCCGACAAATTGAGGCTGATCTGAGGGCAAAAGGGGGTGCAGCTCAATATTAGGAAGGTGTTCTTAAGGTGTTCTTAATGTTTTGTACACTCAGTGCCTATTTGTAGGAAATGAGTTGAAAAGACATATGGCCATGCTCAGCAGCTCAGAACCTCGGTAACGAGCACTGTGCAGCGAGCGGGCTGCGAGGCAGTGTACTCATTGTGTCCTTGAATGATTATGTGATTCAAAGAAAGACTGGAGAGCTACTCCCAATAGAGTGATATTAGAAAACGACTGATATGAAAGCCACAAAGAATCGGATCGACAATTTGCCGGRACCCGCTGTTATAGGCCAAAGACTAGCAAAAAAATGAAATCACCTGTTCTGGGAGAGCCATCTAGTTAAAGGACAGTGCCAGTCAGTGAGTAACTCTACCATGAACACAGCTATTAGGTGGAAATAGSGACAAAATGGCTGCCAGGGAACGAAGTCTCTCCTCCCTGATGTACCCTGTAGAGATGCTGAGGGCGAATGAAGGAATAATTATCCCCTGCAGTGAATATAAAACAGATCCCAATTTGCTGTCTTTTAAACTGGAGAATGCATCCTGTTCCCAATCACCCCGCCCCCCGTTCTCCATGGGTCTGAATGCGCAGGAGAAAATGTGGGCGATTTGCTCACTGACAGCGAAGGAGGGGGGATGCGGCTTGAGGGGCTAGCTTCACACAGACAGTGGTGAAGTCTGCATTCAGGGACACATAGCCATATCCTAACATGCAATAAGCTGGTTCTCCGCCTCTGCCTCTGCCTCTCTCTCACTCACTCTCTCTCTCTCTCTCTCACTCTCTCTCTCTCTCTCACACACACACTGTCAAATGCTTATGCAATGCACACACACGTACCCAGACAGTGTACAATGAACAATGAACATACAGTACATACATGACAGCTGATATTGAAACACACACACACACCAACACACACACACCACAGGATGTGGTGACTGACAGACCAGGCCACACCAGCTGGGCTCTCTTTGTGCCTCGGATGTGGTCTCCTAGCAACCAGTCACACCAGCTGTCGGTGAGGAATGGGAAGAGGAGGAACGGTGCAGGATCAGGGAGGGGCTGGCACTGCATCAAGACTCCCTCTACCATATCACCAGCAGCACATCGCTCCTGCCTCGCCTGCAGTCTGCAGTCTGCAGCTAGCCTAGCCAGCGCTCCTCACCTGCTTCAGCACACAAAGAGCCCTAATACTACACATCACATTAGTGTTTCATCACTCCAGTGAACCCTGTGTCTGTGCATTACAATGAACCTCAGGCCTGGAGACACATTCTGAGACAGAGAGACTTTGATTAGGTTGGTGACGTGAACACATGGTTGGAGTGTGTGTGTGTGTGTGTGTGTGTGTGTGTGTGTGTGTGTGTGTGTGTGTGTGTGTGTGTGTGTGTGTGTGTGTGTGTGTGTGTGTGTGTGTGTGTGTGTGTGTGTGTGTGTGTGTGTTAGTGCTCCACAATATGGTATCTGAGAGCCATATGGGTTCAAGAGCGTGCCGGGTAATACCCAGATCCAAAGCAAATATGTGGGTTTGACTGAGGTAAAAACAAACCACATATGAAATGTACAATCATATCACATCAAACTGTACTGTACACATGCCACACGCCAGCATTCAAATCAGTAGGGAATGCATTCTGATCAAAAATGTATAGCGTGCAACAGCTAACAGTTCCTGGAGAGAGAAAGAGAGCGAGAGAGAGAGACAAAAGATCTGAGATACAAACCGACAGAGAGGGTCTAGTGCCTTCAAGCAGATGATGAACTTTTGACACCGTCTCTCGTTTAGGAAAAACATCCCCATTTTGCATGAGTTTGGCAAAGCAGATGTGAGGCATATTATTACTGTACTTCTCATGCAGGTTTTGTGAGTGGTTTTAGAGGGCCTGGTGTGAGATAGCTTCAGGGTAGGTCGGTGTAACATGCTGATCAGACTCAGTMATGTGAACTGTTTATCCTGTTACACAAACATATAGTACACCCAGCATGTTGCCATTCATATCAGTGTATCAACAGCAACCTTATACCCCTAAAAATACGTAGAGTATAATATGTCCAACCATCACAACACTGCCTAGAACAAGGGGATCATTTCATTTGATTTCAAACACTTTTGTTGGAGCTTAGAACCTATTTTACATCATCTGASGTTTTTTGTGTTGTGCCCGCCATCGGTTGAGACACAGCATGCTCTTGAATATAGGGTGKGTGTTGCGTTTTGGCTGATAAATGTACTAAAATGGGAATACAGTTGACAAAAAAAGCAGGGGAAACMTGACTTGTCCTCAAAGACAGAGAAAGAGGGGGATTTCCTAGGTTAGCCTGCTGACCGTGTGATGACTGATACAAACAGACACCAGGGATTAGCAGTCCGTTTAGCCACATCAAAAAGGTGGGCCTGAGGAACAGCTGTAGACAATCAGCCTGGCTGGGCCTGGGCTGGGTCTATAGCGCTAAAGCCTAATATAGCCAGGCCTCTAGCAGCACTGGGCGGCGATGAGGACAATGAGGACAAGAAGAGGACAATCTAATGAATAGTGTCAGATGGAATATGACGGGCAGAATTGTCTTTTGCTTCCAGCAACGATGTGAACTCAATGATGTCGTCTTCTTCAAATCAAATGACGCTCTATCACTGCCGACACACTTTAGGGCGTGGGTTTAATGAAGTCATGTCTCTATGAGTCAGCTCAGCAGGGTTGTTTGTACCTCCTGACGTGTCCTCTGTGTGTCTCTGGTGTGTCTGGCCAGATCAGGGCTGTGGTTTGCTGCTGAGGTAGAGACACTTTAACCTCTCAGAGGATCCCCTCTAACACTGTCATTACCTCCATATCTTGTCTTTACGGCTGCTAATGGCTGCACTTCCGAGTGGCTTTCTGGCAGTGTATACAGATGAACGTGGATATTGGCTATTCAAATATGGATCTGTCTTATGGTGCATTACAACCACTCCTAACAGGCAATGTCCTACTCACGTTTGGATGGGGAGCTCTATCCTACCTCATCTGAGTCATGAAGAGCACGATGAAACGGSAGAGTCTATTCACATATTGATTTACATGAACTATATGGGTGTCCCCTCCACAGCAGGTCTAGTAGACCAGAGCAGGCCAGGGAGCCAACATGGCAAAGGAGATCTCCTGCCTCCCTCTGTCTGTCTGCCTTCCTTTCTGACTGAGTGATCGATGGATCCCTGTGGGAGTTTCTGATGTCTCTGACGTCCGTCCAGCTCTCTGGCCTACTGAAGGAGCTACACTTTTGGATCCCAGCCCTCTGCACCTGATGACGTTCCCCACCTTAGCCTTCTGCTGGGCTGCTTGGTCAGGTCAGGGACGTGTGTGTGTCTCCACAGGCAGATGAGAGTTGGACCCTGTCAGTGAGTCGCMCATGATCCATGGACTCAACGTCACGTCCTGGTGCTGCTGTAGAGAGGTTGGTTTCTCTACTCAGCGTCTGACAACCACCCAAATGGGATGATCAACCTGCACAAACGCAATAGAGCTCAGTCCAGTTGAAACTTTACTGTGGTAATATGAGACGTCTTTGGGATGACATAGCGTGACTTCATTCTCCCAAATCAACAGTACGCTAGGCTTGGGTGATACACTGTACCGCTTATACCGTTTAAAGGGGTGTTTCGAAATACGGAGTATGATCTTCAACCACGTTTTTGGGTTGGGGGCCTCGCAGGGGCTGCAAGGGTCTGTGCTACCCCGCTGCTTATAACTAAGTTAAGTATAACTAACAGAAATCTAAAATGTGTCTAATAAATTGCATCCAGCTCAGGRCTCCAGCTATGCATTTGGTTTGCTAACTTGCTAGCTTAGTGGCTAGATGTCMAGATCAAGCTTCTTGGTTAAAGCAGAGACATTCAATCMCCTCCTGGATCAAGATCCTTGTTGCCTAAATTGTTTTGTGCGTCCCCTAATGTATTTATTTATACTTTTTTTAAATAGAGCCCCTTGTGTGCACATTCGGTAATACCGTAGACCCCGGTATGGTACAGAAATGGTATGACGATGAAAATCTGGATATGTCGTGGAGGGGGGGGGGGATACTGTCACAAATACTCCTGCTCCATCCCTCGGCATCGCCGGTCTACTAACCACCGGTCCTGGCAACTATAATTACGCACACCTGGTCATCATTTACTCCGTGATTACTCCCCCTTTATTTAGCCCTCAGTTGACATCAGTCATTAGGTAGTATTGTTCTCCCTCACATTCTGTACGCTTCTCATGTTTGTTCATCGGTATCGTTTCTTTACTAAACTCCCCTTCTGCACCTGCTTCCTGACTCCCAGCATATATGTTACAGGATACCGCCCCAACCCTACAGTGCACAGTAGCAATATCATTGCTTCAGGGCTACAAGCAACAAACAAATGCGCTTTTGTTGTGTCTATTTTAAAACACTGTTCGCTACCCACAGAACGTATCAGCACTTATAGGGAAACATTTGCATGATTATTTCCATATGTATCGCAGTGGTTGCTTCTGTTTCCTTTGATGCTGAATGAAGATAATTGTCTCTGTGGTTGGGGTGAATGAGGGCTTTGTCCTGACCACAATGGCCTGCTATGTTGTGGCTTTGCTTTAATCCTTCTCTTACTCCAGTTCGCATGTTCCCTAGAGCCTCAATWGAGAATACACTCTTAGAAAAAGGGTTTCAAAAGGGTTCTTCGGCTGTCCCTTTTTGGTTCCAGGTAGAACTCTTGTGGGTTCCATGTAGAACCCTCTGTGGAATGKGTTTTACATGGAACCCAAAAGGACTCTACCTGGGTTCTCCTATGGGGCCAGCCGAATAACCCTTTTAGGTTCTAGATTTTCTATGAGTATACGTCTGGGACTACATTATAGGTCTTTGTCAGAATGTCTCTCAATATCGACAGTGACGGAACTAAACACAAGAGACTTCTTAGGTATGTTTTTCATTAAAAGTTTGTTTTAGATGTTTGTATAATGACTTGGCGGTAGAAGTGCTGAATGTGACCTTAGTCTGACATCTGTTAACATACTGGAGGTCACCTCCCTCTGGAAGCAGCAGAGGATCACACCATCTTCCAGACGATCAAGGAACAGGKTCATCTACTCCACCAACATCATGATCAGCTGGCGCAACTGGGTACGGCCATGGAGGAGGTCCTCCACGTTCTCCACCGCCTCGACAGCACCAGCGAGGCTCTCTATACCCCTAACAGAGGGCCTCCTACCACGGGTCATCACAGTGAGCCAGTCCCCCAGCCTACCCAGCCGTCCGCCTAGGTCAGCGATGCCCAACTGTCTCTTCCGGAGAAGCATGACGGTAGTCCATCGAAACGCCGTGGATTCCAACTCCAGTGCTACCTCTATTTCGCCTATCAGACGGGAGCCCCCACCACCAAGCGGTCCAAGGGTGCCACAGTCATTTCCCTGCTGACCGGGCGGGCGTTGGGAGTGGGCTACGGCCATCTGGGAGAGAGGAGAGGAGGAGCTGGGTTCCAATGAGAGGTTCACGGCTCTGTTCAGGGCGGTCTTCGACCATCCTCCAGAAGGCAGAGAGGGAGG
The DNA here is from genome assembly GCF_002910315.2 of Salvelinus sp. IW2-2015. Classification (NCBI taxonomy): domain Eukaryota; kingdom Metazoa; phylum Chordata; class Actinopteri; order Salmoniformes; family Salmonidae; genus Salvelinus; species Salvelinus sp. IW2-2015. The sequence continues at coordinate 38,624,583 of NC_036863.1, read as the reverse complement.
TGAGCGACGTCTCCAACTCCAGCAGGGTGCCCAGACCGCTGCGGATTACACCCTCACCTTTCGGACTGTGGCAGCCTCCAGCAGATGGAATGAGCCGGCGCTCCACACTCTATTCCGGAGAGAACTGCGCGAGGAGGTCTAGACAGAGTTGGCGTGTCAGGATGACAACCTATTCTTGGACGCACTCATCTCGATGGCCATTTGTCTGGATAACCTTCTTTGGGAGCGTCAGTGCCCACCTCGCCACTCGCCTCCCTCCTTTTGGCTGTCCTGAGGCAGAGCCTGAACCCATGGCGGTGGGGCCACACACCTCTCCGCGGCAGAGCAGCGTCGCTGGAGACAGCTGGGGCTCTGTCCCTACTGTGGCCAGGAGGGGCACCAGCTTCAGCGGTGTCCGGTTCGTCCTAACCCGGGGTACACTAGAGCAGAGGGGCGGCACCGTGAGTATTCCATCATCTTCGTTTCCCACCAAACCCTTTCTGATTCCCATTTCACTGGCAGGCTGTCCCTCAGGTGTTGTCTCTACAGCTCTAGTGGACTTCGGTGCCGCAGGGAATTTAATCGACCAGACCCTCGCCTCCTCCCTGAACATAACTTCTAACTCGCTCACCTCTCCTTTTCCTGTCCAAGCCCTGGATTCGTGACCATTGGGTTCCGGCACAATAACGTACATCACAGCACCACTCATCCTCACCGTGGGACCCGTGCACCAGGAAAGAGTTCCCTTCCTTATCATCGCTGCACCTGTACACAAAGTCATCCTCTGCCTCCCATGGATTCAACTTCATAACCCCACCATCTCCTGGTTGAGGATGAGAATGACCGCCTGGGGACCAGGATGCCAGAGGACCTGCTTCCTGTACCCTGCGGTTCAACGTCGGTGGAGGGTCCTGTGAGTGTCCTCCATCCCATCAATCTGTCATCCCATATCGTTGGCCCCGTGTTTTGGGACGTAGCTGTGGACATCCGCCAGGTTCTGGAGAGGGAACCCGCTCCTGCCACCTGCCCTCCAGAACGCATCTACATCCCCATGGGGGTGAGAGATCGGCTGTTGACCTGGGCACACACATTCCTCGCCGCTGGACACCCAGGTATCACCCGCACCATCGAATCCCTCTCCGATAAATACTGGTGGCCCAMCTTGGCGCAGGACGTTGCCCACAATATCAACTCATGTTACGTATGATCCCAATAAAAATCTCCCCTACACGCTCCAGCAGGGAAACTACTTCCCCTTCCCGTGCCTCAGCGGCCTTGGTCATATCTGTCCATAGACTTTGTAACTGATCTCCCCCTTTCTGATGGTTTTACCACTATTATGGTTGTTGACAGATTCTCTAAATCCTGCCGTTTTATCCCTCTCTCTGGTCTACCTACCGCTCTCCAGGTCACTGAGGCACTATTCCAGCAGGTCTTCCAGCACTATGGCCTTCCGGAGGACATCGTTTCCGAGCGTGGTCCCCAATTCATGTCGCAGGTCTGGAAAGCCTTTATGGAGAAGCCAGGGGCCACGGTCAGCCTCACATCCGGGTACCAGCCTCAGTCCAATGGGCAGGTGGAGAGGACCAACCAGAAGCTGGGGAGGTTCCTAAGGAATCACTRCCAGGACCGGCAGGGGGAGTGGGCCGTGTTTCTTCCCTGGGTGGAATATGCCCAGAACTCACTTCGTCACCGGGCTGACTCCCTTCCAGTGCGTCCTGGGATATCAGCAGGCCCTGGCTCTGTAGACTCCAAGCCAGACCGAAGCCCCTGCAGTGGTTGAGTGGTTTCAGCACGCCGTTCATCGTCAGAAGGAACATGCGGACCACCACAGCAGTGAGGCTCCCGTGTTCCATCCTGGTGATCGTGTCTGGCTCTCCACCAGGAACCTGTTTGTGGGGCCCTTTAAGGTCCTCCGAAGGTTCAATGAGGTAACCTATCGCCTAAAACTCCACACCAACTACTGGATCTCACCCTCCTTTCATGTTTCCCTCTTCAGACCGGTGGTTCCTGGTCCCCTGGCTGATGCCTTCCCCCGCGACACACCGCCTATGCTGTTAGGTCCCTCCTCGACTCCCGACATTGTGGGGGTTGGCTCCAGTACCTGGTGGACTGGGAGGGGTACGGTCCTGAGGAGTGCTCTTGGGTCCCGGTGGCAGACATCCTGGACCCAAACATCATCCGGGACTTCCATCTCTGCCTTCCGTACCGGCCTGCTCCTCGCTCTCGGGGCTGTCCTCCTTGCTGACATCGTCCTGCACCTGGACCCGCACTTCGGGGGGAGGGGGGTACAGTCATGCCTACTCCTACTCCCTGATCGACGTCGGCGGTCTACTAACCATCGGTCCTTGCAACAATTATTACACAATCTGTTCCCCATCATTACGCACACCTGGTCATCATTTACTCTGTGATTACTCACCCTTTATTTAGCCCYCAGTTGACATCAGTCATTAGGTAGTATTGTTTTCCCTCACATTCTGTACGCTTCTCATGTTTGTTCATCGGTATTGTTTCTTTACTAAACTCACCTTCTGCACCTGCTTCCTGACTCCCAGCGTATATGTTACAGGATACCGCCCCAACCCTACAGTGCACAGTAGCAATATCGTTGCTTCAGRGCTACAAACAAATCAGCTTTTGTTGTGTCTATTTTGAAACACTGTTTGCTACCCACAGAACGTATCAGCACTTMTAGGGAAACATTTGCATGATTATTTCCATATGTATTGGAAGTCAGATAAGAACAAATTCGTATTTACAATGACAGCCTACCCCAGCCAAACACTGAACCAGACGATGCTGGGTCAATTGAGCACCGCCCTACGGGACTCCCAATCACCGCCGGTTGTGATACAGCCTGGAATTGAACCAGGGTCTGCAGTGACACCTCTAGCACTGAGATGTAGTGACGCTGCTTCTGTTTCCTTTGATGCTGAATGAAGATAATAGTCTCTGTGGTTGGGGTGAATGAGGGCTTTGTTCTGACCACAGTGGCCTGCTATGTTGTGGCTTTGCTTTAATCCTTCTCTTACTCCAGTTCGCATGTTCCCTAGAGCCTCAATAGAGAATACACTCTTAGAAAAAGGGTTCCAAAGGGTTCTTCGGCTTCCCTTTTTGTTCAGGTAAAACCGGGGTTCCATGTAGAACCTCTATGGAAAGGGTTTTACATGGAACCCAAAAAGGACTCTACCTGGGTTCTCCTATGGGCCAGCCGAATAACCCTTTTAGGTTGTAGATAGACTATTTCTATTGAGTATACGTCTGGGACTACATTATAGGTCTTTGTCAGAATGTCTCTCAATATCGACAGTGACAGAACTAAACACAAGAGACTTCGTAGGTATGTTTTTCATTCAAAGTTTGTTTTAGATGTTTGTATAATGACTGGGCGGTAGTAGTGCCTCCCACTGGGCCCACCACATAATTTCAACGTGGAGAATTGGGTAATGTTTGGTAGATACACTGATCAATGAGATTCCAACCTATTTGCACCCACTCAAAAAGACAGCCAAAAGTTTGTTGAATTCCCAATGTGTTATCACTATGCGTTCAACGGAAAATGAATGTACGATTTTTTCTTTAGTTGTCATCAAAATGTGTTAGTTTCACTGAGCTTTCAGAGCACACCAAAGTTCAAATTGGAATACAATGTCATATATTTTGTTTATTCACAAAACAACTTCATGTGTTATCACTGTACTTCATCTAATAGAAGAACCAAATGACCTGGATTGCATTTGAGATTACATTGAAAGTACATGTACAAGTGATCAATGCAGTTTTAGAATCTGCACAGATTATTACAGCAATTGTGACCAGTGACAACGTACGCACGCTATGTTGAACATGCATGCTTTACATGATCAAATAATAACCGTGAAGGTAGTTTTATTATGTGTTATATGTGTAACCAAAGTATGGCGAGTAGGCTAGGTCTACTGTGTAGCCTAGGAATAATATGTTTATGTTCGTACTTTTTTTAACCATTTATTTAAGAGGATCACAACAGAAATACGTTTTCACACTTTTTTTGTGTCATCCTCGATGACTGTAAATGCATTATCCATAAGTGTGGTTGTMTTGTGTTTTAAATGGTMAAATAAACAAATCTATCTATCTATAACATCCACACTTTCTATAATGATATAAGAGGACATTTATTATTAAAGTAACCCGAAAATGTGGCCATGGAYGGGATAGCTGYAGATGGATCAACTCTCCAGTAGGAGATGCTGCCCAGCCTATTGCTTTTTTCTTATCGTGGATATTATGTTGAAGATCTGATGTTGTTTCAAAGGTACAAMTTCAACATATTTCATACATGGTTTGTCTAAGTTGAAAATTGGTTACCATGATGACATTATTCTGTAGTTGAAATGTTATCCTGAAAACAACAGATTCCACATCACAATACGCTGAAACAATGTTGATATAACCAGTTTGTGCCCAGTGGGCTGGGTGATGAGGTGAGGTGTGTAAGGGTGTGACCGACCTGCTTTCCGTCCAGTGTGTAGATCCTCTTAACCACGCCGCTCTCCAGCTTGATGGCCTCWGTGATGTCGGTGAGCACCTGTTCGAAGGAGTGCGCGGTCTTCTTGTTGAGCAGCACGCGGACGGCCTTCCTCGGCTTCACGCCACTCCGCATCACCGTCACCAGCTTGGGCCGAACAAACTCCTTACCCTCCCGGGCTTCGCTGGCCTGCTTACTGGCTAGGCTCTGCAGGTTCTTCTGGCTGGCCGAGGCCTTCACGTTCACAGACCAGTTGGGGTTGACGTTCTTCGTGTAGTCGACCTTCTTGTAGACGTTCTCGGACGCACAGACGTAGCTCTCTCCTGAGGGGGTAGGAGAGGACAGAGAGAAGCATAAAACACTGTGAGGAACACAAAGTATTCGCCTTGTTTGACATCTCAAAACCTCCGTAGGTCCCCATTGGTTTYCAACTCCCTGAGGAAAGATTGGCTTCAATGTGAGACATCAATACTATTGGAAAAAGGTGGGGTGTTATGACCTGTAGGATAATCAGCTCAGATATCACATAACGGCAGATCATWTTCATGACTTTTGTAATTGGAGAAAATACCGACACATCCTTATGTAAACTACGCATACTATGCTACTATATCTGATACTAAAGGCATGGATACAACATAAACTTGGGAAGAGGATGGAAAAACAGCCTCATACTCAAATAGGGCAATCTAGCTCGACTGAATCTGACAAACTAGCAGTTATTTTCCCATGCATTTATAAATGGGCCAGTGACCTGTGCTTCCTCCCTGTCAATAATTGCTATAGCATCTCCATTAACCTAATCCAAAGTGTGCTGACCCATGCACTGAACTCTTGCCCAATCATCAAACAGCAGGAGGAGACTGCTCCGTCAGAGATATGCCAGCCAGTGATGGAATATAGCAATCCAGAAAACGGAGCCATCAAACAAAAGGACCCGGATGTGCTCTTTCCCTCCCTCTTTTTTATCCCTCACTCTCTCTCTCTCACATAAATACAATACTGCAATGCCATACCACTTCATGARTACTCCTTCACCCTAGTTTAATACAGCGATTTGAAGAGGGCTTTATTATACCTGAAGCTAAAGTTCTGGGTGTCTTCATCCTGTCCCTCTTTTAAACACGATAAGTTTATACTCATATTCTGGACTTCCTACTACATCACTCACACTCAACTACCTGCACTCTAGGGACACCTACACCAGTGGTATTCAAACTTTTCTGCGGGGACCGCATTTTTCCTGCCAGAATTTGTGGGTACCCCATTTTTCCCCCAATCATTTCTCGCAATCCCAGCCTTTCCTGCGGTGGTCCTCATGAGAGCCAGTTTCATCATAGCGCTTGATKGTTTTTGCGACTGCACTTGAAAAAACGTTCAAAGTTCTTGAAATTTTKAAGAATTGACTGACCTTCATGTCTTAAAGAAATGATGGACTGTCATTTCTCTTTGCTTATTTGAGCTGTTGTTGCCATAATATGGGCTTGGTCTGTTACCCAAATAGGGCTAGCTTCTGTATACCAGCCCTACCTTGTCACAACACAACTGATTGGCTCAAACGCATTAAGAAGGAAAGAAATTCCACAAATTAACTTTCAACAAGGTACACCTGTTCATTGAAATGCATTCCAGGTGACTACCTTATGAAGCTGGTTGACAGAATGCAAGAGTGTGCAAAGCTGTCATCGAGGCAAAGGGTGGCTACTTTGAAGAATATAAAATATAAAATTTATTTTGATTTGTTTAACACTTTTTTGGTTACTACATGATTCCATATGTGTTATTTCATAGTTTTGTGTCTTCACTATTATTCTACAATGCAGAAAATAGCAAAAATAAAGAAAAAACCCTATGTCCAAAACTTTTGACTGGTACTATATATATATATACACATATTTTTTAAAATATATCCTTTTACCCTACCACCCCTCCCTAATTGGAGTAAACTAATGAACAACAACACTTAGGCTTTTTTTTCCTAACTTCCCAAAAACCTGATATACATATATCATACATTTTACAGACCCAGTATATTTTACATTAGTTATATTTTGTTTGTTTTTAGTCCTGTCCTATTACAATTAAGTACCTTAGTAACCACGTTTCCATCCACATTCTTTATGCGAGTGAAGTCATACCGTATAAAAAAAATCACTACGACTCGGGAAACCATGCAGCTTGAATTAAGATACAGACTAAATAAATGATGGTGAACTCCACAGGGTGGTGAGCTTGATGCTCCTTTCCAATAAATGGGTCTTATTCTAGTGACATGATGATCGATGCTTGACTGACCGTTCTGACAAATGAAAATATTCTCGCTGTTATCCATAATCTCATCATGTAGACTAGCCTACCGCAGAGCCTACTGTATCTGTGAGCTGTTGGCTAGAGGCACGTGTCAAGGCCAGATTAGACACATTTGCTATTTAACACAACAGTTTTAGTGACAAAACTATCGGTAGAGTTGAAAATGCGATGGAAACAATTGAACGTTCAATTTTTATTCGGTACATGAAAACTTAAGCGAAAAAGTACATTTTGTGTGCACTATGATTTTTATTTGCAATGTCAGTTTGGTGGAAATACACCAATTGTGGGACAATGCGCATATTTTCTTTATGCAGATTTTGGACTATTCACATTGGAAATCTGTYGCCAATTGGATGAAAACCTAGCTACTGTGATTGTTTTTAGTGAAAATTGTCAAAAAGGGGGAATAAATTTGATTCTTAGCACAGAGMAATTTCTCAAGCAAGAGTTTTRMTTGGACTGTCTGGGAGTGGTCTGACTGGGGARGGGTAAACTGAAAACTACTCTAGATGTTATTGGCAGAGGTTTGGAACTCCATCCCACCAAAACAGGCTGAAAAATCAGGCAGCTTTTTCAAACAGCTCTTACACTAAAAGGGGATTATCATAACTTTCACAATTTCACAGTATTACTCCAACCGCATAGKGTGGAAATATATATAAAACAAAGGAAAATYAAGTATTTTAATGCACTAGGCCTTTAACATCAGCTGATGGAATTATCATAAATCCTAGAAGTAGTAATGATCTCCCATTTGTCCTAGTTTGACGAACAGTGTTCATGAAGACCTGTGGATCAACTGTGACCTGTAGGTCGTGTTCTGTAGGAGGAGAGTGTAATGGGACCTGTCACTGTGGATCAGCGGTTTGGTCACTCCAGGCCAGCTACAGTATAGTCTTCTCTATAGACCAGTGGTTCACAACCAGGGGTACTAGGACCCCTGGGGGTACTTGGCCTATCCACAGGGGGTACTTGAGAAGACTCATGAGACCATAGTCCTTCTGCTAAAATGCACATGAGGGTGTAAATCAGGGGTATTCCTGGGCAGAACAAAAATCTGTTGGTGGTACAGTAAAAAGGTTGGGAACCACTGCTTTAGACCACTGACAGGATAACGCCTATACTGCCCTGCAGTTAAGAGACTCAGCGATAAACATTTTATATACATAGAGACTAGGTAAATAAAATKGACTGAAAATGAGGTATTACTATTCACATGACCCTGAGGTGGAGAGGAGAGTGTAATGTTTACAGGCAGGGGAGAAGAGAGGCAGGACAGTCAGTGGATAAACTGATGATCCCTGTCTCTGAGAGAGGAAGCGATGCAGAGAAAAGACAGATGGAATCTGCAAACAGGAGCAACAGCTGGGAGACAAATCTCATCAGTAATGTGAGGCTGGCGATGAGAGATAGCTAGGGGACAGAGCAGAAATGACACACCAGAGGACAGGGCAAACAGTAACAGTGTTACCAGGGGATCCGATGACGGGTAGAAACTACATACACATTTTATTACAGATGTAGAATCTTAATTTGASMCAGTTTGCTACAGCATGAAAATAATCCTGCAGMAACAGGAAATGTGAATTATTATGTGTATTATAATAAATAGATTTTTTTGTAGGGGTTGATACATTTTTTGTTAAGGCAAATCAAGTYCGACATTGTAWAGTGGAAATTACAAACTTTAGAAGCCTTTTTAAACCTTGAATAYACTGCAAGTTTGCAYTTCCTGCTGTGTAGRAAAATTCCCAGCAACAAATGAGTGATCAAATTAACAACCTACATCTGTAAGGACATTTGAAATAGTGTCACATCACAGTGTACTGCCTGCAACCACTCAAACAAAGTAAAGCTGTGACAAGGACTTTTTCCTCTGTCTCCTGGGGGCACATGCATACAACATGGTCTGCATACTCTGACTTCTCACATAAGTGCACACCTTAAATCAGGTCACAGACCGTTTAGGYCTAGGACCCYTAGACTTAGCGAGTGTCGCAATACCAGTAGGTTAGCTAGGTGGTTTTGTAACACAGATAATGTAACATAATTCTAACCAAATACTGAAATATGACAAAACTAAGCTTTTCTTCACTTAGAAAATCAGTGGGCTTCTGCTTCCACATAGTCAGCCCACAACTCTCCCAGATCTGCCTGTGTGGGTGGGTGTATGGGCACAGGCATCTCCATTCTCCATGGTTGACAGGGCTACTCRTTATATTCACAGCATTTCTTCCCGACAGCACACGGTGAAGGCAAAGCCAGTGCTGTCACTGAGACGTGATCATATATAGCCTACTGTAGCAAGCACATCCCTGGAGAACTCATAAAGGAATGTAGATGTTCCCCTCCGAAAAGAAGGGGCCTTTGGCTCAGCACATGAATGAGYTGAGTCTAAAACAAACGCCGTCTAGCCGGAATACTAATCTGAATTTCTGCTCGACGTCTGTGTCTTCCTACCTGCGCTGCTAAAAATGATGACATGTGTCATGAGATCCAACGTATTATAAGTATATTTCTGCAGATGTTTTTCCAATGGAAAGTGAATAAATTAGGCTAGCACATGTGAGAGAGAACGCTGCGCCTGAAACTGTGGCTGTCCTGTGTAACAGTGCATCGAGACAGCAGAGACAGCTGTTCAAAGAGTGTTATGACAGCGCCTACCCAGAGGGCACGTCTTACTCACAGCGCTCTTCCATCAGATCATACAGATTCAGTAGAAGGACGGAGGAAAACTACCTCCTACATTACATTTACATTTGAGTCACTATGATAGCTGAGCAAATCTATACTGTAGGCATACTGCCCAGCAACGGTGGAAATGGCAGTGCTCGACTCTTCCATCCAGGTAAGCAGGTCCTGATTTCACCTAAGGAYAAGAGTCAGCCAGTCCCACTAAGCCTAAGCCTTCTGCCTGGGTGGACTGGCAGCTTGGGCTGAGCTCTTTATGACTCTTTATGGTAGAGTACGGTAAGGACTAGAGGCCTGTAAGGTGGTGTGGCAGCTGGCTCAGGCTAATACTGTATCRTGTATCATGTAAGCCTTCCTCAGCAGCCTGGGCTGCTTTCCCTACATGCACTGCACTGTGTAAGTGACCTAAATGAGAAAGAGGAGCAGCCAGCCACACCTCCTCCACCCTTTCCCCATCCTCTATCTGTTTTTCATAACACCCTCCATCTTTCGTTTTCGAATAAAAATTCTCAACGTCAATTCTCTACCAATCGTTCCTTCATTTCCATGTCCCCAGACAGTCAGACACTCTCTCAGGGAGATCCAGAGGACATCAGCTAAGGGCTCCCTCCCTGTGCCACAGCAGCACCAGACAAAGGACAGTGRGGATAATACAGTGCAGAGGAGTTTTTATTTAACCTTTATTTACCTAGGTAAGTCAGTTAAGAACAGATTCTTRTTTTCAATGACGGCCTCGGAACAGTGGGTTAACTGCCTTGTTCAGGGGCAGAACGACAGATTTTTACCTTGTCAGCTCAGGGATTCAATCTTGCGACTTTTCGGTTACAAGTCCAACACTCTAACCACTAGGCTACCTGCCGCCCCTTGTTTGTTATCACCTGAAAGAGGAAGAGCAGCAGGGTGAACTGCCCTCTTCTCGCCGCCCCACATTCATACATACATACAACTCGCTCTCTTGCAGAAACACACACACACACACACACACACACACAAGCAAACCATGTCACTCACACTCCCTGCTGTGACATACCTAGTCTTCTCTGGCCGGGGCCACCCCACCCCCACAGTACACAAACCCCCCCCAGTCACCCCCGGACGCCCCCCCCCCCCGCCTCTCATTCCTAAGCAGCTCAAACGGAAGAGATGATCACCTCATTTTGATCAAATTAAGCCAGAGTTTATGTCTTTGTTTAATTTGCATAATCCCAGCCTCATTTCACCCCACCCACCGAGCCCCTTTCCTAGAAAAAAAAAACTACCTCTATGGCTTCCAAGCTTTTTGGAAAATAATTCTGCCAATTCTGTTCCTATTCATTCCAGTCATAAAAGAGATGAGGAGAAAGATTAGAAGACAGAAGGGTTGATGTGTCAGAGAGGAAGAAAGGAGGAAGTGAGGGCATCAAGGGGAGGGGAAGTGAACAGCACAATTAGCCAGGGGTGTTAAGTGTAATTGAAAAACTCTGCCTCCGGGGCAGATGGCGTTGAGGGAGAGACTTAAACAACACTGGCAGAGGACACTGACTTCCCAGGTCACACGTGTCGAGAGGACGAGTAATTGCGTAMGATTACAGGGGTCTCCTACTCTGAGGAGTGTGGTCTCAAGGTAATGAACCCAAAGGTAGAGAGAATCCACTGACAAGGTCGATTTAGAAATGGGTAAAGCAAACTAACTGCTGTATAAATGGAATCATTCACTACTCATTTATTTTCATGGTCCTACCCTCAATGGTTTTTAACTTGTCCTCGCTTTTACTGTATCTTCCTCTGTGGTTGTACTCCAAACATGCAGACTCTCTTTCTTTTCCTCAAATCATCCCTTTTAATGACCATAGAGCCTTTCCCAGCTGGCAAATGCCCAATCTGGCAGCATAATATCAGCTGAAACGTTTCATAAGGCTAAGTAAGATCTATTTCTATTCTATTAATAGGCCACAATATGATCCATTTCCCCTGGAAGGCAGCAACATTACATGGAGCTGGGAGGGAGGCCTCCTGTTTCCCTCTCCCTGTACAGGGAACCAGTTGGGGGGAGGCCTCCTGCTTCCCTCTCCCTGTACAGGGAACCAGTTGGGGGGAGGCCTCCTGCTTCCCTCTCCCTGTACAGGGAACCAGCTGGGGGGAGGCTCCTCTTCCTGTACAGGGAACCAGCTGGGGGGGAGGCCTCCTGTTTCCCTCTCCCTGTACAGGGAACCAGCTGGGAGGGAGGCCCTCCTGTTTCCCTCTCCCTGTACAGGGAACCAGCTGGGGGGAGGCCTCCTCCCTGTACAGGGAACCAGCGGGGGAAGCCTCCTGTTTCCCTCTCCCTGTACAGGGAACCAGCTGGGGGGGAGGCCTCCTGTTTCCCTGTCCCTGTACAGGGAACCAGCTGGGGGGGAGGCCTCCTGTTTCCCTCTCCCTGGACAGGGAACCAGTTGGGAGGGAGGGACTCCTGTTTCCCTCTCCCTGTACAGGGAACCAGCTGGGGGGAGGCCTCCTGGTTCCCTCTCCCTGTACAGGAACCAGCTGGGGGGCCTCCTGTTTCCTCTTCCCTGTACAGGGACCAGCTGGGAGGGAGGCCTCCTGTTTCCCTCTCCCTGTACAGGGAACCACCTACCGGCCAGTCTCCCCAGACTATGTATCACTTGATTCCCGGCAGAGCCCGTTTCATATACAGTTACAGAAACCCCTTTCAAACAAGCAATAACATGTGCTCCTGCTGCTGAGGGGATATTAATATGACACAGTAAGAGATCCAGCAGCCTTCATGATATCCTGCTTCAGCCACAGGGAGATTGCTGATCTGGCTGGAAGACWCCCCTCTGGATAAGTCTGCAGAGTCTGAGACTCAGTGCTCAGATCAAAGGTGGAGGAGTACCCCTAATGAGGGGAGGAGACGTTACATCACGCCAAGGAAACGGGCAGAGACCCCGTCTGTCTGCTCATCAAACAGAATGATGCCCGAGCTCCAGCCTCCAGRGGGATGGATGGCTCCAACAGGCTCCATTTAGGAACCGTTTTCTCATTCCTGACTGCCAAGCACTCTCACTGCTGTAAAGGCTCTAGTCTACACTTCCGTTGGGGAGAATTCCACGTGTACATGCCACTGAGAGTCAGTGACCCGGCTAAAAACCTCAGYGATAATCTCTAATAACAGTGTAGGGCTTCACACAGCGAGCGCAGCAGACCACTACTACACCATGCATATCAATGACAATTGTGTCCACCCTACTGACAATGAGGATGATGACGATGATGATCAGGTTGACAGTAAAATGCATCATTATCCCACTCCATTAGCCTTCAGAAAGACCCAGGGATACAGTAAAGCAGTCATAACAGTGGCACACTCTTAAAAACAAAGGTGCAATCTAGAACCTAAAATGGTTCTTCGGCTGTCCCCATGAGAGAACCCTTTGAAGAACCCATTTTACTTCCAGGTAGAACCCTTTTTGGTTCCAGGTAGAACCCTTTAAGGTCCCATTTAGGACCCTTTCCACAGAGGGTTCTACGTGGGACAGCCGAGGAACCCTTTTGGAACCCTTTTGTTCTAAGAGAGTAGTAAAGTGTTAAGCCAACATAGAAGTATTCTCCCACAACCTCGGCTCCACATGTCAGGAGAGTCAACCTAGCTGATGTTCTGGTGCTATGATAGGTCTGTTCCAGACATACTGAGACCACTGCCCTGTGGCTCCTGGGGAGCTGAGTGAATCACTGGTATGAATTATTGAGGCTAAACAGCATGACTGTAGTGACTACTCTGCTGCTCACTAACTACCAGCATTTAGCAGAGTGGCAGAGTCTCTGGAGGACACTGTGTAAACTAGCCTAGCATACTGTCCCCACTGCKCCACCCCCCTGTAAACCATCAGATTATCATATGTAATATATATTGCGATTACAGACGATTACAGATTACAGCTAGACCRGCCAGACAGTCTCTTAATCTCATAGCAGAAGACGTTTACGCCTCCCAATTTTTCCAGCGTTACAGGCGATGACACACTCGGCTGGCGACCTCCATCAGACTACTGCTGTGTAACCTTTCATAATCACATTAACAGACYGTAGAACGATAAGGTTCACTCACAGAGGGGAACTAAGCACAAACAACGGCCTACGAGGAGTCTAAACATGTAATAACACTGAAGTATGATGACCCCCCCCCATTCCCTACCTACCACCCAGCCCCCCTGTGAGCTCACCTTCCTCCAGCTCGTCCATGGTGGTGATCTTGCGCATTCCGTCGATGGAGAAGATGAAGCGGACCCCCTGGGGAAGGTTGATGTGGTCGGAGAGGGAGCGCGTCAGGTCGGCCAGGAGGGCGTCGAAGGTGCGGAAGCGTTCCACGGCCACGGCGTACACGATGCCCTTGAAGTAGCGGTCTCCGTTGCGGTAGAACCKCACCTTCTTGGCCTTCTTCTCGTTGGTGAGGGCCTGCAGGGTGCGCGTGCGGTAGAAGCTGCAGTGGGCGCTGTGGGTGGGGCTGGGCAGCCCGTTCATGCGCCCACCCCGTGGGGTACGGGGCTTGTCGCGCTCGTCAAAATGGCCGAAGTCCAGCTCCATGGCAACAGAGGTCCGGGAGGGTCCGTGGTAGACGGGTGCTGAATGTGGAGAGCTCTGGGGAGTCTAGCATTGAGAGGAATAAAACAACGGAGTTATAACGACGTTATATACAGTACAGAAAAGGTGAATTGGTAAATATATTTCCATGGATGAACTCATAGACTCTCAATGACGGAATACCAAAGTGGTAAATAAATCCCTGAGCATTCCACCATCTAGCCACTGTGAAATTCCCTTGCAGTGGGTATCACTTTCCATCTCTATCCCTCTCATACAATAGTGCACCGTTCACCATGGGCGTGCTGGGGTTCACATGCAGTAAACCCAGCCAGCCCTCCCCGTCCCTCCAGAGGGTGTCTGGTTTCTGCAGGATGAAGAGAGGCCGGGCCAGCCCAATCAATTACAGCCCTCACTATCGATTAGCCCACCCCCTTAAAGACACACACAGAGGTGTGTCAACCTCCCGCCCCTCTGTGTGTGTGTGTGTGCGTGTGCGTGTGCGTGTGCGTGTGCGTGTGCGCGTGCGCGTGTGTGTGTGTGTGTGCGCGCGCGTGGGTGGAGCAACTGGAGAACGTTCTGCCATGACGGAGCTGCAACAGAGACACAAGCCTCATTTGGGAAGTTTCCGAGTTGAACAGGGCATCAATATTTTATGTCCAGTGAACAGAATCACTCTGCAGTAATACATTCCCTACGTAGGCACTACAACCCTTTAGTGACCCTAAAACTGAGGCCATTCGTTTCTGAACATACATATCATTATGGACTAAATGGACTAAACATTTACATCAGTTGTACACGTCTTATGTAGAGCTAGAGCTKCTCCGCCGGTCGGGCTGCCAGTGTCCTGCCCTACAGTCAGCCCGTTTCCCTTGGGAGATGGGAATGGAAGCGTGGCTAGCAAGAGGTTCTTATTAAGAAGCCCCAGTGGATGGGTGATATTTTGGAGAAAAGGTCTCTCATYGGAGTGAGCTGCTGTGCGTGGTCTGATCAGGATGTTTTCACAGGAAACGAGACAACTTTTCCTCGGGCTCCAGGAAACGTGCATAAGTGTGATTCCGGTTTCCGTACGTTGCCTTASTACGGCCATCAAAGGAAATCAAATGTGATTGGTCACATACACATATTTAGCAGATGTTATTGCGGGTGTAGAGCTAAGCGCTTGTGTTCCTAGCTCCAACAGTGACGTAGTATCTAAAAATGATTCACAASAATACAGCCACGGTGTCATGCTAATGTTTGCGATGTGCTTTTTGGGGATTTTGCAAGTGTCGCATATCTTACAAGAAAAGTGTTTCACCTCATGGGTCTTTTTAAAGACAGATCTGGCAGAAATAAGCCCGGGAGCGTCCCAGTCTGAGATATGAGCAGGCGGACTGGGAAGGATATGTATCTACTGTAGCATCCTCATCATCCACCTCCGCACCGTCAGCTAAGGGCTCTTGGACAAGAGAGGCTCGAGCTGAGCTGAACGTTTGGAGCGTTAGTCACTGATGGAAAGTAGATGGTATCCCGGTCTTCTCTGTGGTGCCGAGCACCATGTGCGAGGGTGTATTCACACTGTTCAACGGTTACTCATCCTCTACACTACAGGGTAAAAGTACAGGCGTCACTCACCCACAAGTTGYGTGATCCAATGTGCAACAGAAGCCTGTCTAAAAATAACTGCAAGAGAAAACAGTACTGAGGTTGGGGGTAAAAAAAAAAAACGATTCAATTTCATTTCTCAGAGGTTTTTATTTTGGTTATGGGTAGATAGGATAACTAGTGTAAAGGCATGAGCAGGTCTCTTTCAGGGTCTCGCCTCTCTGTACAATCTGCAGTGCATATAAAGCATTCGGTTAGACGCTGCGAGGGGTAGAGGGCACAGCACGCCGTGCCAGAACTCTTCACTAACATCTGCTCTTTTTAAACGCAAACAGACCTTTTTATCCCCTCGGCAAAAAGACAGAAGGAAAGAAAGCATGGTGGGCGGAGCTAGCTGGCTGGCTGGCTGACTGACTGGCTGGCTGGCCAGAGAAGTGTCTGCTGCKACCCAGTTCGGACTGGAACTTTGCAATAGGCAGTTTGAATAATGAGGAGATCAGCCACTGAATGGGCAGAGAGCACTCATTACTGTGCCACTCTGAATGGGCAGAGACCACCCATTACTGTGCCACTCTGAATGGGCAGAGAGCACCCATTACTCTCACTCTGAATGGGCAGAGAGCACCCATTACTCTTGCCACTCTGAATGGGCAGAGAGCACCCATTACTCTGCCACTCTGAATGGGCAGAGAGCACCCATTACTGTGCCACTCTGAATGGGCAGAGAGCACCCATTACTGTGCCACTCTGAATGGGCAGAGACCACCCATTACTGTGCCACTCTGAATGGGCAGAGACCACCCATTACTGTGCCACTCTGAATGGGCAGAGACCACTCATTACTATGCCACTCTGAATGGGCAGAGAGCACCCATTACTGTGCCACTCTGAATGGGCAGAGAGCACCCATTACTCTGCCACTCTGAATGGGCACCTAGCAGCCACCCTCTCTGCCATGTTCACATCTCACCCCAGTCATGAGTCTCTCCGCCGTGGGAGGAAAGAAGGCATCGGGAAGGTCATCGGTGCCACGCCCTACCCTGGAGCATGCTGGGAGTCCTGCCCTGCCCTGGTCAGACTGGCAGTCTGTCTGTTCGCTCCGACAAACCTTTCCATGGCGGGCATTCAGGAGTAGAACGAGCGTTTGAGTGAAACTAGCCGACTGCAGAGCAGACAAAGAAACACGTCAGAGTCGTTCTACTCCAGCGGGGCAGGTTGCGTCGAAACAGCGACACACAAAACCCCCTTTCTAATGAATCTCATTAGCCATCTCTGTGTGATCTAATCAAAATGAATAGAATTCCTCTGTACGAGATGGAAAATGTGTGGTTATGATGACCGCACARTAGAGCTTTATGCTAGCTGCTGCATGACAGAACAAAGACTCACTGCAATACTCTAGCGGCACACACGTGGTCGAGCACACACGCAGACACAAACGCAGACACAGACAAAAAATACAAACACAGACACACACAGACACAAATGCAGAGACAGACAAAAAATACAAAACACAGATACACACACAGACACAAACACAGACACAAACACAGACACAGCAGCCAAACTGTACTGTACATGACCTGTGAATGAGGTTAGCTGCAGTGGGATGAACCTCATCCACACCTGCCTAGAATGTGCTGATACCCAAGTCTGGGCTGTCTGGCTGTATTTGTATCAGGCTTACATCTTCTCTGTAAAGACACTCCGCAGATAACAGGAAGTAGTGGCTATGTTTTTAACAATGCAAGAGACCAGGTATGAGATGGTTTTCTATTTCAACGTCTTCTATCAAAGTACAGTAACTATCAGGTAAAACAGCATCCCCACTCGAGGGACAATATGGGTGTCCTGGGATACACTGTGTCACCCAATAGGCTATTGTGCTCTGTCTAGCTCCAGGCCTTGTCCTACACAACGCCATGATGCAATTTCCTACATCGTTCAACCATCATCAATAGCCCCTCACACTCAGTTGCCCAAAATGGCCTCTTCTAAACAATGCTGAWCAATAACCACTCGTCAATAATCCTATCCGCTTTCAGGTCCCTTGTTCACAAACAAAGCATTTGTCAATATCGCCCCCCCCAGTCTGTCCCAAGATACGGGCCAGTAGGGTGTTGTGTTAAAGTGGGCAGGAGGTGTGGCGGCTACAGGAGGCAGGAGCAGGTGATGTGTGATAAACAGCAGTCATCTTTGACAGCCTGACCTCCTCCCCACAGCCCACTGAGCCCTGTCCTCTGGAGCCCCCACAGAGACCACATCCCCTTCCTGGACTGGACACAACAGAACAGATGCCAGAGGGAACAAGAAACATAACAGCACCCTCTCCACCCCCACCCCACCCCCCCACCCCCTCCCATCTACTAACACCACATCCCCCTGCCTGATGACATCCCAGGAGAAGGCCTTTTCATGTGACCTTAACTCATCCCATCTAAAAAAATATATTGTTCCTGTTGTGAGGCCCCTGGGGCACTTCTATATCCTGTCGAGAATGAGATTTGTCTGCTAAATTCTTAATGCAGTATTAGTATAAGAACGAGGCTGGAGGTGCTGCTCTCTGGAGAAATGTAGCAGAAGCAGGCCTGTGTTTAAGAATAGGATTAGAGGAGCAGAATCACAACTGATTCACTGGTGACTAAGTGACACCCGTCCAGAGCTGCTGCTGCGGCCTGCTTCACTCAGGTGAACTCCACAAACAGATTCTTCAGACTAGTGTTTGGGAACACTGATTGATATGTAGACGATCAACGATTCAGTAATTGATTGATACAGACTGAGGCTTGGATGAAACGCGTAACGACGTCCCAGTCTAACGTAGCACCTCGGTGCACAATGTGGTGGAATCAACGTTTAAATAGCMCACACACCCTGTGTCCTAGTTATATTTAGCTGGACAATTATTGGATTTCTCGGGGTTAGATCTGGGGTTGTCGGTTTGATTATTGGTGGGACTGAAATCCCCCATCTAAAAAGAAACCAGCCACCTGACAGTAGCAAAGTAGCAGCCCCTATTCCCCAGGCCCCGACCCGACCCAGTTTCCGGTATGTACACAAGCACAGACCCACACCTGGGGAGGGAGATGAGGTTAGTGTATATCTGACCACTGATCAACCCAGGAATTGKCACACGTTGTTATGTCAACATATTCAGTCCACCTTGGTCATTATTGTGTAGACTAGAAGCTGCTCCCTGTGACTTCTAAAGCGCTGATCTGTGCCAGGGGGACGGACGGGATGGACGGACAGACAGACAGAGTCCAGGCCTGGGCCAAGAATTGAAGCAGATTTACCAATTAAAGCCTGGCCACTTCCTGCCAAATCCACACCTAGTGGCTGTGACCAGTGACCACACCTCGATGGGCTCAGACAAAGACAAAGACATGCAGGCAGCCTAACCCCTCAACATCTCCACACCTCTATCACCCAACTCTCTCCACATACAATGCCCACACATGGCTCAGCTGCTGGGTAATGGCAACCCCATTTAGACTCTGTGGTTTAACAGGGACATGTTAACCCGTTTCTGCGTAAACAGTGATTGTGTGAGACTGGCAACGCCCCAATGGCAAAGGCCATGAAACTCACTGCTTTTAATGATGAAATACTGATTGTGATTTATATGTCCTCCTCCCCTAATCCCTCAATAGCCCCGAAACACATATGTGCCCTTCATGGAGATAAACAGAGGACCACATTGTCCCCACCCAGGGATGTGGCTGGGACCACCCCTCCCCCGCCCACCCTCGACCTGCAGAGCCCGGAGTCTGACTGGGGTTTTATGACAGCCAGGCCTTGGGATGCATGGGACGGGGATTGGGGTGGGACCGAGGGAGGGACCAGAGTGGGATGGGTTATGGACAGTGGTACTCCTCCTGACAGACAAGTGCTTGGCTCCCAGTCCAGCTGCTCCTATAATGGACCGAGAGGTAATTCACTGACCCTCTCCTCATGACGTCACTGGAGACAGCCCATTGTCTCACAGAGACACCCCCATCACTTTCACTAYTACTACTACTGTAGTACTACTCTATCACCACTACTAYTGATGTAGTACTACTCTCTCCCTACTACTACTGCTGTAATACTACTCTATCACTACTACTACTGCTGTAATACTACGCTATCACTACTACTACTGCTGTAGTACTACTCTATCACTACTACTACTGCTGTATAACTACTCTATCACTACTACTACCGCAGTACTACTCTATCACTACTACTACTGCTGTAGTACTACTCTATCACTACTACAACTACTGTAGTACTACTCTATCACTACTACTACKTTAGTACTACTCTATCACTACTACTAGTGATGTAGTACTACTCTATCACTACTACTACTAATGTAGTACTACTCTATCACCACTACTACTGATGTAGTACTACTCTATCACTACTACTACTAMTACTTTAGTACTACTCTATCACTACTACTACTGATGTAGTACTACTCTATCACCACTACTACTGATGTAGTACTACTCTATCACTACTACTACTACTGTAGTACTACTCTATCACTACTACTACTACCGTAATACTAMTCTATCACTACTACTACTGCTGTAAAACTACTMTATCACTACTACTACTGCCGTAGTACTACTCTATCACTACTACTACTGCTGTATAACTACTCTATCACTACTACTACTGCTGTAGTACTACTCTATCACTACTACTACTACTATAGTACTACTCTATCACTACAACTACTGTAGTACTACTCTATCACTACTACTACTGCTGTACTACTCTATCACTACTACTACTGCTGTAGTACTAATATATCACTACTACTACTGCTGTAGTAYTACTATATCACTACTACTACTACTACTTTAGTACTACTCTATCACTACTACTACTACGGTAGTACTACTCTATCACTACTACTGATGTAGTAATACTATATCACTACCACTATTGCTGTAGTAATACTATATCACTAACACTACTGATGTAGTACTACTCTATCACTACTACCACTGATGCAGTACTACTCTATCACTACTACTACTACTGTAGTACTGCTCTATCACTACTACTACAGTAGAACTACTCTATCACTACTACTACTACTGTAGTACTACTCTATCACTACTACTACTGCTGTAGTACKACTATATCACTACTACTACTACTGTAGTACTACTACTCTATCAACTCTTCTACTACTGTAGTACTACTCTATCACTACTACTAAAAACTACTAATGTAGTACTACTCTATCACTACTACTACTGCTGTAGTACTACTTTTCACTACTACTACTGCTGTAGTACTACTATATCACTACTACTACTACTGCTGTAATAATACTATATCACTACTACTACTACTGTATTACTACTCTATCACTACTACTACTGATATAGTACTACTCAATCACTACTATCACTACTGTAGTACTACTACTCTATCACTACTACCACCCGTAGTAATACTATATCACTACTACTACTGCTGTATACTACTATATCACTACTACTACTACTGTAGTACTACTCTATCACCACTACTACTGTATAGATACTATATCACTATACTACTGCTGTAGTAATACTGTATCACTACTACTACTACTGTAGTACTACATATCACTACTACTACTGCTGTAATAATACTATATCAACTACTACTACTGTATTACTACTCTATCACTACTACTACTGATATAGTACTACTCAATCACTACTACTACTACTGTAGTACTACTACTCTATCACTACTTCTACTACTGTAGTACTACTCTATCACTACTACTACCGTAGTAATACTATATCACTACTACTACTTCTGTAGTACTACTATATCACTACTACTACTACTGTAGTACTACTCTATCACCACTACTACCGTAGTAATACTATATCGCTACTACTACTGCTGTAGTAATACTGTATCACTACTACTACTATTGTAGTACTACTCTATCACTACTACTACTGTAGTAATACTATATCACTACTACTTCTGCTGCAGTACTACTCTATCACAACTACTACTGCTCTAGTACTACTATATCACTACACTACTGATGTAGTACTACTCTATCACCACTACTACTGTAGTACTACTCTATCACTACTACTACTGCTGTAGTACTACTATATCACTACTACTACTGTTGTATATACTACTATATCACTACTACTACTACTGTATTACTACTCTATCACTACTATACTGCTGTAGTACTACTATCACTACTACTACTGCTGTAGTACTACTATATCACTACTACTACTGCTGTAATACTACTATATCACTACTATACTACTGTATTACTACTCATCACTACTACTACTCTACGTACTATACTGATATAGTACTATTACTGTAGTACTATACTCTATCACTACTTCTACTACTGTAGTACTACTCTATCACTACTACTACCGTAGTAATACTATATCACTACTACTACTACTGTAGTACTACTATATCACTACTACTACACTGTAGTACTACTCTATCACTACTACTACTTGTAGTAACTATATCACTACTACTGCAGTCATACTGTATCACTACTACTACTGCTGTAGTACTACTCTATCACTACTACTACTGTAGTAATACTATATCACTACTACTTCTGCTGCAGTATACTCTATCACAACTACTACTGCTCTAGTATTACTATATCACTACTACTACTGCTGCTACTGTAGTGCTACACTACTACACTACTATTAGTAATACTGCATTCAAACACGAGCACACTAATATAATGTATCAATACTAGTGTTATTACTAGACGAATGACTCACCCCAGTGCATTCCCACCACCAGAGCAGAAATTACAGGAGTGGCCCCTAACTATTGAAATATTTAAATTGCCATCCCCATAAGGTCCAGACCCATACTCATAGGACCACCCCAACAGTTAATGTCATTCAAACCCTAAATATAACAAATAAATTAATGTGTCAAATAATACATRCTCTCACCAGGCTTACCTAACACAGGGCAGTGTGCACAATGAAGCAGATAGACAGCAAGGCTGTTATATTGTGTGATAGTGACATGTCTAACTGCACCACAGAGATGTGAGCCTGGGTCTGTGTCACCACCATTCCCACCACTACAGCCGCCCATAGAAAAAACCCTGATCATTCTACCTGCCCGCCAGCGTCCTGTATCCTCATCACAGCTGATCTGTGTAACACTAAGCCAGTCTTAGCTGGTTTTAAGTCATATTCAAAAAAAAAAGAAAAAAGTTTCTCTGTACTCCTTCTCTCATTAGTGTAACAAGAAAACCCTTCAGTTGTGCACATGATCTTAGAACAGTGCAGTGGTCGCAGTACCCTGCATACAGATGAGCTGTGTTAGTTGTGTACTAACGGGTACGCGCACACCTACAACCACCTGCTCAGCTAACTGCCTAAATAGCTCACAATTCGAACAATCCTCAGAAGTGTTCAATACTCAAAACAACAAATCAACACACCGTCAGAAACAGAAGTAAAATASCGAAATAATATTTTTGCTGCCATTTAACTATGTTTAACCCAAATATATAGTATCCCACTAACGGTACTCACCCGCGCTGGAGTGTATGGAGCGAAGTGGGTGGGTGTGGATGCTGCAGGAAAGCGGCACGAGCTCTTTTTGCCTTTGTCTGCCTCGCTCTAGTTCATGAGTTGTGCATACCTGACCGGCTGCACTGCTGGGTCCTAAAGCCGACCGCCGCTGAAACCGCCCTAGCATGGCAATGGCACAGACCGGTATGTTAGGGTATTTCTCACAAAAGGATGACGTAAGCCTTTTCAAAGATGCAAAAGGTTTACTTTCGGACTATTACTGTGTCATGATTAATACTTGTTCTAATTCAGATATCCATGTAGGCTATAATGCTGCCTAATGAAATCATAAATACTAATCTGAAGAAAGAAAAACTGCTGAGAAAACCATGCCTCCATTTCATTCCTCTATTTGACCACTTCTATTGTAAGGTAATGTAGTGCTGATGATACCTTACAGCAGATTGAACGGGGTGGGTGTTGCGCCTCTCTTCACACTATTTGACCACTTCTATTGTAAGGTAATGTAGTGCTGATGATACCTTACAGCAGATTGAACGGGGTGGGTGTTGCGCCTCTCTTCACAACATACATGTTACAGCATATTTTCAGAGGCAGAAACAGCAGGATAATAAATTGATACATTTGCAGTTGAGTGTGTGTGTGTGTGTGTGTGTGTGTGTGGTGTGTGTGTGTGTGTGTGAGTGTGTGTGTGTTGTGTGTGTGTGTGTGTGGTGTGTTGTGGTGTGTTGGTGTGTGTGTGTGTGTGTGTGTGTGTGTGTGTGTGTGGTTGTGTGTGTGTGTGTGTGTGTGTTGTGTGTGTGTGTGTTGTGTGTGTGTGTGTGTGTGTGTGTGTGTGTGTGTGTGTGTGTGTGTGTGTGTGGTGTGTGTGTGGTGTGTGTGCCGTGCGTGCGTGCGTGTGTGTGTGTGTGTTTGCGTGAGCTGGCTTCAGAAGGTAAAAGCCCATTATGTACACCACTGCCAGAGATAGAGGAGAGAGGATAGCTCTAAGAGCTGATGTCCTTCCAGATAAGAGGCTATGACATGACAAAGCAGGACTGCAGTCACCCACCCTCTGTATATGGGTTGCATCTGCCGTGTGTATCAGGTGGACGTGGAGGTGTCTATGAGCACCTGTGTTTGCGGCTGTGTGTTTTGTATTAACTTGTCATACAATCCTGTCTTGTGCGTAGTGAACTGAGACAAAGTCATCAGAGTGCATCTCTTTGAGACTAATCAGTAATGACGTTGTGATTCTGGGCCTCTATGGGGAGTATGGATAAAAGCCTAAACACCTCAATACATCTGTCCAATCTTCTTTCCTTCTGTGGAGTTTGGTTTTTTAGAAAAAAACAGGCCCTTTAAATCAAATCTGTGTCTTGGCCCAGGCAACAACACACACKCCATCACCCTGTGCTGACAGGGTATCAAATAAACACCAACACCTCTTTATAAGGCTCCTGTCACCATCAATAACAATACAGCTCTCCATCAGATAAATGATCCATTGGACTCTGTCCAAGTGAGTCTCTATAGAATTTGATCTAGCGGATGTCATACTGAATTTACAGGCTGTACATGGCTATGTAAGATGTATCATAAAATAAGAGTATGGTGTAATGTAGTATTGATGTTAGTGGCATCCTCTAACATGGCAGTGCAGGCATAAAGTGTAGACAAAGTGCAACCCGGTCTCGGAGTGTTTCGTATCATTTKGTACGTAAATCTGAGACAAGCMATTTAGTTTGATACGTTACGTTTTGTATGGTATGTATTTAATTTGTAGATGTCTATTTCCCATTTTGTATGATAGGTTACGAATTATAATTCGTATTATATATTACATTTTGGAAAACGTATAAATAGGGTTAAGTTTAGACGTTAAGTTCAAGGGTTCAGTTTAGGGTTTGGGCTAGAGGAAGGGTTAGCTTAAAGGGTTAAGGTTATGGTTAGGTCAAGGGTTAGCTAAAAGGGTTAGGGTTRGGGGAAGCGTTARCTAAAAGGGTTAAGGTTAGAGTGAGGGGAAGCGTTAGCTAACATGCTAAGTAGTTGCAAAGTAGCAAGTAGCTGAAAAGTTGCTAAAATGCAAAAGTTTTCAGTGATGAGTTTCAAACTTGCAACCTAAATCTTTAGAACGCTAGTCCAGTGCACTTGATCCCTGCTTCTCCTATGACCCATCAACAGGCCAAAGTGTGTCAGGGAAGAAAAAATCGTGTCAGAGTACAATGACAAAAAAAGAACACAAAAACACCTACCSAGCCAGGTATAAAMACTGAAACAGTGGGTGGTGACTTCRGGGACCATGTGTCCCGCTGGAGCAAAGTGAATGTTGATTTTCTCCATTTGTGAAACTATTTCAGTCAGATATGAGTTTCCAATATATTTCAAAGAAACTGCCACCAACAACCTTTTTCAGGAAAAATCGCCTGAACAAGGCAGTTAACCCACTGGCTGTCATTGRAAATAACTGACTTGCCTAGTTAAATAAAGGTAAAAAACAATAAGAAATGACCTGTGCCCATTTTCATACCACAGAAACCCCCAAGCTCTGTCTCTGTGACAAGAGAGAGCTATACTACAGTTTAATGTTTCATGCTCTCTGGTACAGTTGGTKCCCAGAACATGGGAAGGGTGGAGGGCTGTTCTTTTGTATATTTTCATTTGTTTCTCTATCCATTGTGTTTCTTTGGTAGATACAGAGAATGGTTTGTTTATATATCCCATGGAGTTCAAAAGCCTGAAAATAGAGCACCTAMCTTCTTCTCTACAAATGTTCATCCTATTTAACTCTGTGAAATGACATAATCACAGTTGGTTGTTTTAGAGGGATAATACAAGGATAAGACTGGTCGMCTTAGAAAGCTAACATGATTGGTCCTTTCTAGAGGGGTCACTGTGGTTTTGACTGCCCCCCTCCCCTCAGGCGTAGAATACACTTTCGGACTCAGCTGTTACTGCATTCTGGAGCCTCTCCTGTGCATGTCACACATAACTCTAATTCAGTCTGACCGCTGCCTCCTCAGCACCTCCCTCAGCTGTCTGAGAGGGGCTGCCTCCTGCCTGCAGACCGCCGGGCCACAGACAGGAGGGGCAGCGGGTACATTTGGTTGGGGGGGGCGGTCACAGGAAGAGGGGCAGATTTGGACATTAGCCACTCAATGGGGTGCTGTGTCACATAATGCTTCGGGCAAACTGAACACGTGCTGTGCCTCGTTCAAAAGCTGTTGTGGATTAGTCTTCTTTGGGCTTCACTTCAAAATCATTTTGACTAAGTTTACCAACGCAGAGGACCTAAATCAGACTACGCTGTATGTGTTTTCCTTTTGGCTTTTTGTACACGTACTATTTCAACATGAGTCAATTATCAATTTGTTCAAATGATGAACAAATTCTTTACAGTGAACTAAATGTTATTTTGTCAGGAGGAATAGTAAACACTTTGAGAAACACCAAGTAGAAGGGAGCATCTCTGCAGATGGAGGTACTGCTCCTGTGACAGAGTTGAGTGGGATATGACTGAGAAACTCACAGCTGGTGTTTTTGGGAAACATTATAAAAAGGAGGAGGGCCTGCAATGTGGAGGGGCATGGTATCTTCGTGAGGGGGGCTGCTATGACGACGAATGAACGAGGATGTAAACAGACGATGGGTCATGGAGGCAGATGTCCAACAGGCTGGCAGAAAGAGGCACTGCCCAGGCTGGTAAAGCTATAGGAGACAGGTGGACGAGGGGGTCCTGGCTGCTTAGATCACATAGTGAATGTGAGACCCAGTAGGGTATTCTTTACATCGGGATCCACATATGCCCGCAGAAACTCACCCACTATTCTTCTGTAAGACCGGGGAAATGGTCGATACTAGACTATTCACAACACAACTGATTGCCTCAAACGCATTAAGATGGGAAGAAATTCCACAAATTAACTTTTAACAAGGCACATCTTTAAATTGAAATGCATTCCAGGTGACTACCTCATGAAGCTGGTTGAGAAAATGCCAAGAGTGTACAAAGTGTCATCCAGGCAAAGGATGGCTACTTTGAAGAATCTAAAATACAAAACATATTTTGATTTGTTTAACACTTGTTTTCTTATTACATGATTCCGTAWGTGTTACTCCATAGTTTTGATGTCTTCACTATAATTCTACAATGTAGAAAATAATGAGTACGTGTGTCCAAACCTTTGGCTGGTACTGTATCTAATAATATGCATCATTAACTTTTTGTATGATTGGATTCTTTGTGACATAGCAGCTGGTGGTTTTTAGAAACACACACCACCAGGGTAATAAAATGAAATTTAGCACAAACTGAATTATGGAATCCATTTCCAGGATATGATCCTTATTTGATCACGGCTGAAAGCAAAATAAACGTGTTCATGTGTATGGTGTCATTGACAGCATCGTGGACGATGAGACACAAAGTCGGAAGTTTACATGCGCCTTAGCCAAATACATTTAAACTCAGTTTTTCACAATTCCTGACATTTAATCATAGTAAAAATTATTTGTCTTAGGTCAGCTTAATGGGGTGCGTGCTGGTGGCAGGGAAGTCAGGCGCAGGAGAAGGAACTTGGTATAAACTGAGTATTTTAATAAATGCTCACAAACTCCGAAAACCAACATATACAAAATAAAGAAAGTGGGTACAAAACCCGTCGCACACCATAACATACAAAGCACCAATACATACAACGAACAATCACCRACAAGGACATGAGGGGAAACAGAGGGGTAAATACACAACATGAAATTGATGGGATTGGAACCAGGTGTGATGGAAGACAAGACAAAACCATTGGAAAATGAAAAATGGATCAGTGATGGCTAGAAAGTCGGTGACGTCGACCGCCGAGCCTGTCTCTTATACACATCTAGATGTGTATAAGAGACAGCACCAATACAACCAACACGAAACTGAACATCAATCAATCTCTGACAAAGACATGAGGGGAAACAGAGGGTTAAATACACAACAGGTAATGAGTGGGATTGAAACCGGTGTGTAGGAAGACAAGACAAAACCATTGGAAAATGAAAAATGGATCAGTGATGGCTAGAAAGTCGGTGACGTCGACCGCCGAGCCTGTCTCTTATACACATCTAGATGTGTATAAGAGACAGGTTCATGACAGAGCTGGAGTAACTGAGTCAGGTTTGTAGGCCTCCTTGCTCGCACACGCTTTTTCAGTTCTGCCCACAAATTTTCTATAGGATTGAGGTCAGGGCTTTGTGAAGGCCACTCCAATACCTTGACTTTGTTGACCTTAAGCCATTTTGTCACAACTTTGGAAGTGTAGTTGGGGTCATTGTCCATTTCGAAGACCCATTTGCAACAAAGCTTTAACTTCCTGACTGATGTCTTGAGATGTTCAATATGTCCACATAATTTTCCTTCCTCGTGAAGCCATCTATTTTGTGAAGTGCACCAGTCCCTCCTGCAGCAAAGCACCCCCACAACATGATGCTGCCACCCCCGTGCTTCACGGTTGGGATGGTGTTCTTCAGCTTGCAAGCCTCCCCCTTTTTCCTCCAAACATTATGGCCAAACAGTTCTATTTTTGTTTCATCAGACCAGAGGACATTTCTCCAAAAAGTACGCTCTTCGTCCCCATGTGCAGTGGCAAACCGTCGTCTGGCTTTTTTATGGCGTTTTTGGAGCAGTGGCTTCTTCCTTGCTGAGCAGCCTTTCAGGTTATGTCATTATAGGACTTGTTTTACTGTGGATATAGATGCTTTTGTACCTGTTTCCTCCAGCATCTTCACAAGGTCCTTTGCTGCTGTTCTGGGATTGATTTGCACTTTTCGCACCAAAGTACGTTCCTTTCTAGGACAGAATGCTTTCCTTGCGAGCGGTATGATGGCTCCGTGGTCCCATGGTGTTTATACTTGCATACTATTGTTTGTACAGATGAAAGTGGTACCTTCAGGCATTTGGAAATTGCTCCCAAGGATGAACCAGACTTGTGGAGGTCTACAATATCTTTTCTGAGGTCTTGGCTGATTTCTTTTGATTTTCCCATGATGTCAAGCAAAGAGGCACTGAGTTTGAAGGTAGGGCCTTGAAATACATCCATAGGTACACCTCCAATTGACTGAAATGATGAAGCTTCTAAAGCCATGACATCATTTTCTGGAATTTTCCAAGCTGTTTAAAGGCACAGTCAACTTARTGTATGTAAACTTCTGACCCAATGGAATTSTGATACAGTGAATTGTAAGTGAAATAATCTGTCTGTAAACAATTGTTGGAAAAATGACTTGTGTCATGGTCAAAGTAGATGTCCTAACCGACTTGCCAAAACTATAGTTTGTTAACAAGAAATTTGTGGAGTGGTTGATAAACGAGTTTTAATGACTCCAACATAAATGTTTATAAACTTCTGACTTCAACTGTAGACCTATTTGGTAAAAGACAAAGTCCATATTATGGCAAGAACAGCAAAGARAAATGATGGTCCATCATTACTTTAAGACAGGAAGGTCACTTGATACGGAAAATTTCAAGAACTTTGAAAGTTTCTTCAAGTGCAGTCGCAAAAACCATCAAGCGCTAGGATGAAACTGGCTCTCATAAGGACCGCCACAGGAAAGGAAGACCCAGAGTTACCTCTGCTGCATAAGATAAGTTCATTAGAGTTACCAGCCTCAGAAATTGCAGCCCAAATAAATGCTTCACAGAGTTTCCATTAACAGACACATCTCAACATCAACTGTTCAGAGGAGACTGTRGGAATCAAGCCTTCATGGTCGAATTGTTGCAAAGAAACCACTACTAAAGGACACCAATAAGAAGAAGAAACTTGCTTGGGCCAAGAAACACGAGCAATGGACATTAGACCGGTGGAAATCTGTCCTTCAGTCTGATGAGTCCAAATTTGAGATTTTTGGTTCCAACCGGCGTGTCATTGTGAGACGCAAAGTAGATGAATGGATGATCTCTGCATGTGTGGTTCCCACCGTGAAGCATGGAGGAGGAGGTGTGAAGGTGTGGGGGTGCTTTGCTGGTGACACTGTCTGTGATTTATTTAGAATTCAGGGCACACTTAATCAGCATGGCTACCACAGCATTCTGCGGCGATACACCATCCCATCTGGTTGGCGCATAGTGGAACCATCATTTGTTTTTCAACGTGACAATGACCCAACACACCTCCAGGCGGTGTAAGGGCTATTTCACCAAGAAGGAGAGTGATAGAATGCTGCATCAGACCTGGCATCCACAATCACCCAACCTCAACCCAATTGAGTTTTTTTGGGATGAGTTGGTCCGCAGAGGGAAGGAAAAGCAGCCAACAAGTGCTCAGCATATGTGGGAACTCCTTCAAGACTGTTGGAAAAGCATTCCAGGTGAAGCTGGTTGAGAGAATGCCAAGAGTGTGCAAAGCTGTCATCAAGGCAAAGGGTGGCTACTTTGAAGAGTATAAAATATAAAACATATTTTGATTTTTTTAAGCACTTATTTGTTTGCTACATGATTCCATATGTGTTATTCCATAGTTTTGA
Source organism: Salvelinus sp. IW2-2015 (assembly GCF_002910315.2). NCBI lineage: Eukaryota > Metazoa > Chordata > Actinopteri > Salmoniformes > Salmonidae > Salvelinus > Salvelinus sp. IW2-2015. Next base: position 38,593,908 of record NC_036863.1, on the reverse strand, counting down.
TGTCTTCACTATTATTCTACAATGTAGAAAATAGCAAAAATAAATCAAACCCCTTGATTGAGTAGGGGTGTCCAAACTTTTGACTGGTACTGTATATACAGAACATATTTMTTTTCATAAATGCTAAGTGATGTAAATTTCAGCTGTGTTGTATTTAAATGTTGGTTAGACAGCTGCGTTTTGAGATTAGACATGGTCTCTGATCACTTCTCTTTCACAGAGGGTTTGGAATGAGTGCCTGCATGTGTATCAGGCTGATATGATCATGGTCTCCAGGCTGAAACAGTGTAAAGTCTGACAGTCAGTCAGTCAGTCCGTCAACCATGGACATTTTAATAGAATTACCCATCATGCACCACAGCTTTCAGTCCGAATACGCTGTTAATGAATCTCATCATGATCAAAGTCATCAGCAAGATCGCTTTGATGTGACTTTATTGGATGTCAATTAAGGCAGCTCCCCCGCACCTCTCTGATTCARGGGGGTTGGGTTAAATGCGGAAGACACATTTCAGTTGAATCCATTCAGTTGTACAACTTACTAGSTTTCCTCTTTTCCTTTTCTCTTCATTGATTGTATTTCAGCATCTCATTCATACTTTATGTTAAAGACATGCTCCGGAACTTTGGCGACTACTAAGTGTTTTTAAATTCTCCCGCTTTGGGCTGGATGTGTCAATGTTCATACATGCATGATCTCTGAGCAGAGTTACTGTCTTACCTCACTTAGCCACAAAATCCCTAGTTTGAAAGCGGCTGTTTCTCTGGAAGCTGTTGCATGCRCCATTTTCCCTCCATTTTCCCTCACGTGGGCGAGAGAGCAATGACTTGGTGCACATATTTGCACGTATGTGACGCAGTACGCAGTTTACGGGGACCACTTTTGGCTCGCGAGAGCTACTTTCACAACTGCTGGCTAAAAAGTATACAAATGTACCGGAGAATCTATTTAAATTCATTGTGGATCGAGTGGATGAGCTAATGTGACTCTGGGAAACTGATTAGTGCTTTTTATCGCAGCAGCAGTCTGAACGGATCCATCAGTCTGTCTCTTCCTGTTCTGCCCAGCTCAGTCAGCACTCTGCTGGAGCACTCAGTGACATCATCAGTAAGAGGCTGACCAGCAGGACACATGACAGGGCATTATCACACCAACCCGACCTGCAGCCCTGAATCAAACAGACAAGCAAGTAAGTCAAAAGGGTTAGAAGGTCCAGGGGGGTTGAAGTTTGTTGCCACAGAGAAAGGAAGACTGGGTGGAAAATTTGGTAGTGATGACAGTGTCATTAGGATGACGTGTGTCTAATGTGTCTAATGTGACCCTGTTTATGCTCTGGAGAGCCATAATCGGGTTTACAGTACATCCAGAGGMCCAGGGTTAGGTTATGAGCTCAGTCACACACACTGSCAGGACATCATGGTGAACACTAGAGGACTAGAGGATAATGTCATGTCTGTGTGTGGAAGTATCTCTCCCTCAAAGATACTTATCATCACATCATCATCACATCTGGTGAATCACAGTGTGTGTGTGTGATATCACAGCTTCGTAAGGTGATAGACAGTCAGTGCCTGTGCAGTCAATGTGGCGGAGTGCTTTGTCTCTCCCACTGCCAGTTGAGACTGAGGCAGACATACAGCCAGACTAGAGCCTGGTATGACCCCTCTAACTGAATGCAGGAGAGAAAGAGTTAGAGTGGGTTCATGGCAGGTTCAGTCTGCCTCCCGCTACGAAAGACTGATGCCCTCCTTCTCCCTGTGCCTTTGCATGTCTCCCCCTCCATCTCCTGGTTATTGTATCAAACATCCCTTCAATGGGCAACTTGAAAAAACAAGCACTCCAGAAATGCTATATAAAGCAAGCCCTCCTTTCATTAATTTAGTTTCATGTATGTTTAAATGTTTGTTCTCACTCAGTTGTGCTGAAGACTCTCAGAACCTCACCTGTGTGCTCCACTTCTCTTTATCTGGCTGAAGACAAGACTGAGCTCCTRGATGTAAATGCTCTTTAGTGTGGTTCTATTGCAACTCGCCATTGCTATGGTAGACYGAGCCGYTCTGCCGTTCCWAAACTGGGKTCTTTTTTATGCTTGTTACACTGTATGAAAACAAAGATGGCGTGTCWAACAGTGAAAGCGGAGAGTGTTATAGAGACTGTGCAGGCATGCGGGCTCGGAACATTGTCGTCATATTTATCGTACGGCATGGATTAAATTAAATTGGAGGTTAGTGGATGGGTGGGTATGGAGGAAGGGGTGGCACGGGAGTGGCGATCTAAAGAAAAAGACATGACCTGGATTTCCTTTATCCGCTCTCCCATCACTATGGTTACCACAGCCAGTTACCTTTTGTGCAGAGTAACAAGTAGCCTTGTCTCCTTAGCCAATGTTCTAATGAGGTGGTTTGGAGAGGGATGACAGCACACACTGCATGCTCACAGTGGAGGGGAGGGCCATCAAAAGGGAATGGGCTTTAGGGTGTGGGACAGCCTCAGACTGAAACCCCCTGCTGGCAGTTTGGCAGTACCACACAGACAGACAGCGGTGGCATTAGTTAGTTTGTAGCACTTATTTTATGCAGTGACACACTGAAAGCCCCTAATTTAAACACTGTTTAGAAGAACGGTTTAGGGAGGGGGGGCTTTTTATTTTTTAGAATATAGGTAAATAAAGAGAATAAAAGCAAAGCTCCCACATACATAAATTAGGTGAAGAAAGTCTTTGTTTTGCAGCTGCATTTCCCGCACTTAGTATTTGATCTCAGCCCAACACTGGATGTGATTATACAGCCCTCAGGTCAACCATGCTACTTTGATGTCCAATGTGAACACTTTCCTAATATCCCCCCAAAAACTGAAAGGGAATATCAAAGCATATCTTATTTTGTGTGCCAGACAAAAGGACAGCGAGAGTTCAATCCCTCGTTGACCACTACACTGCTAGAAATACTAACCAAAAGAAACCTGGATCTAGCCTGGGTACCAGTCTGTTTGTGCTGACATTCCACTCCTTGCCACTCCGTGTCATGCCAAACATTTGACATGGAGTACAAGGAGTGGAATGTTAGCACAAAACAGGTCTGTATTTCAGGCTAACCTGGATCATATTAGATCCACAACTATTGGTGCAAAAKAATATACAACTGTGGTATTGTGTGTGCAGAAGGCAGCTGGGGCAAACACAACGGAGCGTCTCTTTGACATGAAAGGCCAAACAAAAGAGTCAAAACAGTACMCAGTTATTATGGTGACACAGGGTTGGCAGCCTATTGTTAGACTGTGCCCATGTGCCTCCCYAATCTTAACTTTCCATGGAAACATTTCGGGAAGACGGGGTTACGCTGGGGTCATCAGACGTATTACGCTTTACAATCTGTTAACATCTTATATTCTAAACTTGTTTTAAATCAACCCTAAAGATATGATCTGTGATTTAAACAGTGAATAGCCATTAGACGACCCAGGTGAGGGATTGCACAACAAATGAAACCCTCAGTAACTCAGCAGGCGACAACTGGTTTAGCTGAATGGAAAAAGTGTATTCATACTGAGTGGGGAAAAAAGGAACTGGCGGAGCATAAAGGCTTTGCCACAGAATAATCTATATTGTGTGGACAGTGGATACTCACATTGTCATTTCTCTTTGATGAACAGCTGTGCCCTAAAGGTATCAGAGAAGACAAGAAACTAAACACAAAACACAGGACATCGGACAAAAAAGCATCCCAGGTGAGTTCAAACTGACCTCGGATCAAACAGGTGAGCACTAAGGACTCCACCCAGCCACGCCTTGCCTCTGACCAGACCCACCACACAATTAAATGGTTTCACATGAAGGGGAAGAGCAAAGATTGACAGATATACATTTTAAAGATCCTCAGGGCATGGCTAGTTGTAACTGAGGGTAAAAAGAGAAGGACAGATATTGTGTAGGGAGTGGGGACATATCCCTCTCAACCAGTGATCGCAATCCCAGAAAGACAAAAGGAAGAGACCTTTACCACTATCTGTCTCATCTTGACATCTTTAAAGCAAAGTTATCCATCATACTTGAGGATCAATAGCAGTAGACCAATAGAACTGCTTCATTCAACCCCAGACAAGATTTCTACTGGTGGGAATTCAGCAGATGATCACAAGGGCCAGACATCAATTGTGATGTCATAAAYGTGAGACCAAAGCGCCATCTTGTGGACAATCGAAAAATGCACATTGAGCTCGTCTTTTTTYCATTACAGGTTACTGCCGTAAGGAGAGAAGTCAAAACATGATCCGTTTAACCTGTTATAGATCCACTACCCGATATAATATTAAGTGCAACATCATTATACTATTGCCCTTCCTTTCAYGGGGATTGTATTCAGTGATTACATGTTTGGGTCATTGCCATATCTTTGCATCTACTGAACAAAAATCGTGTGGCAGAAATTGGGTAGCTGTGGGCTAAGGAGTTGATGTATTGCATAAATTCCTGAGACAATCTATAAATGTCTGCATCTTTGGACCCTTATTGGTAAATCTTTAGCCAAGGTGAGGATATTATATCTAGAGCCCGTCAGAGAATCTGTGCTAGTGCCTTCTGGYGTGTAGGCTCATAGCCACCCTCCACATCAGCCTCAGGGCAGGAGGAGGACTGAAAACCTACTAGCACAGCTGGCKGGACTAAACTGAACATATGTCTCCAGGGTGTAGGATCCTATCTATCCATCCAACTGAAGAAGAAGAAAAAAACATAAAACTGCTAACAGTTTTCATTACTGCCACTTAATGAGTGAGTGGTGTAGCCTAATGCGCAGGTACAATCTTTGACGACTAAAAAGCATTGCTACACTGACCTAAAGCCCTGCTGCTATTTATATGGGCATGACTTTCACAGCAATAACTGTCAAGGCAAGCTCCCMCTGAGAATACCTGACAGCAGCCGTCGCTTATTTGCTTATTCTGAGGCCACGGGCGACAAATGAGCTCAGGATGGCTAGTCACTCAGGCTCCCTGGGTTTTAATTCTCCTCTATTTTATTAATCTGGAAAAGTTGTGCCATGTCTTAACGGTCATCAGATTTTTCCACTACCTGCTCTGGCACCAGGTGATGACGTCAGGATCTCTCCAGGGCAAGAGAGCAGGGCAAGCAATTATGGGGAGAAAGAAGAGAAAACGCAGCAGCAAATAAAGCCATCGGATTCAATTTGGGTGGCTGGCTGTGAAGATAGACTGTTCCTCCATCACCGCTGAACAAACACAGTGAGTCTCTACGTGGATAATCTGACAGAACAAACACAGTGAGTCTCTACGTGGATAATCTGACAGAACAAACACAGTGAGGACTCTAGTGACTAATCTGACAGAACAAACACAGTGAGTCTAGCTACGTGGATAATCTGACAGCAACAAACACAGTGAGTCTCTACGTGGATAATCTGACAGTACAAAACACAGTGAGTCTCTACGTGGATAATCTGACAGTAACAAACACAGGAGTCTCTACGTGGATAATCTGACAGAACAAACACAGTGAGTCTCTACGTGGATAATCTGACAGAGCAAACACAGTGAGTCTCTACGTGGATAATCTGACAGAACAAACACGTGAGTCTCTACGTGGATAATCTGACAGAACAAACCCAGTGAGTCTCTACGTGGATAATCTGACAGAACAAACACAGTGAGTCTCTACGTGGATAATCTGACAACAAACACAGTGAGTCTCTACGTGGATAATTGACAGTACAAACACAGTGAGTCTCTACGTGGATAATCTGACGAAACAAACACAGTAGATCTCTACGTGGATAACTGACAGAACAAACACAGTGAGTCTCTACGTGGATAATCTACAAACAACACAGTGAGTCTCTACGTGGATAATCTGGACAGACACAACACAGTGAGTCTCTACGTGGATAATCTGACATAAAACACAGTGAGACTCTACGTGGATAATCTGACAGACAAACACAGTGAGTCTCTACTGGATAATCTGACAGACAAACACAGTGAGTCTCTACGTGATAATCTGACAGAAAAACACAGTGAGCTCTACGTGGATAATCTGACAGAACAAACACAGTGAGTCTCTACGTGGATAATCTGACAGAAAAACACAGTGAGTCTCTACGTGGATAATCTGACAGAACACAGTGAGCTCCTACGTGGATATAACTCTGACAGAACAAACACAGTGAGTCTCTACGTGGATAAATCTGACAGAACACAGTGAGTCTCTACGTGGATAATCAGACAGAGAGGCTACGGTGCAACATGGCTCATGAGCAGCAGCTGTCGTCAGGCAGAAAACACGTGTCACATTGTATCAAATTAAGAAAGACATATACTGCAGACCATTTAATCAAAGTGAACAATGTCACTCACAGGAGAGAATTGAGAGATGTGAAGCAAAAGTAGGAAAGCAATAGGCCTACCAACAAAGTGAAATCAGGTCGGTAAGGGGCAAATGGTGGTCAGAGAAAGAAAAATAGAATGCACACGTGGGTAAAGGAAGCAGAATAATCTGCATGCACAAAATGAATAGACAGCATAATCCTACACAGATATTGAGTGAGAGACCTACAGTACATTCAAGGCACATACATTGTGTAAAAGAATCTTAGTAAAATCCAGGCTGAATTGTAAGTCAAATGTCATATGAATATGGTATTTTTGTTCTTAATTACATCCTGTTATGGTAACATAGATGAGCCAACACCTCAGACAGACAGATCGCTAACAGTGTTCTAGCCTGCCTCGAGTCTGACCCTTAGTGATCATATTGGCAGGTAGWCTAGCTGTTAAGAGCGTTGGGACAGTAACCGAAAGGTCACTGGTTCGTATCCYTGAGYTGACTAGGTGACAAAATATGCTGCTGTGCAGTTGAGCAAGGCACTTAACCCTAATTGCGCCTGTAAGTCACTCTGGATGAGAGTGTCTGCTAAATGACTTCAATGTAAATCAGGCAGGCTGTCATGTCAGGCCCTTCACTGTGGTGGCTCCTGTTATGCAGGAGATGCTACAGGTGGGGGGTGGGGACTATGAGGTGGGATGAGGGCTCTCAACACAAGAGGGCAACCAACCAGGAACTCATTCTCTGCCTCAATTAGCTTTCATGTACTCAAGAGCAATGAGGCTGGGTCCATTATCTTCCCACCACAGCTCAGGCACCAGACTGATCTGCGAGTAGCCTAATACAGGAATATTTGAATGTTAATCTCCTGCCGGAGCTTTAATTTAGCATTTCATTAAAACATGATAAGAGAAAGTGCACTTGAAAAAGCAAAAACGCCTCAGCAAGTTAACCCTGTAGGCTACACAATAAATAACACATAGATGCTCTCCTAACTGATTCACTGTGCTGTGTGAAATAATGGCTCTGTAATAGCAATATATACGTATAAGCAACACTACTAGAGGATCCACCGCCGCAGGTCTTAMATGTTAGATGTGGAGATAGTATATGCCAAAATAGTCAAAGGTAATATCAAGATCGTAAGTATGGCACAATTTTCAGATTATTTTTCAGCACTGCCACTGCTTCAATGATCCAGAATTTGCTGACAATTCTGTTTAGCTGGCACTTGAAAGTAGGTTGCATCCCACTGCTGAGAAAGGTGAGAGGAACTTTACAATATCATCTGTTTATCTAAACAGTACCCCAGCTATAACAAGACAGGTACCCGGAACATAACAGAACGTTTTCATTTGGTTTATGAGATCACAAGATAGACGAATATTTTCCWAACATTGTTCGAACGTTTTTAGTCACGAATGATGTTGTTCTTTTCAGGAACATGTCGCTGGAGGTCTGAAATTAGCATAAGTGCCAAAGAAAATGCTTAAATGTAAAAGTATTTTACAAGTGTAAACATTTATAGCATATAAATCACAAAACAATTAGACTAATTTGATCAGCACAAAAGTAATGAGAGAAGCAGCACGACGCATCCAAGTGGGCGCCTGCGATGGTCCGAATGATGATGCTACACGGCGGCCAGTTCAACTTGATCTGGAAACATCTCCGTATGACCAGCGTTCTCCATATCCGAGGGCAATGGAGCAATTTTGTGTTTGATTCGGTAAAGCATCACGATCAACATGGCAATCAAAAATAACAGCAAACATACAAAAAGTCCAAGGTACGTCGACAAACTTGGTAGCCTTGGGTCTTGACGTCCTATTTCCGCGACAGTTGTTGTCCAGATGTGCTCGTCGCTGGAGTTTATTAACATTKTGGAAAATCCATCAGGGCTTGGAGTAAGAAAGTTCCTCCAGATTATTTGGYCATTCATCGTGGTGAATATTACAGTGCTGTCATCAAGCTGTAGACTCCGGGTTTCATGTGAACAAATGGTTATGTCCAGTCGCGCAATGCCCAATGTATGTCCCAATTACATTTGAATGTACAATTATCCACATCATTCAAACGGTTTGGTGAGTACAGTCCGTTGGCCAGTCCGAGGTCAGGTTTCGAGGATACACCGTAGTAGTTTATTGGTTTTGAGGTGTGTGTAATAAGGACGCGGGCGCGCGGTTTTCTGTCACGCCTGAGTGCGCTCTTCGCGTTTTCTTTATTTGGACGATCGGTACGTCACTCGATCAGAGCAAATGTATGACACAAATGTTACCAAAAGTCCCCGCCTTATTTGAAGGGATTTAACATTGACTTCTAAAATGTTCTAAAGGTGAAAATAAATACATCTATTTTCTCGTTATTTTGCGCACTGTCGTGACCGCGTTTTTTGTTGCCTCCTCCGGCGACATTTAAACAGTTCATGAACGGATGAGTCTTGTGTCAAAAATTGAAGCAGTGACCTTGCATTCTGTAAAAAAAAATAGCTCGGTCATATAGACTCGGATTTCTCWTACAATACCCTGAACGTTGAAACAATGACTGAAGGCATTGGTTTTAGGAGCATAAGGGTTTTAATGTATTAMATTGTTTCCATCCATATGGTTTTCTTCTTCATATGAGATTACAATCATGTTTCATACGCAGTGTCCTATTTATGCTGCTACTATGTTCTTTATTTTACTCTTATTATTATCTATCCGGATGCCTTCATGTACATACAGTATCTCCCTCAAGTATCTTATACCTCTGCACATTSATCTGGTACTTGTACTCCSCGTATATAGCTCCATTCGTGWGTATTTTATTTTATTCCTCTTGTGTTAGTTACTATTTTATTTGTAATATTATTTAAACTCTGCATTGATGGGAAAGGTTCATAAACAAGCATTTCACTGTAAAGTCTATACCAGTTGTATTTGGCTCATGTGATTAATAAAATAACATTTGATTTGATTTTAATTTGATCCTCTGATGGTGGTGACTGTGTGTGTGTGTGTGTGTGTGTGTGTGTGTGTGTGTGTGTGTGTGTGTGTGTGTGTGTGTGTGTGTGTGNGGTTTGGGATGAGTTGGACTGTAGAGTGAAGGAAAAGCAGCTAACAAGTGCTCAGCATATGTGGGAACTCCTTCAAGACTGTTGGAAAAGCATTCCAGGTGAAGCTGGTTGAGAAAATGCCAGGAGTGTGCAAAGCTTCCATTCAGCCACAAGAGAATTAGTGAGGTAGGGCACTGATTTTGGGCGATTAGGTCTGGCTCGCAGTCGGCATTCCAATTCATCCCAAAGGTATTGGATGGGGTTGAGATCAGGGCTCTGTGCAGGCTAGTCATGTTCTTCCACACCAATCTTGTCAAGCCATTTCTGTATGGACTTTGCTTTGTGCACTGGGACATTGTCATGTTGAAATAGAAAAGGGCCTTCCCCAAACTGTTGCCACAAAGTTGGAAGCATAGAATTATCTAGAATGTCATTGTATGCTGTAGCGTTAAGATTTCCCTTCACTGAAACTAATGGGCCTAGCCCAAACAATGAAAAACAGCCCCAGACCATTATTCCTCCTCCACCAACCCTTACAGTTAGCACTATGCATTCGGGCAAGTAGTGTTCTCCTGGCATCCGCCAAACCCATATTTGTCCGTTGGACTGCCAGAAGGTGAAGCGTGATTCATCACGCCATAGAACGCTTTTCCACTCCAACAGAGTCCAATTGTGGTAAGCTTTACATCACTCCAGCCGACGCCTGACATTGTGCATGGTGATCTTAGGCTTGTGTGCAGCCACTTCGTAGCCACTTCAACTTACAGATAGGCACCGTCCAGAAGAGTACCAAATGTCTGGTGATGAGATTTGTACATCTGTGGTTGTTCCATGGTTCTCCTGTGTGTGTCTCGTCTCTCTCTCTCTCTCTCTCTCTCCCTCTCTCTCAATAATTCATCAGCCATAGAGACAAAGCCCACCTCTCATCATCATCAAAAAGCCTTTTATGCTCCTGCTCTGACATATTCAGTAATGGCCAAGACTAGGTTTATAGGTCGTCATTGTAAATAAGAATTTGTTCTTAACTGACTTGCCTAGTTAAATAAAGGTTAAATAAATAAATGCAATATACAGTATTKACACTGCAAAGTTACCATAAGAGCCAGAACATGTTTCAATGAAAGGACAAATGCAATTGAAAAACGACAAATCGACTCCAGGGCCAAAGTCCACCCTTGATGTGATTCAATATAGCCTAATGTATGTACAGTGTGTAGTGATGGATTGTAGATCGTAGAAAAGTTGATCAAATCCATTAGGTTCATTGTGCTCCAGTTTAACAGCCAATGCCATATCAGTTGACCAGACGGGGGAGCACGGGATCTAAGTAAAGCGCATTGTGCGCATAGACAGACGCGAGTAGGAGAGGACTTCGTCAGGGTTTTCATCCCAACTCGCTACAGTCTGAACTTTCGGATTGAGGGTGCTGGAGGACGCTGTCACAGTTTTTCTTCTCTCCTCAATTTCACCACTCGTGGATCGAAGTAAACTTAATATGAAAACATGTCTGTAAATGAAGTGTACGTTTTCAGACCATTCAAGTTGATTGCTTTACTTTGTGTATTTCTGGCATTGTGTCTGGACATTGTAGCGTTATTGAGTCCCGCCTGGGTAACCGCAGAGCGGTTTTCTTTGTCGCTATGGGAATCATGCACCGATAAAGATTCTGGCTGGAGATGCCTTTCCACCCTCAAATCTGGTAAGAAGCTATTTTTTTCTTACTCAAATTCTTCTTCATTTTGATGTAAATGATGCCTTTCAAGTGGTTTTCTATCCAGATGAAAAGGGATCCCCAAAATGAGTTATAATCCTTGGCTCCCAAAATAATGTAGAAGTATTTTGGCAGCGAATGACGGGGGACTATCACTATAGGACCCCAAAAATTGTGATATTGGCATTTTTTTCATGCTTTCCCCCCTGCTCGTAAGGCTCATTATCTATGACAAACTCTACAAAACATGGCCTAGAAATTGGTGCAGTTGTTTCCCTTTCTCAACCTTGTTGAAGTTCTAAAGCATACACATACACTTTATAGACTGGTCCAGATGGATACAGAATGAATGCGTAAAGCAATCGGATTATAGTGAGAGAAATACCTGGAATTTACGGTGAATTTCTACTGTATGTAGGTCATGGATGAGGAGGTCAACAATGGACCATTGTTAATGTGCTGTAATTTGCTTGTTTMAAATCGCTCTTGGTCCGGCTCCGTGATACATGTCTACTGCAACACTTGCTTTCCAGGGACAATATTTTGTAGCCTGGTTGCCTCTCGGTTAAACTATCCCACTCTTTGCCACTTGCCACTATTACATTCCACTCATTGCCACTCCTGTCATGAGTGGAATATKTTAGCTAAGAAGACTGGTACCCAGACTAAATATTTTTGCTCCCCGCCCTGCCAATCAGTGCGTACCACTTCTGTGAGTGATTCTCGTGATACAAGTAGATGTTTAGGCCTATCTGAGGCTATTCTCTTTGATTGTCGCCACAGTTTGTTGATCTGTTGTAATTGTGAAGTTCTCTTTCTCAGCGGAGTGTTGTATTGCTGAGCAATTAGTCCCCATGACGTGCCACCTGGGAGCTCCACTGACCWCTGCAGAGCTTTCCGACTGGGCACAGACGTCAGTCAGTTCAACGTCTAGTTTTGATTTAGCCTACATTTGGTTGAGTTATCATTTAACGTGAATTCAACTAGAAGAAGAAAAAATCTTAATGTCATTGGAGTTAGGTTACATTGATGACTTATTGCAAATCCAATCAGTTTTCCAGGTGGATTTAATGTCATCACATAGAGTTTTTGGGTTGAAATGACGTGGAAAACCACGTTGATTCAGCCAGTTTTTGCCCATTGGATTGTGAATGCAGAGCAGTGTTCCACCTATTGTTGCATTCCTCTGGTGGAGAGGGCAGTCTTGCTCTGGTATCTCTTTTTGTGAGTCTCTTTCCCTCTCACTCTCTTTAAATGGGGATGGAGTGGCTGTGGTTATGGCCTGAAAGCGTCATCATAGATACATTTCACGGTTTARGGGGGGGATGTTCTCACGCATTCCGACATAGGCCTAAACCATATATTTAGGGTCAGTGGCAACCMCTCATTCAGGGCAGGTGGTTGGTAATCTTCTCTAGTTGCGCCTTGATTGGCTCAGTGTGCTGTCACTCATGGGGACACTAGTTTCTGCAAAATCTACAAGGAAAGCTAAAAGGTTCAAGCCCCCTTGGGTACTGCCRTATATTTACATTAGAAGTGCCCATCCAAGAAGGATCAAGGTCATTGGCCACATATAAAATAATGTCAAATCATGTTATATCTACCTTAGCTTTGATTGGACTTATCGTGTCAATATCAATATCATCGTGTCAATATCACTTTCAAAATCTTGTCTACAGTAGCAAGCTAGACAAGCAGTCATCATCATGAATCACGTAGACAATCTGCTGGCAAATCCTTTTCAATCCTTGTCATATGAAGAGAAAATATAAATAAAATGTATCGGTGCTCATCGGCCATTGGACATAAACATTACCCAACAAGTTGGAAATCGCAAATTCMACAATGTGGTTTGGAAGGAATCAGTGGCTAACTGCAAGCGTTGCAAAGCAATCACTATTTTGCTTCCCCTGCTATTTAGTGAAGAGGGTGTGTGGTCCAAGTTTGGGTTTAAGGGTCTTTTTTCCAAGTTTAAAGGATACACATTCACACGCAATACCATGGACCAGAAAAGGTTGAATACATTGTTCATGCTGTCAATCCAGCATGACTTCTGTGTCATGTTCAAAACAACTGGAAACTCGGAACTGGGAAATATCAGACTTTGGTGAGTTCAAGACAACTGGGAACTCTGAACTGGGAAATATCAGACTTCGGTGAGTTCAAGACAACTGGGAACTCTGAAAAAAACTGGCTCCGACTGGGAAAATACGTTTTGAACGGTCATCGAACTCAGAATTCCAAGTCAGGAACTCTGGCCTCTTTCTAGAGCTCCGACCTGAAGATCACTGATGTCATGATTCGACCTTGTTGTTTTTTATGTTACCAGGGTAACCCTGCATGAAACACAGCTGTTATTTTAAGTGTTTCAAAAATCCCCTATGGGAAAAAATGAATCGTGGAAAAACGATTGGAACCATTTCCCTGTTTGACCTCTAGGTTTTATGGGTATTATGACACCTCCACTGTGGGGCTCTAATGTTGGTCTCTTTGAACATTACTTGCTGCTTCCTTAGTTTCATCACTCTCCTCTACTGTTTCTCAGTGTCTCAGTAGCTGTTTTGGCTGAGCCTCCCAGCAGAGTGGAATGTGCTGTTAGGGAAAGCCTCAGTGAGGATGATACTGCCACTGCAGCCAGCTTTACTACTGCCTCATGGCTCCAGCACAGAGCAGAGAGGACACCATATGGGTGCTGTGATCAGGAGAGGCAGGTTAACCCTGGCGGTCTCCTCTGATAAGACCCTCTATCTCAGTTCAGTGCCCTCCCCTGTGGTGCCCAGCCAGCCACACCCTTTCYAAGCTTGATGGTCTGTCTCTGTCAGACTAACAGAAGAAAAAAACAGTAGGGGGAGGTTCTCTTCTGCACTGTTTAACCAATCCAGGAAATGTGGAAGAGTTAAGATGGAGTGTCGCCTGGTTAATATTCTGGATGGAAACAACGTCAGAGAGCTAGCTGCTAGCCAGATATTAGCTAGCRTTTTCTAGCGATAACGGAATCTCCGACAAAGTTGACACCAACAAAATTGTTATGTGGTGTCTTGCGACTTTGTGGCAAGAACTTCATCTCGAAGACAGACAGGCACTATCTATAGTCTTCCGCTATATGTTTCACCGGAGACTGTAAACAAGTGGCATCACAGCCTCTCTAACTTTTCTCCTGAAAACCGGATGTTTCAGTTTTGTAACAACCCTGCGGAGCGTGCTGTCAGACAACCACCTGTCACATAATGAGCTGCTGTGATAGAGCTCTTTCCCCCTGTTGTTGTGGTGTAATGTGGAGAAGGATTGGGGGCTGAATGTGAGGCGGTCCCTAAGAGATGACCCTGTCCCTGGGCAGAGAGAGAGAACGCCTGCCTGCCTGGCGGAGCTCATTAGGACCAGGGCGTCTGGGTGCAGGGGCGTGGTGGGGTTAACACTACAGGAGACAAAGGAGACAGTGACCTGGGACCTGGGGGCAGAGAAAGACATGACAGAGCGGAGCTCATTAACTGCCTCCAGTGGAGCTTCTCTCTGTTCTCTGCGGCGAGCCAGCCAACCGAGACGCAACASACCTGCGGGAGAACTGAACAGTCAGCTGGATTTTGGRACGCTGCACCATGGCTATGTCTGCRCAGCCAGAACCTGGACAGAGGAGAGGCAGAGGCAGATGGGATGGATGAGATGGAGGAAAGGGTTTTGCACGTGGTCAAGTGAGCATGTCAGTCAGCTTTCCAATTCATCYCAAAGGTGTTCGATGGCGTTGAGGTCGGGGCTCTGTGCAGGCCAGTCAAGTTCTTCCACACCGATTTTGACAAACCATTTCTGAATGGACCTCGCTTTGTGCATGGGGGCATTGTCATGCTGAAACAGGAAAGAGCCTTCCCCAAACCTTTGCCACAAAGTTGGAAGCACGGAATCGTCTAGAATGTTAATGTATGCTGTAGCGTTAAGAGTTCCCTTCACTGGAACTAAGGGGCCTAGYCTGAACCATGAAAACAGCCCCAGACCATCCACCAAACTTTACAGTTGGCACTATGCATTGGGGCAGGTAGCGTTWTCCTGGCATTGGCCAAACCCARATTCGTCCGTCGGACTGCGAGATGGTTAAGCGTGATTCATCACTCCAGAGAAGGCGATTCCACTGCTCCAGAGTCCGAAGGTGGCGAGCTTTACACCACTCCAGCCTACGTATGCAATTRCGCATGGTAATCTTAGGCTTGTGTGCTGCTGCTCTGCCTTGGAAACCAATTTCATGAAGCTCCCGACGAACAGTTCTTGTGCTGACGTTGCTTCCAGAGGCAGTTTGAAACTCGGTAGTGAGTGTTGCAGCCGAGGACAGATGATTTTTACACGCTACRYGCTTCAGCACTCAGCATTCCCGTTCTGTGAGCTTGTGTGGCCTACCACTTCRCGGCTGAACTGTTGTTGCTCCGAGATGTTTCCACTTCACAATAACAWCACTTACAGTTGACCAAGGCAGCTCTAGCACGGCAGAAATTTCACGAACTGAGTTKTTGGAAAGGTGGCATCCTACGACGGTGCCACGTTGAAAGTCACTGAGCTCTTCAGTAAGGCCATTCTACTGCCAAAGTGTATCTATGGAGATGGCTGTGWGCTCGACTTTATAAACCTGCCAGCAATGGGTGTGGCTGAARTAGCAGAATCCACTAATTTGAAGGRGTGTCCGCATACTTTTGTATATATATATTGTATTTCACTGAGTGATTAGAACAGGAGTACCCTATGAATCAATGTTGGTGATGGTCGTTTGTAACATGTGTCTCCTCCTGCAGACTGGCAGATAGCCACCCTCGTGTTGCTGCTGGCCGGTGCTGCGTTGACTCTGGTGGCCTTCCTGGTGGCCCTCATCTCCCTGTGCCGGGGGACACACAGACAGCACTACCGCACAGTAGCCGTGTTCATGTTCGTTGCAGGTGAGTCCACCAAACTTAAACTATCACAAACCCAACAAACCCAACACCATACAGGGTCACACTGCGCCACAACACAATCACATACAAATCAAATCACATTTTAACCATCATATGCTTGGTAAACAACAGGTGTAGAYTAACAGTGCAATGCTTACTTACGGGCCGTTCCCAACAATGCAGAAAGAAAATAGAGAAATAATAGAAAAGTAATAACGTAATAAYTMAAATATKAAYGAATACACAACGAGTGACGATAACTTGGCTATAGACACRGGGTACCAGTACAGAGTCGATGTGCAGGTGTACGAGGTAATTGAGGTAGATATGTACATATAACTAGGAATAAAGTGAATAGGCAACAGGATAGATAATAAACAGTAGCAGCAGCGTATGTGATGAGTCAAAAAAAATGGTGCAAAAAGGGTCAATGCAGATAGTCCGGGTAGCTATTTGATTAATTATTTAAGCAGTCTTATGGTTTGCGGTAGAAGCTGTTCAGGGTCCTGTTGGTTCTRGACTTGGTTCATCGGTACCACTTGCCGTAGGGTAGCAGAGAGAACAGTCTATGACTTGGGTGGCTGGAGTCTTTGACAATTTTTAGGGCACCGCCTGGTATAGAGGTCCTGGATGGCAGGGAGCTCGGCCCCTGTGATGAGCTACCCTCTTTAGCGCTTTGCAGTTGGATGCCAAGCAGTTGCCATACCAAGCGGGGATACAGCCAGTCAAGATGCTTTCAATGGTTCCACTGTAGAACTTTTTGAGGATCTGTGGGCCTATGCCAAATCTTTTCAGMCTCCTGAAGAKGTGTTGTCGTGCACTCTTCACGACCGTGTTGGTGTGTGTATCACAACTCAGGATATGACCCAGATGCAGGCACAGGAGGCGGATAGTTTGATTCTCAGAATATTTAATATAACAAATGGGCAGGCGAAAGGCAGGTCGAGGGCAGGCAGAGGTTTGTGAACCAGGTCAGAGTCAGGCAGGTACAGGACGACAGTCAGGCAGTCAGGCTCAGGGTCAGGACAGGCAGAAAGGTCAGAACCGGGAAGACTAGAAGACGAAACCTTGAGAACAGGAGAAACGGGAAACCCGCTGGGAAGACCTGACAAATCAAGTCGAACTGGCAACAGACAAACAGAAAACRCAGGTTTAAATACACATGGGTATAATGGGGGAAATGGGAGACACCTGTTGGGGGGTGGAGACAAGCACAAGACAGGTGAAACAGATCAGGGTGTGACAGTATGTGGACCATGATAGATCCTTAGTGATGTGGACACCGAGGAACTTGAAKCTCTCGACCTGCTTCACTACAGCCCCATTGATGTGAATGGGAGCATGCTCGGACCTCCGTTTCCTGTAGTCTACGATCAGCTCTTTTGTCTTACTGACGTTGAGGGAGAGGTTGTTGTCCTGGCACCACAAGTCTCYKMCCTATAGGCTCTCTCATCGTCATCGGTGATCAGGCCTACCACCGTCTCGTCGTCGTCAGCAAACTTAATGATGGCGTTGGAATCATGCGCAGCCACGCAGTCATGAATGAACAAAGAGTACAGRAGGGGAGTAAGCACGCACCCCTGAGGGGCCCCTGTGTTGAGGGTCAGCTTGGCGGATGTGTAGTCGCCTACCCTCACCACCTGGTGGCGGCTCGTCAGGAAGTCCATCATCCAGTTGTAGAGGGAGGTGTTCAGTCTCAGGGTCCCTAGCCTAGTGATGAGCTTGGAGGGGACTTTGGTGTTGAGCTGTAGTCAATGAACAGCATTCTCACGTAGGCACAACATGGAGATACAGTGTAATTCTTTCCTCATACCGCATTGGTCTCCATACAGACAGAATTCACCATTTGAGGTCATAGTCAAGTTGTTTGCACAAAGCTAAATAGACACTGACTGAGACTGTGAGGGTGGAGAAGGAGAGGGCGGGGGGATGAGAGGGGAGTTGTGGGTGAGAACTCTTTCTGTGGTGCTTTGAGACCCAGAAAGCAGGCTGATGCGTGCCAAGAAAAAGCAGCCGCAGAATTTGCACAGTTACCAATGAAGAGTGGAATGTATTCCCTCATGGATAATATCCATGAAGACAAAAATGAATTCTCCCACAGCTCTCTCTGCTCGGTCTGCTCCCCCTCTCTCTGCCCCCACTCTCTGCTCACTCTCTTCACCTTCTCTCGCCCCCACTCTCTGCTCACTCTTCTTCCTCTCCTCTGCCCCCACTCTCTGCTCACTCTCTTCCCTCTCTCTGCCCCCAC
Source organism: Salvelinus sp. IW2-2015 (assembly GCF_002910315.2). Classification (NCBI taxonomy): domain Eukaryota; kingdom Metazoa; phylum Chordata; class Actinopteri; order Salmoniformes; family Salmonidae; genus Salvelinus; species Salvelinus sp. IW2-2015. The sequence continues at coordinate 38,575,667 of NC_036863.1, read as the reverse complement.
TCTGCTCACTCTCTTCCCTCTCTCTGCCCCCACTCTCTGCTCACTCTCTTCCCTCTCTCTGCTCTCTATTTCTCTCTCTCCCCCTCTCAATGGTCTCTCTTTCATTTTCTGCTCTCTCTCTCTTTCCCCCTTTCTCTCTGCTCTCTCCTTCACTAGGCCTCTCCTTCTCAGGCTCAGTCAAAACACAATTAAGAGGCCATGCCGGAATAACAGTGCTGTGGAGCATCTCTTAAAACGAACTAATTGTTAAAAAAAACCGAATTTCACAATAGTTTTTATTTATCTTCTGTGAACTGTATCAAATCAACAGCTGCATATTACTACCAATACATCACCATATAAAGCATCCACAGAGAGGACAAGCACAGGAAGCCATACTGAATAAGGAAGCAATATTAAAACCAACATCGCTTTTTGCTGTTTGTTCTTGTAATGAAAAAGAGTGTGTGTGTGCATTTCCGTGTGTGTGTGTGTGCATGTTTGTATGTGTGAGGTCAGGAATAGAGCAGTGTGCAGTCAGTCAGTCAGTGATGGAGCAGTGACAACAGCCTTTGCCTGGTTTGTACTCAGTCCCACTTTCCCCAACATTCCCCAATTTTAAACTTTCTTATATAACAGACAGGCATCTGTTATTTAATTTATATAGAATGAAAACAAATACCCTTGCTCCCACTCCCTGCACTTTCTCAGGCCTGAACACATACAGTGCATTCAGAAAGTATTCAGCATCGTTCACAACCTCTTAAGCTTTAGCCCCACCCATCTCTTTAAGGGTTGATCYGAGYGTTCTGTCTTAACAACAGCAGTCAAGCAACCAAGCTAACTAGCTAACGTTGGCAAGCTTGCTAGCTACTGCCAGACACAAATGAGAGAACAGCTCACTCTGACCATGTGCTGCTGGCAAAAAAAATACGTTTTTTTGCCAACGTTTACTGACACTGGCCATATTCAACAGGTGTTGAGCGTTCGTAAATTTGTCAGTTTTCCTACACTCTGGCACACTCAGACGAGAGTGCTCTGACATCGGAGTAGGTAGGAGTAGGTAGCCAGAGCGAATTTCCCAGCTATGTCTATCAACAGCTGTCGCAGTGGCATCATGAACATTCTATTGAAATGGATACTTGCATAGTGGAGTCTTTTGTTAAGACATGTAGGTARCTCGCTAGCTAATCAATGAACCATAATCCCAACTCATAGCATTACTACCCTCAATTAATCTGCAGGTAGCTAACCAACCAGGTTTAATATTAGCTAGCTAGCTAACATTAGGCTATAACTAGCAAAGCAAATGGCTCTGAGATACGAATAATATTGCTACACAGATCCTACATGTAACGTTAACTTAACATTAGCTAGCTAGCGAGCCAGCCGGCTAACATTAGCTAGCTAGCTAACAGTACACTTTAGCTTGAAATKAAAATGACTTTCTGACAAAATTAGAAACGTGTAATATCTGAAAATATCTTACCCATATACATGGTTGGACACTTCTCACACTCTGTCACGGATTCCATGGTTGCCCTTAGTTTGAAGATGTAATCCGGAGACAGGTGTTTTCTCCATCTCCTAGCTATCATAATCTAATTCCACTGATTTCAAAACTCGGTCCTCCAGAAAGTGGAGAGCAACACTTATGCAGTTCTACTACGCAATGTATTTTTTTTAAAGCAGAGTTAGAMAGGATTACCTCCACATTCTTACCAGCTCAAATAGACAGAAGCGTGCCACATGGCAGACCAATCCAAACTCATCTCTTGACATGTTCAGCCCACTCATTATCTCAGCCAATCATTGCTAGCGGGAAGGTTTCTGACTTTTTCTGTGGCTTAACCAACTAGGCTCGTATTTAAAGATGCCATACACGTTTGTTATTAAGGCACATGAAAGTTCACATGTTCCAGAAGGCATTTCTGCCAAAAAAAGCATTTTGATAAAAAAAAATTAAAAAAGTTTACGTTCAAATGGCTCTCCTGTGAAGTAGTGACCCGCGACATACTCCTAGTTTCCTGAAACGAGTTACATTTCAATTTTCAATTTTTTTGTTGTTGTTGTCACTTTGTCATTATGGGGTGTTGTGTGTAATATATATTTTTTATTTATTTCACCTTTATATAACCAGGTAGGCTAGTTGAGAACAAGTTCTCATTTGCAACTGCAACCTGGCCAAGATAAAGCATAGCAGTTCGACACATACAACAACACAGAGTTACACATGGAATAAACAAACATACAGTCAATAATACAGTAGAAAAAAAGAAAACAAAAAGTCTATATACAGTGAGTGCAAATGAGGTAAGATAACGGAGTTAAGGCAATTAGTAGGCCATGGTGGCGAAGTACAATATAGCAATTAAACACTGGAATGGTAGATGTGCAGAAAATGAATGTGCAAGTAGAGATACTGGGGTGCAAAGGTGCAAGATAAATACAGTATGGGGTAGTTGGATGGGCTGTTTACAGATGGGCTATGTACAGGTGCAGTGATCTGTGAGCTGCTCAGACAGCTGGTGCTTAAAGCTAGTGAGGGAGATATGAGTCTCCAGCTTCAGTGATTTTTTTTTTGCAGTTCGTTCCAGTCATTGGCAGCAGAGAACTGGGAGGAAAGGTGGCCAAAAGAGAAATTGGCTTTGGGTGTGACCAGTGAGATATACCTGCTGGAKTATGTGCTACGAGTGGGTGCTGCTATGGTGACCAGTGAGCTGAGATAAGGCGGCGCTTTACCTAGCAGAGACTTGTAGATGACCTGGAGCCAGTGGGTTTGGCGACGAGTATGAAGCGAGGGCCAGCCAACGAGAGCGTACAGGTCACTGTGGTGGGTAGTATATGGGGCTTTGGTGACAAAACGGATGGCACTGTGACAGACTGCATCCAATTTATCAATTTGTTGAGTAGAGTGTTGGAGGCTATTTTATAAATGACATCGTCGAGGATCGGTAGGATGGTCAGTTTTACGAGGGTATGTTTGGCAGCATGAGTGAAGGATGCTTTGTTTTGCGAAATAGGAAGCCGATTCTAGATTTAATTTTGGATTGGAGATGCTTAATGTGAGTYTGGAAGGAGCGTTTACAGTCTTACCAGACACCTAGGTATGGTGTGAAATAATTATTTGATACATTTTAGAACAAGGCTGTAACGTAACAAAATGGGGGTAAAAGTGAATGGGTCTGAATACTTTCCAAATGCACTGTATCTTTCTGCTTGGAAATGTTCTGCTTGGAGTCCATTSAGAGACAGGTGTCAGGATGTATACAAGCAACCATTGGTTCCATCAGCTAGTTACTTAGCCAGTTGCTCTTATAAAAAGCCAAAACAGCCAAGCAGTCTCCAATACTGTAGGACCAGTATGTGGTGGGATAGATTGTGGTAGATGTCTGAGGCTTTCGCCGTTTGTCATTTACTGAGAAATGTGGGAGATGCAGTGTTTTCTTTCCCTCTCTGTAATTGCTTTCAGGCCTGTTAAGGATAAAGGTCTCCTTATGCAGGAGAGCCTTCAGTCACAGGATGGAGGGGGCAGGGGGGCTGTGTAAATGCCCCCAGTCAGAGAGAAAGGCTGAGAGTCATTGTTGTGCCTGTCTGCTGGCCAGAAGTACGGCCCCAGCCCAGCCCAGCCCAGCCCAACCGCCTCAGTCTGGCCTCTGTCAACAGTCACGTTCCTGAGCTTATGTCTCACGCCTCTTCACCTCTTCCCCTCCAGGTGGAGTCTCAGTAAATTTCACAATGTCCCCTCTCTGAGTCAGTCGACATATACGCACACTCACACGTGCACATACACACAGGTTTTAGTAGGGAAAAGGAACAGTAGTAACTTTAGGTCTAGAGAGCCGACCGTGTGCTATTTCCTCTCCCCCTCTCCCCCTCTTTCAACTTGACGCCTTACTGTTTGACCATAAAAGTAGGAGGAAGACACATGCCTCACCGCACACACGTGAGTACACACACACAACACACACACGTGAGTACACACACACAACACACACACAGACGGACCAACACTCACTCTGATTCATTGCCCAACACAGTGACTGCTTTCCTGCTCTTAAATATATTCATTAGGAATGTGTTGACTCGGAATGTGATGTGACGGAGGAGTTTACACATTGTGAATCCCAAAGTTAATAGTTATGTCTGTGTTGGTATTCTAACAAAGTTCAATCGACTAACATTGGTGATTGTCCCACGGGATGAACAGGACACTCACGGATCCTTACAACAGTCTTAACAACTGTGTGGCAACGCGTGCGTCAAACCTTTCTTACTCCACATACAAAGTACACAGAGAAATGGTAACACGGGATACACACGATAAAAGTTCTGTCGCTATAGGRATATTTTACTGTGACCCAATGTGTTTTCTATTATAAGCTCTGCCACCACAGTTCCGACCACAGTCCAGTGGAACACAACGTCACAGGTTATAAAAGCACACTTTTTACTTTTCTTTGGAAGTTTAGGGTTATAGGCTTTGGCCACTTGACAGTATAAGCCCACAACGAGTTTGAATTATAATAGGCTTTTACCTACAGCCTTCAGTTCAGTTCAGACTTTTTCAATACAATAATCCTATATTTAGGCTGTGGTCAGTAAAGGCTAGGAAAGTTCTGACACAACCATATGGTAGAGCGTTTCTCAGTGGAAACCTAAGGAGGATGCATTAGAACTTCATTAGAGAASTAGAGATTGGATACAGGATACAGTAATATGTTTTGTTTGTTTACTGTGTAGTGGAGCATGGGTTTGTTGTTGGCTGCTGGCTGCAGTAATTAGCAGCTGTTGGGTCTCTGAGGGAGGGACACAGAGAGTGTGAGGGGAACCCAGGAGGAGGAACAGGGTTTGTAGAGTGTAGAGGACATTGAGGGGAGGGGGTGTGATAGGACCCCCTGGGTAGCGGCTGGTTGGGGGTATCTATCACCCCTCTCTGAGCGTGGCTGTGGTCCCTACTCTGACTCGCACGTGGCTCCAGTTTCCCATCAGCAGACTTGGCATCACTAGCTCTCTACCTGCACACAGGTAGTCATTCATTCRTACAAYAAGGCTAGCTGGTTCCCTTTTACCAGGATACATTTCAAATAGTAGGGCCCTATAAAATGTGTTTTCTCAAATTAAWTCAAAKCAAATTTTATTTGTCATATGCGTCGAATACAACAGGTGTAGTGAAATGCTTACTTGCAAGWCCTTAACCAACAATGCAGCTTTAAGAAAAATACCWAMAAAAAWAAGAAATAAAGTAACAAATAATTAAAGAGTAGCAGTAAAATAACAAAAGCAAGGCTATATACAGGGGGTACCAATACAGAGTCAATGTGCGGGGGCACTGGTTAGCCAGTGTAATTGAGGTAATATATACATGTGGGTAGAGTTATTTAAGGGACTTATGCATAAATAATAACAGAGTAGCAGCAGCGTAAAAGAGGGGGGGGGGGCAATGCAAGTAGTCTGGGCAGCCATTTGATTAGATGTTCAGGAGTCTTATGGCTTGGGGGTAGAAGCTGTTTAGAAGCCTCTTGGACCTAGACTTGGCGCTCCGGTACTGCATGCCGTGCGGTAGCAGAGAGAACAGTCTATGACAAGGGTGGCTGGAGTATTTAACAATTTTTTGGGGCCTTCCTCTGACACCGCCTGGTATAGAGGTCCTGGATGGCAGGATGGCAGGAAGCTTGATCGTACGCACTACCCTCTGTAGTGGCTTGCGGTCGGTGGCCGAGCAGCTGCCATACCAGGCAGTGATGCAACCAGTCAGGATGCTCTCGATGGTGCAGCTGTAGAACCTTTTGAGGATCTGAGGACCCATACCAAATCTTTTCAGTCTCCTGAGGGGGAATAGGTTTTGTCGTGCCCTCTTCACGACTGTCTTGGTGTGCTTTGACCATGTTAGTTTGTTGGTGATGATGATGATGATGATGATGATGAAGATGATATTGCAATTTTATTTGGTATAAAAACACCACAATTGGGTGTTCTATGTCCACAACAATGCTTAAACCACATCAGAAGACCACTTTTGAGGTCTGGAAAAAATCTAAGAAATTTCTATTTTGGGCTGTAGTTACCGTTTAATGCCAGTGTGCACCAACAAGAGACTGTTGTTACTTTAGTGATGTTTCTGTAGCGCTCATGTGATTGCAGAGTTTGCAAAACAAATGGCCACTGGATTTATGCAAATAATAATGATATCATTCCGCCAGGTAGGCATAGGCTACTTTGTAGTTAACATTTMATTGAGAAGGTTTTTGGGAAAGCCTTTCCATCTCCCAGAAGACCGTTGTCATTACATTAGCGTCATSGCTAACGGCTACACAAAGTGGTAGACTAACACGCACTCACAGACAGCGGCATTCTTGTGTCATTGCCTCTTCATAAAGTTGAAGGAAAATATAAATCATTGATGCATTTTTTTCATGTCTTATGATAATCATGCGCATATTAAGGAATGTTGTAATAAGTTCAATACATTTAGCTGATTTGCTACTTCCCAAAATGTTTTTATATTGTTGAATTCCCTTTTAGTGTCTGTATTCCGTGATTCCGTTGGCAACGTGGATTTTATAGGGCCCTAAATTAGTGTACAGAGATAGAAGACATACATTGTCTAACTATAAAATGTTAACATGTTTATATCTTTCTGTGGATTTATTATCTAGATTTTTTTCCCTTTCTTTCAGTGGTCCTTCAGGCCTGTGCACTGGTCCTCTACCCAATCAAGTTCATTGATGGAACCGTCCTGCAGACCTACCATGAGTTCAACTGGGGCTACGGACTGGGCTGGGGAGCCACCATCTTCATGCTAGGAGGAGGCATCCTCTTCTGCCTCCGGACGGACATGTATGAGGACGCTATGTACTGAGTCCTCATCTCTCTCCTTCTCCTACTCTCTCTATCGCTCTCTTGCTCTTTCTGTCACACACACACACACACACACACACACACACACACCACACGCACACACACACACAACACACACACACACACACACACACACACACACACACACACGATAATATTCACACACAAATAAATAAATTCACACCCATACTCTGGTACAACAACACACACATACACACATAAACATACACACACATGCACACACACCGCCTTCCTCTGCCAACATAGACACCTACATATATCTCACAGACACCACTCCACGCTGTTATTTATAGACCGAGTGTGAGGACCTGTTCTAAGACAGGGCTCCTGGCTCTGGCTGATCAACAGGAGAGATGAAGTCGGAGGAGCAGCTGTGTAGAGAGAGTGTCTGTCCTCAGTGGGCTCCCAGAGACCCCCACCACGGTCAGACAGATGGCGATGCTGTTAAAGCACAGAGATGGTTTTGGACAGAGATGGGCCATTCGACCTATGAACTTTTCTACAGCACATCCCATGGATCTCCATTCGTAGAGGAACAAGAAAGATTCTCTGAGCACTCCCCTCTGAGCTGAAGTGTTTATATAAGGGATTGGTATATATTCATTTTATTGGGTGTATTTTTTTTTGTTGTTTAGAATTTCATGATGACAAATCAAATTAGGGATGTATTGATGTTATCATTTATCTTGCTATCCGATCTCCCACAGGAAGATGTATTTTATGTATTGCTGTTTGATAATTGCAGTTTCTGAACACTGATAACTTAACATGGGATCAGAGGTGAATCCCTAGCTACGTGTCTTCATAGCTGAAACATATCTGGTTTTGCCAGTTCCTTACATTTGAAGTGTAAAATAAACAGTACTGTTATATATGCAAAAATGAACATGTGTTTCTCATTTGTTTTGAATTATTACAGCAGTCTTCAGCTTTTGCATAGCTCTGGCTCTGGGTTATGTCAACTGACCTTAGCAAATTGATTTGGTGGTCTTTATCCAGTCTTTGGATCTGTTCACGTTTTTTCATAATGAAGAACACAAAACATTTGAACAACATACATAACAGAGGGTCTTTGAATAGTTGCACACGTTTAGTTTGTCGAGTAGAATCTGTCTAACACCCCCACCATAAGACCTCGGGMCCAGAAATAGCCAATCAAAGCWATGGCAGGAATGTACCACTGAGCAGGGGAGGAGGGGGGTAAATGATAGGTGCCTTGCTTTGGAGGAAATGGCATGGCAGGGAACCACTTGCTAAATGTCTTACTGTACCATTCTCTCACGACCCAGGACACAAGGGCCTCGCAGGCCAAAATGAAACAGCCGCAGCAACCCAATTATAGTTGCCATTACCAGTGTGGCTGCTTGTGGATCTACGGCTAAATGGGATGTGGGAATGAGACTCCTGGGCTGGAGCGTAATGAGGTTTGGAGGTATTGGCTGGCAGGATATTGATGGTCTCTCAGGGCTTWACCAAACACTAATAGTGCTACTTCCTGTCCACGAGATGAAAGTGGGGCCAAACACCAGAGGCAAAATAGTTCAGGACCTCCCATGTATTACACGCTTATGGTGCCATTAGAGTGATGAAGTATCATTATTAGCTATTTTGTCAGCTCTCCTCGTAATGGGTACGTAAATATCAACYACGTCCAAAGGCTGTGCCATTCATTTCACTTGTGAAATATTCATTTGACAGGCTATGRGTAAACATATGGGTATAACGGTACATTCAAGTCAAAGTCCTTCTCCTAGAGTCAGTCCACCCTTTCCCTCAATGCATTCCTTTGYACACCTGTAACTACCGCTCCATACATTCCCTTTTCCCCCTGGATATTCTACAGAAGCTCACTGTTACGTAATCAAGTTGTCGTTTCAGGGGCTGTTGTAAATGACTTGTTTATTAGCTCCTCAAAACAAACCATCAGCGTTCTTGTTCCCCCTCTGTGACTCCAGACTGTTTTCCCCTGCAGGCTGTGTTTTTAAGACAGAGAGGGGAAGGGAATGCACTGCCTGGGATGTTGTTTCAGTTCAGCCCATCTCATCTGGTTTCAATTTCATGGATACTGAGRACTGTGATAAAATTAGCCTTGATATATATATATTTTTTCAAGAAACAAAAAATGATGATGGCATACTCAGCGAGGGAGGTCTTGAGCCACTCTCCCTTGTTGTCATGCTCTCAGTAACGAGACTCATGTTGTGTCTGCGGGCCCCAGCAGGGTTGCTATGTAACTGTGTGACTGTGTGTTCAGTAACGCTGGACCCAGAGAGGGTGTCCAGGCACGCCAGTGCTCAGCTGTTCCTCCCGAACCACTGACTCTCAGGTGTCAGGTGGAGAGTCTGGCCTCCTGGTGCCTGTCCTCCCTGGTGCTGCTTGCCCACTCCTCTGTCCCTGGCCAGCAGAGCGCACATTGCAACARCTGGGGCTGTCTGCCTGGACTAGGGAGATTCTCAACACCATCTAACTTCAACCTGTTTTGTATTTTAGCTGCACCAGCGAGAAAAGGGCCCCATGTTATTGTGCGTGGGTGCTCTTGTAAAACACTTCTGCCACRGTGTCGGCCTCTTGTCCCCAAGCTGTCAACAACTTGTCACAGGAGTCTGGAGGGCGTTAGCTCAAAATGGATGCTTAGCTTCTCTGATCGTTACTGGAGTGGCTGTGCTAGGGTCAAAGTTGATCATTTTCTTATTTTAGAAATGATGTTTCAAAAATCCATGGACTGCAGCTTGCTGGTTAGTGGTGCATGGTCACGTGGTGTGTRGAGTATTGGGTCCATATACTTTACATAGGGGGAGCTTCTATAGAATGACAGGTGTGCAGCTGTGTTATGCCATGGGCGTATCCTAGGTTGTAACTGGAGGAGTGTAATCTGTGGCTCATGTCATGTTGCACTGACATGTGGAGTTTGGTAGCGAAGGAGTACCACGTATTTATTTCATCATGCATGCATGCACTTATTAATACACAATAAAAGTTTGCACAGACACTGTCATTATTTAAAATGAGAAAAAAATCAACAATCAACTTTATGGAGCTGAAGAAACATGTTCACTGCCACAATTATTTTGTTAGCTTTACAATCCCTCTCATTATGGAAGAGCATCCGACAGCATTGAGGTCATTTGGAGAATTTAGTCTGACCACACCTGCACTATAAACATGTCTCCCTCTCATGCCTCACTTGCCTGCTAAAGGAAGTTTTTGTGATGATGTGTTGTTGTTTGTAGATGCTGTCTCCTCAGTAGGGCCTTTGTCTTGAGGGTGTCTCCTCTTGGGCAGGACGTTTCTACAGCTGCAGCTACAGGTCCTGCTGCTCACCTCTGGAGGTGTGGAAGGTGACACCATACAGGCTCCACAGTCAGCACCTCCTGACTGGTCCTGACGAGTCCTGACACCATCACACCTGGCCCTTCACTCCCCTCCCCCTTCTTCCCCCTCCCCAGACTTACACCAGCTCAGCTCTAGGTCAACATTCACACTGCTAAATAAACAAAGTAGGAAATAGTATCCCAGGACTACAACAAAACCAGTTAGAAGTGCAACTGGTTGGAAAAACAGATGTAATTGCCCATATGTTCAATATAAATAATAAGTCCAGACACAAATGGAGTTGATGGTCCTTTATTTGCAAGTGTTGCGTGGTTCACACACACATACCCTGCCCATCTTCCGAAAACATCTGAAACCCTTCCTCTTCAAACACTCTTAAATAATCCGCCTCCCCCCTTCTTTAGCTCTGACTCTACTGATAGCTACTTGTGACATGTGGTTGTCCCACCTAGCTACCTGTAAGTCACTCTGGACAAGAGCATCTGCTAAACGATTCAAATGGAAATGTGATGTTCACTGGTTCACCTCATGGATCCACCATGAGGTATTGTACTACACATTACAATGTAATCAATGTTACTACACCGGCCACTCCTACCTAAACATTACAGACGTGAGTCCAAATGCTGATATGTAGTCAGTGATATAGCTATACAAACAAAAAACTCCCACATGCAAACTATATACAATACATAAAACTCTCCAGTGAGTCCTCTAAAAGCGTGAGCAGCCAGGGCGAGCAGCCTGACCCCAGGGCGCAGTAACCAGCCGGCCCTGCTCTACAGTGTGTCTGCAGGGACAGATTCCAGTTACTGAGCATGGGGGACAGAGGTAGGCAGGGGATGCAATCACAGGCTTGGGCAGTGAAACCATTAACAAGGGCAGGGCCGGCCCTGGGMATAAGTAATAAGCGGTCGATTAGTGACTCCTGACCTAAAAACAAATAAAGACAAAAACACATWAAAAAAACTGTTGAGAGTAAGTAGAATACATAAGGTGCCATTTTGGAATTTGTTTGTGCATCATCAGTTTTTCTCTCGTTATGTCAGCAAAATAAACATGGATTGGTAAATTAGTCTAACCAGCTATCTAAACCTTAATCATGGCCAAATTACCCAGGGGCCCTGACCTCCAGGGGACCCCATTGATTTTGTTAGTCACTCTCACTCAGATATCATATTAGCATGGCAAAATGTGTAGAATTGCATGAAATGAGTTATAGAATTGCAAAATGTTCTCTACGCCCAATGGCAAAAKGTGTAGAATTACAGGAAATTAATTTGTCAACTTTAAAAAAAAATCTCACCTAGGGCCCTCAAAAGGCTTGGGCCTGCCCTGACCAAGGACCATTGTCAGCACTGTTAATTAATATAGCATAATAACTGAGTAATTAAAAATATATGTAAAGAAGTTAGTCAAATTCCAAGCAAATTGTTGATTAAAGTAAAGACTACCTCTGGTTGGCACCTTCCTCCTGAAGCGAGGGATCCACAGCAACTCCACCACATGGCCCAGGAACAGGTGGAACAGAACAGGTAGGACACCTCAAGTGGCATGTGGACACTACCTAAACCCACCAGCAGCCTGAGTGGACCAGAGAGCTCCCTAGCTGTCCCAGCCCTATGTCAGAGGCTGAGAGGTGTTCTGTAGCTCTGCCTTCCCCTCTGACCCTGTACTTCAACACAGCCCCTCCTAAATTAAACATTAACTAGAGGAACAAACAAACCCCCCCCAAGCATCTGCTCTTTACGCATCATGCTGGCCGGGTGCTCTGTGCTTACACCCCATGGAGGCTGGGCCTTTTCAAGTGTATTGCCTTATTAATTATCAGTGAATTTCAATTAGTAACAAATGATTCATCAATGCTGAATGCCTRGTGAACTCAGCTGTGTGAGTCAGGGCTTTGGCTCCCAAACTGATTGTTGGACTCAATAATTTGATTCCTCTGATGTTATATAATGACTACATAACAGCCACATTCCATCTAGGTATGTAACGGTCATGCGCTATTACAAAACATGCGAGATCAAAATCTGACAATTGTGTGTGTGTGCGTGTGTATGTGCGTGTGTGTCCACGTGTATGTGGCTATGAGTGTGTGAGCCAGTCTGTCACTCTGACACATCCCTGAGGCGCTAGCTATGCTTTCCTCAGCAGTCTTGTCACATCAGTGCCTCTGTTCCCTGAGCTATTGAACCGAACCGTGTGTGAGTGTGAATGTGAGTGTGTGTGTGTGTGTGTGTGTGTGTGTGTGTGTGTGTGTGTGTGTGTGTGTGTGTGTGTGTGTGTGTGTGTGTGTGTGTGTGTGTGTGTGTGTGTGTGTGTGTGTGTGTGTGTGTGTGTGTGTGTGTGTGTGTGTGTGTGTGTGTGTGTGTGTAGCTGTCCTCTGTCTCTGGCGGTTTGTGAATAATTAGTAGAGAAGTGTTCCTGAGTGATAGGAGAACGGCGGGATTGTCTGGCTGTATAACTCCTCTGACTCCTCACTGGGCCCTCACTGGGATGAGTCCATTATATAATGGTAAAATTAGACACACAGCATGGAGAGTGTTACTATTACTCCGTTCAKGTAACCTGGTGAGAGTAGACCAGTATGTGGTCTTTATCATGTGTCCTGGACAGAGAGCCCCAATGCTGTGGGAAGTGCTCAGCTGCTTCGGTGGCCTTGGGCATGTCCGTTGGTGAAACAGTACAGAGGAGAAATACCAGGACAAACACAAACCAGGTGGTCATTCTCCCAACACCGCAAAGGGTATTTATTTAATCATATTTACACTCTATAGCACAGCCAGAGGGTAATGAGTTACTATCTACTCGAGGCAGCTCAGAAGATAACATTTAGTTGAAACAGACCAACCCTAAAAGTGACATTGGAGTAAAACAGAACATTTCAAGCAGTTATATTGAAAAACGGTGGAACACTTGCATACCCAAYGGTTTTGTGCAGGTGCCGTACACAAATGTTCATTAGCAAAAAAGACTCTGCACACTAGAAGAAATGCTCCCTAGTGTGTCTATTATAAGAAGGTGTTGCCCTTTCATCAGGTCTCAATGGGTTGAATGGCACTATAATAAATACTTGGAAGTGTATATTGTAGTGTGAACTTTTTTTTTGCTGACTATAATTGTTCAGTTACATGAGGTAATTCACTTTTACTATGTGGACAGGGTAGGTGAAAACCTTTTTGTGTGCATGTCAAAGTGATAACACGTTATATCGCCATCTAGTGGTATTGCATGGCATGTGCTCAATTGAGAGGTGGCAGAGCGGCAGTGTTGCAACTAAAATATACACTGAGTATACCAAACATTAGGAACACCTTCCTAACATTGCGATCCACCCTCCCCCCTTTCGCCCTCAGAACAGCCTCAATTCGTCAGGGCATGGACTCTACAAGGTGTCGAAAGCGTTACACAGGGATGCTGGCCCATGTTGACTCCAATGCCTCCCACAGTTGTGTCAAGTTGGCTGGATGTCCTTAGGGTGGTGGACCATTCTTGATACACACGGGAAACTGTTGAGCTTGAAAATTCCAGCAGCGTTGCAGTTCTTGACACAAACCGGTGCGCCTGGCACCTACTACCATACCCCATACAAAGGCACTTACATTTTTTGTCTTGCCCATTCACCCTCTGAATTGCACACATACAACATTCATGTCTCAATTGTCTCAATGCTTAGACATCCTTCTTTAACCTGTCTCCTCCCCTTCATCTACACTGATTGAAGTGGATTTAACAAGTGACATCAATAAGGGATCATAGTTTTCACCTGGATTCACCTGGTCAGTCTATGTCGAAAGAGAAGGTGTTCTTAATGTTTTGTACACTCAGTGTATGTTCTTTCAAACAAACTTATGGAGGCATGAATTTGTTTTGCAAAGGAGTGATCATAAAACTATTGCAAATTAATCAGGGGTTATAAAAGAGGCTGACTTGGTGAACAAAACACGTATTTATTGTTATAGGTGTTGATTTAATCTAGGCTGAATGTTAGCTTTAGTCTGTGAAATGTATCAACTGRAGTCTGGTAGGACTGAAACTGTGTCATGGGAAGTCTATTAATGGCTCTGTGCAGGTGTGGGCCACTGATCTCAGAGAGAAGTATATTTTCAGAGGCAATTTCCAGAGGTCCATTTATCCTCCGAAGAAAACCCATTAGAAACATAGAGCCGTGGAGAGCTGCAACACTGYGCGGTTTATTCTACCTAGCCAGGAGACTCCTCAAAGGGTGTGTGCAGTCTCTTCATACCCCACTGTGTCTCTGTGGGGTTCTCTCTACAGGATTAAAGAACAGTACAGACCAATAGGGGGTCACCAGAGGTTAAATAACTCATCTGCGCAGAGTCATCAGTAGAATACTTAAAACATACAGACATCTGCTCTGGGAATATATCATATACTGTATAGAACAAATCAAATGTTGTTAGACACATGCGCCGAATACAACAGGTGTAGACCTTACAGTGAAATGCCTACTTACGAGCCCCTAACCGACAGTGCAGTAAAAATAAATATGGATAAGAATAAGAGATAAAAGTAACAAGAAATTAAAGAAGAGCAGTAAAAAATAACATATACAGGGGGGTGCMGGTACAGAGTCAATGTGCGGSGGCACCGGTTAGTTTAGGTAGTATGTACATGTAGGTAGAGTTAATTAAAGTGACTATGCATAGATGACAACAGAGAGTGGCAGTGGTGTGGAGAGGGGAGGGGGTTAATGTGAATAGTCTGGGTAGCCATTTGACTAGATGTTCAGGAGTCTTATGGCTTGGGGATAGAAGCTGTTAAGATGCCTCTTGGACCTAGACTTGGCGCTCCGGTACCGCTTTCCGTGTGGTAGCAGAGAGAACAGTCTATGACTAGGGTGACTGGAGTCTTTGACAATTTTCAGGGCCTTCCTCTGACACCGCATGGTATAGAGGTCCTGGATGGCAGGAAGCTTGGCCCCAGTGATGTACTGRGCCGTTCGCACTACCCTCTGTAGATTATGGTCTTTAGCTTTGTATGTACAGCTGAAGTCGGAAGTTTACATACACCTTRGTCAAATATTTTKTAACTCCGTTTTTCACAATTCCTGACATTTAATCCTAGTAAAAATTCCCTGTTTTASGTCAGTTAGGATCACCACTTTATTTTAAGAATGTGAAATGTCAGAATAATAGTAAAGAGAATGATTTATTTCAGCTTTAAGTTCTTTCATCACATTCCCAGTGGGTCAGAAGTTTACATACACTCAATTAGTATTTGGTAGCATTGCATTTGAATTGTTTAACTTGGGTCAAACATTTCGGGCAGCCTTCCACAAGCTTCACACAATAAGTTGCATGAATTTTGGCCCATTGCTCCTGACAGAGCTGATGTAACTGAGTCAGGTTTGTAGGCCTCCTTGCTCACACACGCTTTTCCAGTTCTGCCCACAAATGTTCTATAGGGTTGAGGTCAGGGCTTTGTGATGGCCACTCTAATACCTTGACTTTGTTGTCCTTAAGCCATTTTGCCACAACTTTGGAAGCAAGGAAGAAGCCACTGCTCCAAAACCGCAATAAAAAATCCAGACGACGGTTTGCAACTGCATATGGGGACAAAGATCGTACTTTTTGGAGAAATGTCCTCTGGTCTGATGAAACTAAAATAGAACTGTTTGGCCATAATGACCATTGTTATGTTTGGAGGTAAAAGGGGAAGGCTTGCAAGAAGAACACCATCTCAAACGTGAAGCACGGGGGTGGCAGCATCATGTTGTGGGGGTGCTTTGCTGCAGGAGGGACTGGTGCACTTCACAAAATAGATGGCATCATGAGGTAGGAAAATTATGTGGAAGTATTGAAGCAACATCTCAAGACATCGGTCAGGAAGTTAAAGCTTGGTCGCAAATGGGTCTTCCAAATGGACAATGACCCCAAGCATAAGCGGCCTTTCAAGTTATGTCGATATAGAACTCGTTTTACTGTGGATATAGATACTTTTGTACCTCTTTCCTCCAGCATCTTCACAAGGTCCTTTGCTGTTGTTCTGGTATTGATTTGCAGTTTTCGCACCAAAGTACGTTCATCTCTAGGAGACAGAACGTGTCTCCTTCCTGAGCGGTATGACGGCTGCGTGGTCCCATGGTGTTTGTACTTGCGTACTATTGTTTGTACAGATGAACGTGGTACCTTCAGGCATTTGGAAATTGCTCACAAGAATGAACCAGACTTGTGGAGGTCTTCAATTGTTTTTTCTGAGGTCTTGGCTGATTTCTTTTGACTTTCCCATCATGTCAAGCAAAGAGGCACTGAGTTTGAAGGTAGGCCTTGAAATACATCCACAGGTACACCTCCAATTGACTCCAATTATGTCAATTAGCCTATCAGAAGCTTCTAAAGCCATGACATCCTTTTCTGGAATTTCCCAAGCTGTTTCAAGGCACAGTCAACTTAGTGTATGTAAACTTCTGACCCACTGGAATTGTGATACAGTGAATTATAAGTGAAATAATCTGTCTGTAAACAATTGTTGGAAAAATTACTTGTGTCATGCACAAAGTAGATGTCCTAACCGACTTGCCAAAATTATAGTTTGTTAACAAGAAATTTGTGGAGTGGTTGAAAAATGAGTTTTAATGACTCCAACCTAAGTGTATGTAAACTTCCGACTTCAACTGTACATATTATTAAGTACTGATGAAAATGTAACAAAGTCATCTTGACCACACGTTCAGATTCAAAGCTAAAAAAAAGTGTCTGCTTTGAATGCAGGTCTATAAGGCAATATAACATGAAGGTAGTATCATCATCATTAGTATTTATAAGCCCAAGCTATGTGAAGGAGGTATCTATAGGGTCCATAGGATCTTTACGGAAAAATGTATTGTCTAACAGAAATTGCTGCATAACTTGCCAAATAAAACATTTATTAGACAACTAGGATAGCATTAAGCTCAACATGTTACAATTTCATTATCACAATATCACCATCACAGACGGAAAGCATACAGCAATGTGACAGGTGTAGTAACCATTACACAGAGTATATTTAACAATGTATTCGRGTTATATCCTAAGGCCAAGCTGAGCCATCCTCTAGGTGGACAGTCCACCAGAGAGAAGGGTGATTATGAAGTCACCCTCTTCCCTGGTTGTTTACACTTGACAGTGACTGCTCTCTGCCATCTTCCTCTTCCTCTTATCTGTGGCCTCCAAGCACATCTTACCACACTGTTAGAGCATGTCCCAGTTTGACCGCTAAGTCTGATGAATCCCACTGAGCCCAACAGTCTCTCTGGCAATGGTTGGACAGGCTCCTTCTATCTATGCCATAGGTATGTAGGCCTGGGGTGGGGTGGGGTCGTCCTCACCTGTCCATGGAGCTGCATCTGCAGGGGGACAGAACACCATCACTAGCTCTACCTTATACGTACTCAATTTTACATAGGCTATCTTCTCTACATTTTACAGAGTGGGATGAAATACAACACAAAGGCAATATTTTGACACAGAAAATCTCATCTTAAAGGATAAACCCATACAGCCTATAGGCCTATTGTTGTCCACTTTTGACCTTGTAAAAAAAAAAAGACATGTTCAAAATTACTGAATAAAACAGAGATTATTCAATTAAAAATATCGAACTGTTAACGATGGACTTACCAAATTGATATGGGAGGTAAAACATCAACATTTCATTTGGAAGACGCAACATCCGCTGTCATTCAACAAGTAGCCTAAAAGCACACAATGGAAAACGTCCGGTAGCATCAATTCATAAATGTGTTGGCTAAAAACAAACAATCTTACAAGGAATGTCACCAAATGCCACTGTCCAACAAAAGCCATTGATGCCATTACAAGCCCCGTTTAAATGGCAGCAGTTCGATCAATACCGTTTCCTTACCTTGGACAGTTCTGTTACCTCGATAAGTGACCTTCGCTTGTTTAAATGTAGTCATTGTCGGCGTCTCGGCATATATACCAGAGGATGACGTATAGAATGAGCAGGATGGCGAAGAGAAACAAAGCAATGAATATGGCTTTGGTGACAGGGGACACCGACTGCATGGCAGGGAGGACGTTTGAGCGGAGCTGTGTAGACGGTGGAGCTCTCAGACATCTCTGGTGATCAGGATGCAGGAGGCTTCTCTAGTGCCACAGCGCATCTAATATCAGACGACTGGCAGTGCCCATCAACCTTTCGCAGCAGTGCCAATATAAAAACAAGGTGCTTAATGTATGGTATTAAAACTGTAACCAATTGTTTGCCTCCAACTCAATTAGCTAAGCTACAAGGAGGTAGGTAGCCTATATCCATCTTCTCAATAATAATACAATATCCAAAAGATTCAATGCATCACTCCATTAATTAGAATAATTTAAAATATGTATTTTTATTTTATTTATTCACAGTGGATTATGGTCTTTAGCTTTGTTTGACTGRGTCTGAGACTGCCCTCTCAAGATGAATCAGGTTAATAGGTGATGCTGGATTACTCAGAAACATCATCCTCATATTCAGATTCATCTTCTTCCTCCTCCCCCTCATCTGAGGGGAAACTGCTCTGGTGGCTGTGGTCTGTTAGGAGTGTTGAGGTAGTATGGATGGGGAGTTTTTGTCTTGGGCATGGGCACCGGTGGGGAGTGGGCTGGGACAAACTGTTTTTTAGCATGTTCTCAGTGGGTACAGGAAGTGATGCAGGTGCAGGTGATGCCATCATATCAGTGGGTGACACCACAGTGGGTAATGTGACTGAAGTAAGGGGTGCCAGTGGGTTATCTGGGACAGCTCCCTCTAAGCGACAGACACGCCCCACAAGCATCTCCACCAGCTGAGTGGCATGCCTCGGATCAGTCTTGATCTTCAGGGTGAATTTGGCCTGGGTGTCTCTCTCTGGTCCATCACCTGCTGAGATKATCTATATTTCAGTCAGTTTCCTGCAAAACATCAGACAGACTTTGTTAACCTATGCATTGCATGCTCACATATAGTCTATGTTAAAAAATATATATATGCCTCCACGTCATTGTGACCCTTTAGCTACCAGACTTTGATCCGATGAGGTCATCCCTCTCTTACTCTGCTGTAGTCCTCTGCGTTCTATTGTTTCTGACGACCCAGCATACTGCTCTCAGCGCCAGGAGGACGAGGAGCAGAACCGCCACATAGATGATGAAGACGTCTGAAGATAACCCACTGGGACGCTGTTGCATACGTGTCCCCGCTGGCACTCGTGTCTGAGTTGTCTTGAGGACGGGCAGCCTCCTGGAATAGTGCCAGTAAGACTGTGTGTGACATATGCGAGGCACATATGTCGGTTCCCTACTCGCTCCCTCAGTCACATCCATGTGTTAGTGAAGGGTTAATGACAGCATACCTTACCATGCCTCCTGGCCATTATGTTTGATCTGATCACACACATATTCTCATGTAGCCTTTATCGTTCTCCCTCTATTGGTTACTAATTATCCATCACCATCAGCATTTCAGAACTAAAGAAACAAACTGATTGCAAAATAAGAAGAGGCTGATAGACATCGGCATGGTAGATTCCATAGTTGCCATGGCACCGTGAGGTAGCCTAGGCAGAGAGCTCAGTATATTTTGTACATTTTGTACCGACCAACCGACAGACAGGTAATGCAGCTTTTTGATTAATCTGTTTGGAAGAATTACAGCGAGGAATGCATCCTGTTTCCAGAGGTAGCAGAGGAAGTTCAGGGACTGKTCAGGGAATGCTCCTAACCACCGCCAATATGTAGTGGCTTTTCATGTGCTTTTCAGCAGCCGTTGCATCAACCAGGTGGAGAACCAGTACCAGAGGGGCGGCTCCAATGGAGTGACTGACCATTCAGAGAAGCAGGTGTGGTGGGCTGTTGAAGATCTCCAGGCCTGTTTTTTCAGACTTTCTTTGTTTCTCCTTGGCTGTCCCATCGATGCCCCCTCCACTGAACCTACACTGCCTTCCCAGCCAAAACTGCCTCAAATGCCGACCGACTTTCAATCTCCATCATTTACAGTTGAAGTCGGAAGTTTACGTAAACCTTAGCCAAATACATTTAAACTCAGTTTTTCACAATTCCTGACATTTAATCCCAGTAAAAATCCCTGTTTTAGGTCAGTTAGGATCATCACTTTATTTTAAGAATGTGAAATGTCAGAATAATAGCGGAGAGAATGATTTATTTCAGCTTTTATTTCTTTCATCACATTCCCAGTGGGTCAGAAGTTTACATACACTCAATTAGTATTTGGTARCATTGCCTTTAAATTGTTTAACTTGGGTCAAATGTTTCAGGTAGCCTCCACAACAAGTTGGGTGAATTTTGGCCCTATCCTCCTGACAGAGCTGRTGTAACGGAGTCAGGTTTTTAGGCCTCCTTGCTCGCACATGCTTTCTCAGTTCTGCCCACACATTTTCTATAGGRTTGAGGTCAGGGCTTTGTGATGGCCACTCCAATTCCTTAACTTTGTTGTCCTTAAGCCATTTTGCCACAACTTTGGAAGTATGCTTGGGGTCATTGTCCATTTGGAAGACCCATTTGCGACCAAGCTTTAACTTCCTGACTGATGTCTTGAGATGTTGCTTCAATATCCACATAATTTTCCTGCCTCATGATGCCATCTATTTTGTGAAGTACACCAGTACCTCCTGCAGCAAATCACACCCACAACATGATGCTGCCACCCCCGTGCTTCACGGTTGGGATGGTGTTCTTCGGCTTGCAAGCCTCCCCCTTTTTCCTCCAAACATAACGATGGCCATTATGGTCAAACAGTTCYATTTTTGATTCATCAGACCAGAGGACATTTCTCCAAAAAGTATTATCTTTGTCCCCCTGTGCAGTTGCAAACCGTAGTCTGGCTTTTTTATGGCGGTTTTGGAGCAGTGGATTCTTCCTTGCTGAGCGGACATTCAGGTTATCTTAATATAGGACTCCCTTTACTGTGGAAATAAATACTTTTGTACCTGTTTCCTCCAGCATCTTCACAAGGTCCTTTGCTGTTTGATTGATTTGCATTTTTGGCACCAAAGTACGTTCATCTCAAGGAGACAGAACRCGTCTCCTTCCTGAGCGGTATGACGGCTGTGTGGTTCTATGGTGTTTATACAGGTGTACTATTGTTTGTACAGATGAACGTGCTCCCAAGGATGAACCAGAGGATGAACCAGAGGTCTACAATATATTTTCTGAGGTCTTGGCTGATTTCTTTTGATTTTCCCATGATGTCAAGCAAAGAGGCACTGAGTTTGAAGGTAGGCCTTGAAATACATCCACAGGTACACCTCCAATTGACTCAAATGATGTCAATTAGCCTATCAGAAGCTTCTAAAGCCATGACATCATTTTCTGGAATTTCCCAAACTGTTTAAAAGACACAGTCAACTTAGTGTATGTAAACTTCTGACCCACTGGAATTGTGATACAGTGAATTGTAAGTAAAATAATCTGTCTGTAAACAATTGTTGGAAAAATGACTTGTGTCATGCACAAAGTAGATGTCCTGAACCGACTTGCCAAAATTATAGATTGTTAACAAGAAATTTGTGGAGTGGTTGAAAAACGACTTTTAATGACTCCAACCTAAGGGAATGTAAACTTCCGACTTCAACTGTACATGTTTTGATTATTGTTTTACTTTTTAATAAGGCTTTGAGATTCTTCTTTACAGGGCACCATTTACTCAGAGAGCCAATCTGTCCTCAGAGCCGTGAGAGCAGAGTGTCTGACTGTCACTATTTTTTTATGTAAGAAAAGCTCTAAATGGTGCAATATTCATAAGGGAACCCTGAATGAAAAACTCTTATAAAAAGATAGCAGCAATGTTATTTTTAAATCCATTTTATTATTTTTATCAGATAAGCTCTTGAATCTAAATTTGGTTTCAAATTCTAGCAGGATTTAATTTTAAGGATACCTCATTTTCTAAGCAAAGGCAATTCCACAGTAACAGAATTAAGCGGAGGCTCAGATTTTTCACTTTGAAATGTTTACAAAAAACAACAACATTGATTTCAAAGTTTAACAAACCATACAACTCTCTGCACAATAACTACTTTGAACAACGTGCACAGTAAATAAAAAAATTATTTACTTGAAAAATCTGTTACCAAACTTTGTATCTGCACAGTTCTTCCTGTAAATGTGTTTTTGTAAAATGTTCAGAGGAAATTGTGAAAAGTATTGAGACCYCTTGACTTTTTCCCCATCAGGTTGGATGGGAAGCATCGCTGCACAGCTATTTTCAGGTCTCTCCAGAGATGTTTGATTTGGTTCAAGTCTGGGCTTTGGCTGGGCCACTCAAGGACATTCAGAGACTTGTCCCGAAGCCACTCCTGCGTTGTCTTGGCTGTGTGCTTAGGATCGTTGTCTCGTTAGAATGTGAACCTTCACCCCCAGTCTGAGGTCCTGTGTGCTCTGGAGCAGGTTTTCATCAAGGATCTCTCTGTACTTTTCTCTGTTCATCTTTCCCTCAATCCTGACTAGTCTCCGAGTCCCTACATAATGATGCTGCCACCACYATGCTTCACCGTAGGGATGGTGCCAGGTTTCCTCCAGATGTGACGCTTGGCATTCAGGCCAAAGAGTTCAATTTCGGTTTCATCAGACCAGAGAATGTTGTTTCTCATGGTCTGAGAGYCCTTTAGGTGCCTTTTAGCAGACTCCAAGTTGGCTGTCATGTGCCTTTTACTGAGGAGTGGGTTCCGTCTGGCCACTCTACAATAAAGGCCTGATTGGTGGAGAACTGCAGAGATAGTTGTTCTTCTGGAACATTCTCCCATCTCCTCAGAGGAACTCTGGAGCTCGGTCAGAGTGACCATCGGTTTCTTGGTCACCTCCCTGACCAAGGCCCTTCTCCCCCCATTGCTCAGTTTGTCCGGGCGGCCAGCTCTAGGAAGAGTCTTGGTGGTTCCAAACTTGTTCCATTTAAGAATGATGGAGGCCACTGTGTTCTTTGGGACCTTCAATGCTGCAGAAATTTGTTGGTACCCTTCCCCAGATCTGAGCTCTACAGACAATTCCTTTGACCCCATGGCTTGGTTTTTGCTCTGACATGCACTGTCAACTGTGGGTCCTTATATAGACAGGTGTGTGCCTTTCCAAATCATGTCCAATCAACGGAATTTATCACAGGTGGACTCCAATCAAGTTGTAGAAACAGCTCAAGGATGATCAATGGAAACAGGATGCACCTGAGCTCAATTTCGAGTCTCATAGCAAAGGGTCATGTTGGCCGGATGTCTTTTGGGTGGTGGACCATTCTTGATACACATGGAAATCTGTTGAGTGGGAAAAACCCAGCAGAGTTGCAGTTCTTGACACAAACAGGTGCGCCTGGCACCCACTACCATACCCCTATCAAAGGCACTTACATATTTTGTCTTTCCCATTTACTCTCTGAATGGCACACATACACAAGCCATGTCTCAATTGTCTTAAGGTTTAAAAATCATTATTTAACCTGTCTCCTCCCCTTCATCTACGCTGATTGAAGTGGATTTAACAAGTGACATCAATAAGTGCTCATAGCGTTCACCTGGTCATTCTATGTCATGGAAAGAGCAGGTGTTCTTCATTTTTTGTATACTCATATTTCTGCTGTTTGGAAGAGAATAGGATGTTATGCAGAAAATGTGTTGGTAGTACAGGATGTTTGTGCACATGGAAGTGAGTGTTTTATGTTTACTAATGAGGCAATACAAATGTGATGTTACTAAAATGAAAGGGCATTTAGTTAAAGGGGCCCACTTTTTTCATAATTTGACAATAACTAGAATAAATCATTATTCAAATTACAAAAATGTGACTGACAATGATATTTTAGTCAAAATGACTGACTTGACTAAATCTAAAAAAAGAATGCCAAAATTACAGCAGTATTTATGTCTGTAATAAAACCCTTTTGTTAGGAAAAACTCATTCTGATTGTCTGGGCCTGACTCCCCAGTGGGTGGACCTATGGACTCGCAGGCCAAGCCATGGCTGCGCCCCTGCCTAGTCATGTGAAATCCAACAATTATGGTCTAATGAATTTATTTCTATTGACTGATTTCCTTCTATGAACTGTAATTCAGTAAAATCTTTTAAATTGTTGCATGTTGAGTTCATATTTTTGTTCAGTGTAATTTCCCCCCAAAAAATTGCATAATAACTTCAGACCCCACTGTACTTCCTTCCGACTGAAATTTAGAATTAGCTGTTGTGACACATCTTAGTGCTTTCATTGAGGTAATGGCAATAACGCCAGATTCAAAAGATTCATCAAATGATTTTTACACATTTGTTTCTGATACCCCCAAGTGTTCTAAAATGGAGAATGAAATAACTTGATGGTCCATGTTAATAGTATCTTAAAATATCCTGTGTGAATCCATTTGACTTTGTGACTTCTCCCAATCCCCCTTCACCGATGGGTATGGCGGCACGCGCAGCGAGTTTGCTTCACAAAAGTGTCTCCCTCAGAAATATTAGTGAATACCGCTGCTCTAAGGCCAACAATGTTAGAAAAACCAATACGCAAATCCGCTATAGGGCATTTGAGTACAGAGCTTATTCAGAATTCAATGACTTTTGACTGATGGTCTAAAGATGATTATAATGAACGCCCATTGAAAATATGAAATCCATATACTGTTGAAGTCAGAAGTTTACATATACTTAGGTTGGAGTCATTAAAACTCATTTTTCGAACATTCCACAAATTTCTTGTTAACAAACTACAGTTTTGGCAAGTCGGTTAGGACATCTACTTTGTGCATGACATAAGTAATTTTTCCAACAATTGTTTACAGACAGATTATTTCACTTACAATTCACTGTATCACAATTCCATTGGTCAGAAGTTTACTAACACTTAAGTTGACTGTGTCTTTTAAAAAGATTGGAAATTCCAGAAAAGATAGTCATGGCTTTAGAAGCTTCTGATAGGCTAATTGACATCATTTGAGTCAATTGGAGGTGTACCTGTGGATGTATTTCAAGGCCTACCTTCAAACTCAGTGCCTCTTTGCTTGACATCATGGGAAAATCAAAAGAAATCAGCCAAGACCTCAGAAAATAAATTGTAGACCTCACAAGTCTGGTTCATCCTTGGAGCACGTTCATCTGTACAAACAATAGTACGCAAGATAAAACACCATAGACCACGCAGCTGTCATACCGCTCAGGAAGGAGACGCGTTCTGTCTCCTAGAGATAGAACGTACTTTGGTGCAAAAAGTGCAAATACATCCCAGACAACAGCAAAGACCTTGTGAAGATGCTGGAGGAAACAGGTACAAAAGTATTTATTCCACAGTAAAACGAGTCTCTATAATCAACATAACCTGAAAGTCCGCTCAGCAGGTAAAATCCACATGGACAAAGATCGTACTTTTTGGAGAATGTCCTCTGGTCTGATGAAACAAAAATAGAACTGTTTGGCCATTAATGACCATTGTTATTGTTGGAGGAAAAAAGGGGGAGGCTTGCAAGCCGAATAACACCATCCAACCGTGAACCGAGGGGTGCAGCATCATGTTGTGGTGTTGCTTGCTGCAGAGCTTGTCGCAAATGGGTCTTCCAATGGCCAATGACCCCAAGCATATTTCCAAAGTTGTGGCAAAATGGCTTAAGGACAAAAAGTCAAGTAATTGGAGTGCCGTCATAAGCCCTGACCTCAATCCTGTAGAAATTTGTGGGCAGAATGTAAAAAACATGTGCGAGCAGAAGAAGCCTATAAAACCTGACTCAGTACACCAGCTCTGTCAGGAAGAATGGCCAAAATTCACCCAACTTGTTGTGGAAGGCTACCTGAAACGTTTGACCCAAGTTAAACAATTTAAAGGCAATGTTACCAATAACTAATGAGTGGATGTAAACTTCTGACCCACTGGGAATGTGATGAAAGAAATAAAAGCTGAAATAAATCATTCTCTCACCATTATTCTGACATTCACATTCTTAAAATAAAGTGGTGATCCTAACTGACTATAACAGGATTTTTACTCGGATTAATGTCAGGAATTGTGAAAAACTGAGTTTAAAGTATTGTTAAGGTGTATGTAAACTTCTGACTTCAACTGTATCTACTCCATTTACATCTTATGGGATCTCTAACATGTCACAGATGAGTCTTCACCACAGTGGCCTGTCACATGGTTACTGTTGGCAACATCCTTGGGTTGTGGCAACTGATGGTGGTCAGGGCTGGTTGGGAGGAGCTGGTGACCAGGGATGGAAGGGGACTGGTGGTCAGAGCCAGGAAGAAAAAGCTGCAGGTCAGGGGAGAGTTTCTTGCTGACCCTCCTGCAGGCGCTGAAGAATATACTGTACGGGACAAAGGAGAGGAGGAACCCCAGCCAAGTAGAAGGCCATGTAGTAATCCCCAAAGTGGTCATGGTCTGTCATGGAGTAGTCCTGTGAAGACATACTACTCAGTATCACACAGAGAGGCATCATTGAGGAGCACTTCATGATGATTCATTCACAACTGACAAAAGCAGTGTCAAAGATAAACCAATTGTACAATAAGGCTCATGTGTGTATAGAGTAGGACGATTTTAACAATAGATCAACTAAAGTTTACAACAGGGTGTATGTGATAAAAAAGCACACATCAAATCAGTGACCCATTTTATTACAGTCCGAAATGAGGTGAAGGCAGGGTAGACCTGCGAGGGGGGGTCCGGCGGTCATTGGGAGGGCCATGAGGCCCAGCAGGTAGCCAATGGCCTGGGAAGCTCTCAGGGAGCCCACCAGTTCAAAGGCCACAGGGGCCATGAAGCTGACGGAGCAGCCATCACACAGCCCCCCAGCAGTAGACACACTACAACCAGCCCTTCAAACCTGACACACAGGAACCAGCATAGACGCCAAGCCCAGCACCATGAAGGAGCCTATCTGGAGGATGATGACAAGGACAGGGTTAAAGAGGTTTGGCCACCACTGTTTCCTTCTAATCCTACTCAACATCGAGTCCTAAGGACAACCTCTGACACCACATAATCCTGTTCAACATCGAGTTCTAAGGACAACCTCAGACACCACATAATGTTTTTTGGAGCAGGTTAGGAGAATTAGCGTAGCAGGTTAGGAGACTGAGTTAGCTAAATTGCTCTCCTAACCTGCTACGAAAASTCACAACCCAATGAAGGAGGACTGCGTTCCAATCTTGTTCACAGTAGTTCCTATGTTCTCTTGGATGTGGTTGACTGCAGAAATATCTTGCATACCCCTTGGAGCAGATCTCCCATCCTGCCAAACAGCAGGTGRACCATGTCAGAGAATACCCCAATGCACAGCAGCAGGACCCACTCCTTCACTGGGCTCTCAACAAACTGCTCCTACACAAAACTCATCTGACAAGAGACATCAATAGGATACACTGAATCAACGGGCAGCTTTTGTAGAACGACCAATATTAACAACAGTATGGCCGGGATTCAGAAAGGCAATGATCTCATGTTCGCMGAGATCGTATTCACGTTAGACGCTGCAGATGTCAGATTAATCGTAAATTACCTTTAAATGTCAAGCTTGCTAAAACACGCTTTA
Source organism: Salvelinus sp. IW2-2015 (assembly GCF_002910315.2). NCBI lineage: Eukaryota > Metazoa > Chordata > Actinopteri > Salmoniformes > Salmonidae > Salvelinus > Salvelinus sp. IW2-2015. The sequence goes on along the minus strand of NC_036863.1, from coordinate 38,547,967 downwards.
GACTGAATCCCAGCGAAGGTCAGAACGGTCAAAAATATTTAGACACAAAGGCACAAAGACTGCTGGAAGTAGCGTGTCTGGATCACCAGGGAAGGCAGGAAGGCAAAGGAGGAGCCAMAGCCAAACAAAACCCCATGKGTGAAGTACCACAAACCCTTGAACACAAAAAACAACATGTTTAGTATTTATTACATCAAATTAATGTACAAAATGTATGAATAGATTTGATTGAATTCTTGAAAATAAATAACAATTATATCACTAGGATTTGCAGATTAACCAGTTTTCCTTTGTGCAATAATTTATGAGAGAAAATATGGWAGACTAGAATTCTCCTAAATTACATGGGTGATCGAAATTGTCCAAAGAAAGTCACCCTGTGGACAATTGTCCAAAGAAAGTGATCTGTGGACATGCTGACCAGGAGGCAGCGGTGTAAAGTACAAATACRTTAAAGTACTACTTAAGTATTTGTTGGGGGGGGTCTGGATCCAGGTCAGGATCTGGATTTGCATGGGCACATGGGACAGTCTGAGATGATGGAACTTTSTCTTCCTCTGTATCAACGTCAAAACAACTTCCATTGCTTTTCATTTCTCCATGCTCGTGATATAAATACATCCATAAGACAGTTCAGCAACATTTCATTGCAAGAGCAACAATATACACTTGGAGGACAGTCATCCTGACCGGCCACATGATGGTGCCAAATAACATACATCAAATACAATACTGTAAAAAAAATACCAAACACATCTTTATAGCTATAGAGAAGCAAAATTGTGTTAAACATAACATAACATTAGTTCAACACCATTCAATGCATTACATTTTAACAGGTCGGGGAATTCTATGCAAAGCACTTAAAAGATACATTCGACTGGATGYAATGGCATCAAACTAAAACTACAAAAACCGACTCCAATAAGTATACTTTGTGATATAAATGAAAGWCATGTGGAAAGTAAACAAACTGGAAAGAGCTATGGCATTTTTTAAGTCTATACTGTGTAACGTAAAACCTGGAGTTCTACATTACGTAAATGGTTTGGTAAGAACACTTCATATTCTACTGAGTAACATACCGATACATAAGAGATGAATATCAGCATACAAGTCAATACAATTCTGTCTTGAATATGAAATTACACACTGCTTTACTGTCTCATCCTCRTTTTGTGTCTGTGCATGGGTGTGTGCTTGCGTGTGTTTGAGCATGTTTGCATGGGTGTTTCAAATAAGTGTGAACACCTGTCTAACTCGTATCTCTTTATCATTTGTCTGCCCAAAGGAAATGCTTGCAAAGGCTATACTACTGGTTCTCTCTTGTTTTATTGAAATGACTGCGAGCAGAGACTCCWTTGGAATATTCCATCAGTTTGTGCAGGGGACCGAAAGGCATCATTTCCCCATCTCTGGCTTTCCACCTAAGAGACAGAGAGAAGATCAATATATGCAATGATCCTTCACCAGTATTTCAGTGCTTACTAGACAGTTTTGTGCGCGTGTGTGTGTGTATACTCACTTTCTCCATAGTGCCCACCCAAACAGAGACAGGATCAACAKAGAGATGATGATCCCGATGACCACGGCACAGCCCACTACAGCATCTGACTCTGTATCTAGGGAAAGAGATGGGTTAAGATACTCCTTCTTACAGGAAATACACAGAGTGTACAAACCATTATGAAAAGCTATTATCCCTTATTGATTTAAATCCACTTCAATCAGTCTAGATGAAGGGGAGGAGACAGGTTAAATGAAGGATTTTTTAAACTTTGAGACAATTGAGATATGGATTGTGTATGTGTGCCATTCAGAGGGTGAGTGGGCGAGACAAAAGATTTAAGTGCCTTTGAACGGGGTATGGTAGTAGGTGCCAGGCGCWCCGGTTTGAGTGTGTCAAGAACTGYAACACTGCTGGGTTTTTCACCCTCAACAGTTTCCCKWGTGTATCAAGAATGGTCCACCACCCAAAGGACATGCAGACATCTTGACAACTGTGGGAAGCATTGGAGTCAACAAGGGCCAGCATCCCTGTGGAATGCTTTTAACACCTTGTAGAGTCCATGCCCCGACGAATTGAGGCGCAACTCAATATTAGGAAGGTGTTAATGTTTTGTACACTCAGTGTATATGCATACAGTTGAAGTCGGAAGTTTACATACACCTTAGCCAAATACATTTAAACTCAGTTTTTCACAATTCCTGACATTTAATCCGAGTAAAAATGTCCTGTCTTAGGTCAGTTAGGATCACCACTTTATTTTAAGAATGTGAAATGTCAGAATAATAGTAGAGAGAATGACTTATTTCAGCTTTTATTTCTTTCCTCACATTCCCAGTGGGTCAGAAGTTTACATACACTCGATTAGTATTTGGTAGCATTGCTTATAAATTGTTTAACATGGGTCAAACGTTTCGGGTAGCCTTCCACAAGCTTCGCACAATAAGTTGGGTGACTTTTGGCCCATTCCTCCTGACAGAGCTGGTGTAACCGAGTCAGGTTTGTCAGCCTCCTTGCTCGCATACGCTTTCTCAGTTCTGCCTTCAAATTTTCTATAGGGTTGAGGTCAGGGCTTTGTGATGGCCACTCCAATACCTTGACTTTGTTGTCCTTCAGCTATTTTGCAAGTATGCTTGGGGTCATTGTCCATTTGGAAGACCCATTTGCGACCAAGCTTTAACTCCTGACTGATGTCTTGAGATGCTGCTTCAATTTATCCACATCATTTTCCTGCCTCATGATGCCATCTATTTTGTGAAGTGCACCAGTACCTCCTGCAGCAAAGCACACCCACAACATGATGCTGCCACCCCCGTACTTCACGGTTGGGATGGTGTTCTTCGGCTTGCAAGCCTCTCCCTTTTTCCTCCAAACATAACGATGGTCATTATGGCCAAACAGTTCTATTTTTGTTTCATNCCCTTTTTCCTCCAAACATAACGATGGTCATTATGGCCAAACAGTTCTATTTTTGTTTCATAAGACCAGAGGACATTGCTCCAAAAAGTACGATCTTTGTCCCCATGTGCAGTTGCAAACCGTCGTCTGGATTTTTTATGGCGGTTTTGGAGCAGTGGCTTCTTCCTTGCTGAGCAGCCTTTCAGGTTATGTCAATATAGGACTTGTTTTACTATAGATACTTTTGTACCTCTTTCCTCCAGCATCTTCACAAGGTTCTTTGCTGCTGTTCTGGGATTGATTTGCACTTTCGCACCAAAGTACGTTCCTTTCTAGGAGACAGAACGCTTTCCTTCCTGAGCTGTATGACGGCTGCGTGGTCCCATGGTGTTTATACTTGCGTACTATTGTTTGTACAGATGAACGTGGTACCTTCAGGCGTTTGGAAATTGCTCCCAAGGATGAACCAGACTTGTGGAGGTATACAATATCTTTTCTATGGTCTTGGCTGATTTCTTTTGATTTCCCCATGATGTCAAGCAAAGAGGCACTGAGTTTGAAGGTAGGCCTTGAAATACATCCACAGGTACACCTCCAATTGACTCAAATGATGTCAATTAGCCTATCAGAAGCTTCTAAAGCCATGACATAATTTTCTGGAATTTCCMARYYKKTTWAAARRMMMMRKYMAMTTTRKKKWWKKWAAMYTYYKRMCCMAWKGRAWTKKKRWWMMRKKRAWTKKWARKKAAAWWAWYYKKYYKKWAAMMAWTKKTKGGAAAAATTACTTRWGTCATGCACAAAGTAGATGTCCTAACCGACTTGCCAAAACTATAGTTTGTTAACAAGAAATKTGTKGAGTGGTTGAAAAACRWGTTTTAATGACTCCAACCTAAGAGTATGTAAACTTCCGAYTTCAACTRTATATACAGSGGGGAAAATATSCATGGAGGAGAACAAACAGGCAAATCTATKAATTGAATTTAAGGATATACACCAGGAGATGATTTCTGTATGGAGAAATCTGTTACCTGAGTGACAGGACCAACGGCTCCAGTCACTCCAGAAGCCTCTGTCAGCACAGTAGTGGTGCATCCTAGACCTGACCCGGAAGCACTTCCTCTGGGCACCATCCATTGAGAGGGAAGTCAGCATCATCTCATTGGTTACGTTCCTCTGCTGCTGGTGACAAGAACRATATCAGATCTGAACAAAACTTCAGACAGATTTTGTCTATTCTCTAACCAATAATATTATTATTTTCTTCTTCAAAGGTTATCTCAATATCTTAAATTAGGGTATCTTCAATGACGTYATGTGTCAAAACAAAAGGAGAACTATGTTCAGTACAGTATGTGCCTGCATTATCTGAGATCATGCATTTCTGTCTTTACTATACCTTGCAGACTGAGTAMTGGCCAAGTTGCTATGCTACCTGTTATCTCAGGGAATTACACAATGTTTTGACACATAACGTCATTGAAGATAACCTAATTGAAGATATTGAGAGACAGGTTCAAGAAGGACATYCAGCCAAAGAAGAACATCCAGACAGGTTAAAGAAGGACATACCAACAAMGGCTGCCCGCCTACGCCCTCCTCTCTGGCTTCCACTTCATACTCAAGGCAGTGCCTGGGAATCCTCTCGTTGGGCAAGTCCCACTGCACCTKGAGCCTCCTGTCTGGACTAGCTTCCAGATGCACTGTCTCAATGGCTGCAGGTTTCACTAGAATACAGAGAGGCACAAAGGAGTCAATGGATTGTTTACAAAGAAAACAGAACGGAGAACCCATAATGATGTCATTGCAAGTACTGGTGGGTGTAGGAGAGATTAGACTGTGCAGATAATATCTGTTTGCGTGTGCTATGAACAAAGGACATTATGAAAAAGAACATTATGTGCAGCTGAAGAATGTTTATGGGAGAAAAATATAGCAGTATTGCATTGAATAGGTGAGGGTTATCATGCCTTGTTGTGAAGTTGAGTGTTAAGTACCATAATTCTGAATTTGCAGGGAGAAGAACGCCGACCTCAAGACCACCTTGGGAGAGGAGCTGTTTATGCACATGTTGAAATCACTGAATTCTGAGAGCGATTCCTCTGTGAATTTGCAGCCAGTCCTGACCCCATTGGAGTGGATGTACTGAGGACACTCCTCAGCTTGCTCCATCTCCCGATGCCTGGAGAAGCACACAGACWCACTCAGGCATCAGCACGCCACATTTGTCCAGTATATAAAGGTACAGACATGTAGGTAGGCCATATATTAGGAGAGATGTTCTAATGTGCCCATTTTGGGTGACCTACCAAAAGTACAGGCTGTACTGGGAGTGGGCTGGCTCCTCCAAGCCCGTCTCCCAGGTGCACTCCATGAACTCCTTCTGATAAAACACACAGCCAAACCCCTGGACCCTGGAGCCAACTGGGCCTGGAAGCAAATTAAAAGAGGTTAAGAGATTAATAGATGGTTGAAACTGGTCGACCAAATCGAACCGCCACATTCCGCCCCTGTCAATAATGGTGCCTGTAGAGAATTCMAGCTATACAGCACTACCGTCATTGTTCATTCCTATAAAGGATGATGAGAGGATAGAACGGATCTCGCTTTCTGTCAGCCTATTGGTGTCATTTAATCCAAACAATTCCATATCTACAAAAGCACATTGTCCTCCTGACCTCACCTGTGTTATTGGGTGGCAGGACCATCTCTGTGAAGGGGCTCTTCAGCTCAGTACCGTTGGTGCAGGCTCCCTTCAGTAAGGTGGAGATCCGCACCCTGACCTCCTTCTCCAGGTCAAACTGAGCACGGTACCATGTCCGTACAGTCCTGATCACCTAACCATTCACAGACAATAGCACTTTAATATTACGCAYACCTCAGGCACCTGGCCACTACTATGGCCTTTGAGCCATAACCACAGTTATTTACATTTACATTTAAGTCATTTAGCAGACGCTCTTATCCAGAGCGACTTACAAATTGGTGAATTCACCTTATGATATCCAGTGGAACAACCACTTACAATAGTGCATCTAACTCTTTTAAGGGGGGGGTTAGAAGGATTACTTTATCCTATCCTAGGTATTCCTTAAAGAGGTGGGGTTTCAGGTGTCTCCGGAAGGTGGTGATTGACTCCGCTGACCTGGCGTCGTGAGGGAGTTTGTTCCACCATTGGGGTGCCATATTGTACAGATTTWAAAAATCTCCAATATATTCATGATATTCTCATGAATACATTCATGAATCTTTCATTCCTGAATTTTTCATTCTTACTCCCTCTAAAAATGCTGTAGGCTGTTTTACATTTACAGGAAACCCCCAGAATAATCCCATTGAAGCTAAATACAGTTTACAGCTCGTCAACCACAAATCTAGACAGATTTTAGGAGATATCATTGGGAAATATTGACTTCTGATGTAAATCATAACTGGTTTTGGCAGGATGTTTATGGACGGTGTATCACGTTGCTCTGTTATTCTGTGTATAAGAATGCAGTAGCATTAGGACACACAGTCCTGTTCTGGCAGACAAGTGCAACCCTCCGGTGTGGCAGGTACACGTTTGACAATGTCTAGTTTTGTGTCCAGTGACTTACAGTCCATCTGCTCTGATAKGTGTTGAAGTACTCCAGATGGTATCTCATGGAGCAGGCAGTCAAGTTGGTCAGGCTGGCTGGAGCCGTCCAGTGGATGTAGAGTGGCCCGAGGTGGCCAGGGTCATCAATCCCAACGTTCTCAGGAGGATCCACTGGAAGTCAATGAGGTACACAGTATTTTCAGGTCAACGGTTAATAGAGCAAATGCACCTGCAAGCTTGCAGTAAGCATTAAAAGAGGCAATCTGTGATTGGTTCATCAATTCATTATATATACTGTTGTAACTCATCTAAACCCAAAATATAAGCTTGTTTTATCTATTGTTTGTAGACAGATCTTAGGAGATATCATTGTAAACAATGTAATTGTAAATAAGCACGGAATAGCCTCAAATAACTATAATTTTGCTATCATGGATGCTCAGTCCTTGCAGCCATAACTAACACAGACAGCACACATACATCTCGCCGACGTCGGCCTGACAGCGGTATACCGTTAGTAGATTACGTTCCATTTAGAAGGTCGGCCGGAGGGCGGCTGTGGGAGGTCGAAATGCATGCGCGCTGCACGTCCACAGGAGTCGCAGCACAGGCGGCCGTAGATGTTGTAGATATTGAAATTGGGACCAGATAGCACACATACGTCTGCCCAAAGTAGTGACGATGTATACATGATACATCGGGAAGATGTATATAGCAGTGTTGGCCAAAAGTTTTGAGAATGACACAAATATTAATTTCCCAAAGTTTGCTGCTTCAGTGTCTTTAGATTTTTTGTCAGATGTTACTATGGAATCTGAAGTATAATTACGACATTTCATAAGTGTCAAAGGCTTTTATTGACAATTTGCATGAAGTTGATGCAAAGATCAATATTTGCAGTGTTGACCTTCTTTTTCAAGACAGCTGTCATCCGCCCTGGCATGCTGTCAATAAACTTCTGGGCCACATCCTGACTGATGGCAGCCCATTCTTGCATAATCAATGCTTGGAGTTTGTCAGAATTTGTTTGTCATCCGCCTCTTGAGGATTGACCACAAGTTCAATGGGATTAAGGTCTGGGGAGTTTCCTGGCTATAGACCAAAATATCTATGTTTTTGTTCCCCCAGCCACTTAGTTATCACTTTATCCTCATGGCAAGTGCTCCATCATGCTGGAAAAGGCAATTGTTCGTCACCAAATGTTCCTGGATGGTTGGGAGAAGTTGCTCCGGGTAGATGTGCGTACCCATTCTTATTCTGGCTGTGTTCTTAGGCAAAATTGTGAGTGAGCCCACTCCCTTGGCTGAGAAGCAACCCCACACATACATGGTCTCAGGATGCTTTACTGTTGGCATGACACAGGACTGATGGTAGCGCTCACCTTGTCATCAGCATATGCGAATTGCCATCATACAAACTGAGGCAGCAGACTTTGTGAAAATGAATATTTGTGTCATTCTCAAAACTTTTGGCCACGACTGTAGAGAGCATTAGCACATTGGCAAGACGTTTTGCTGATGTATGTAGAATGCCTACATTCTACAGTTCTACATCGTTTATATAAATAGGCCAGGCATCAACATTCTATTCGGATATCTCGGCGTCATTTTACCAATGTGCAAACGCTCTCCAAACGACATATTCCCTACTCAGTTTGATACGTCGGCCAAAGATTTGCGTGCTGACTGGCGTCGAGTGTCACAATGCGGCCTTCTCTGGATGTATAATCATTCCTCACCCGTGGGGACCACGTWTCACATCTTTTAGGCATAGCTTACCCATGGACAGTCAAACATTTTTAGGTCATGGTTGGCAATACTTTTATCAGAAAATATATATAAAGCCGATAGGCTTAAATAAATGAATAAAAGCACATTTTCTGATTACAGTACTTGTCCCATGCATTCTTTTCACCTTATTTTGTAAATATATTCATCACATATTCAAATCAAATCAAATTTTATTCGTCACATGTGCCGAATACAACAGGTAATAGACCTTACAGTGAAATGCTAACTTACAAGCCCTTCACCAACATTGCAGTTTTAAGAAAAATAAGTGTTAAGAATTTATTTACCAAAATAAACTGAAGTTTTAAAAAAAACTAAAAAAAACAGGTAAACAAATAGAAAAGGTAGGTTTTCCTTTTGTCAAGGTGGGAAATAACAGTGTGGAGTGCAATAGAGATTGCGTCATGTGTGGGTCTGTTGGGGCGGTATGCAAATTGGAGTGGGTCTAGGGTTTCTGGGATAACGGTGTTGTGAGCCATGACCAGCCTTTCAAAGCACTTCATGGCTACAGATGTGAGTGCTACGGGTCGGTAGTCATTTAGGCAGGTTACCTTGGTGTTCTTGGGCACAGAGACTATGGTGGTCTGCTTGAAACATGTTGGTATTACAGACTCGGTCAGGGACAGGTTGAAAATGTCAATGAAGACACTTGCCAGTTGGTCAGCACATGCTCAGAGTACACATCCTGGTAATCCGTCTGTTCCTGCAGCCTTGGGAATGTTGACCTGTTTCAAGGTCTTACTCATGTCGGCTATGGAGATCATGATCACACAGTCGTGCGGAAGAGCTAGTGCTCTCAAGCATGCTTCAGTATTGCTTGCCTCGAAGCGAGCATAGAAGTAATTTARCTCGTCTGGTAGGCTTGAGTCATTGGCAGCTCGCGGCTGTGCTTCCCTTTGTAGTCCGTAATAGTTTACAAGCCCTGCCGCCTCTGGATGAGCATTTTCTTGTTTGCTTATGGCCTTATACAGATCGTTGAGTGTGGTCTTAGTGGCAGTATCAGTTTGTGGTGGTAAATAGACAGCWAAAAATATAGATGAAAACCCTCTTGGTAAATAGTGTGGTCTACAGCCTGCATAAGCTATATTTTTGTTAAATGTAATGTTTCTGTTTCTCTCTTCTTTGTGTAACATTTGTGTTGTGGAGAAATGACCAGGCAGGAGACGGGAGTACAGTTAGATTTCATTTAGTCAAAACCTCTCGTGCTCTACAGTTCCCGCATGTGCATTTCCTATTAGGTGTAGTGACGTAACACTGCCGTAATACATCACTGCTTAGTAACAGCATAGTAACTAATATAAACAGATGTAGATCCCAGATACTACACTTTGTGCAGGAGTAATTTAAGAATTTGATGGTATAGCAATAGGTTAATACATTTGACATTAACTCTAGTCTTCCCTCTTCATTTTACCCACAAACAAAATCACTTCCAATCTATTATATTSTCATTTAGCTCAGTTGGTAGAGCATGGAGCTTTGTGGCTTCGATTCGCACAGGGGACAAGTATGAAAAATGAAAAGTATACAAATGTATTTACTCACTACTGTAACTTTTTATTGTTGCCAGTATAATTTAGCAGCTTTGACACGCATCGTCCAAATAGCGGCTGAAGGGAAAATGTGATCTAATGCAGATGTCTTGRCGACATCTTGCCAATGTGCAAACGCTCTCTGTGATGCTGAGCGGCCATGTGACTGTGCAGTGCGCATTCATTCCAACCTCCCACACTCACCGCCACCCACCTAGCCATGTGCTGTCTGGATATAACCACCTATATAGCCTATATAGTACAGTGTATTTGACAGCCCATTACATTCTTGTACAAACATAATTTTGAACGGAAATCTGCCTGAGATGAGATATTACACAGTAAAACAGTGATTAATGAATGGAAAGACACCTGCAGAGACTAACCTGTAAATTCTTGTGACTTGATGCACTCACTCCAAACAGATATAAGCATTAATATGGCTGTAAACTGCCACGTTTTACTCTTCAACATTCTTCTGGCCCCTGGAACATCATGAGAATGTAATTGTAGAATTTACTATTGATAAATCAATCATATCTATCCAGTGTTGGGGAAGCTACAGTACTAAGATACCAAGTTTACTAAGATACCAATTACTAAACACTGGAAGAAGTTAAACTACAATAAAACTACAAATAAGTAACACATTGTTTACTTAACTAAAGTCACTTTGAAAAACTAGTTCACCACATCCAAACTACTTCGTGAAAAAATGATCAAATCTTAATCTGAAATATCAGACGACAAATTGCAAGAATAGATCAATCTGGGGTCATATGTTAACAGAATGCGTAATTTAGCCTTTTAAACAAAAACAATGTTTCAAGTGAGAATTAGGTAGGTCTACCTACTTCACTTACAATTTGTTATTTTTGCAATAAAATGTGTGGTTTCATTAGTTGTTTGGGTTGGGTTGTTGCAATATGGTCTCAGAGTATTTTGTATGATTCTGTACGTAATGCTGAGAAATCAGTATCATGTATTACTATGGGATGTATTAATTTGTGGATGTCCATCACCAATTTCGTATGATATGTTAAGAATTACAATTGGTATTATATGTTACGAATTTGCAAAACGTACAATATACTATTAATTTTCTAAATGTAAAATATGTTAAGAATTTGCTCAAATGTATGATATGTTAAGAATTCTAGCTAGGTGACTAGGTGGCTAACATTAGCTAGCTCGCTAATGTTAGCTAGGCTAGGGGTTAGGATTAGGGGTTAGGGTTAAGTTTAAGAGTTAGGTTAAAGGGTTAAGGTTAGGGTTAGCTAAAAGGGTTAAGGTTGGGGTTATGCAAAGGGATGGCTAAAAGGGTTAAGGTTAGAGTGAGGGGAAGGGTTAGCTAACATGCTAAGTAGTTGCAAAGTAGCAAAACATTTGTAAATAGTTGAAAAGTTGCTAAAATGCTAAAGTTGTCTGTGATGAGATTCGAACATGCAACCTTTGATTTGCTAGATGTTTGCGTTATACGTATTACAGCMCTTTTTGTACATAGTTCCCCGATTTTAGGGGACCAAAAGTATTGGGACAAATTCACTTACATATGTTTTAAAGATGGTAAAAAGTTAAGTATTTGGTGCCATATTCATAGCACGCAATTGTAACAGTATAACTTTAGACCGTCCCCTCGCCCCGACACAGGCGCGAACCAGGGACCCTCTGCACACATCAACAACAGTCACCCACGAAGCGTCGTTACCCATCGCTCCACAAAAGCCGCGGCCCTTGCAGAGCAAGGGGCAACACTACTTCTAGGTTTCAGAGCAAGTGACATAACTGATTGAAACGCTAGTAGCGCGTACCCGCTAACTAGCTAGCCATTTCACATCCGTTACACAATGACTACATCAAGCTTGACTCTACAAATTTGTTGGATGCATTTGCTGTTCGTTTTGGTTACATTTCAGATTATTTTGTGGCCAATAGAAATGAATGGTAAATAATGTAGTGTCATTTTGGAGTCACTTTTATTGTAAATAAGAATAGAATGTCTCTAAACACTTCTACATTAATGTGGATGCTACCATGATTACTGACAATCCTGAATTAATCGTAAAATCATGATGAGTGAGAAAGTTAAAGAAGCACAACTATGATAACCCCCGCCCAAATAAAAATGCTAACTTCCGTTATTGTAATAGTGAGACGTTAGCACAGCGTTTCCTAAACTCGGCTATCAGGACCCCAAGGGGTGCACGCTTTGGTTTTTGTCCTAATCAGCTGATCCAAATTATCAAAACTTGGTGATTAGTTGATTATTTTAATCAGCTGTGTAAGGCTAGGGCAAAAAACAAAACTTGCACGCTTGGGGTCCTGAGGACAGAGTTTGGGAAACCCTTGGTCAGCATGTCTTGGGGTTATGATATTTGTGTGTATATCTTTCTCACTCATCATTATTCACATCAATTCAAGACACTTCACTCAGAGCATTTCATATTATTCTGTACGTAAATCCGAGACACTCCATTTAGTATGATATGTTACATTTCTTATGGTATGTTTTAATTTGTGAATGTCCTACAACCATTTCTCATGATATGTTTACAAATTACAATTGGTATGATATTGTAACAACCCTGGGGTTATAAGCGCGGATATCAACTCTGCCGCTGGAGCATTCTTTTGCGGCACAGTCGATAACGCGCTGGACTTCGGGCTAGAAGGTTGAGRGTTCGAGACCTGTTCCCTGCCTGTTTCATTACATTGGTGTCAGAAGTGATCGGACCTTGCATCCACGACAGTGTGTGTGCTTGGCCAGTGAGCGCGTTCCTATTAGACGTAGAGTTGCAAGCTAGCGCGAGGACGCACTCTTTGAAAGGAGGGAGTTGTGTAATGATCCTGTGGTTATAAGCGTGCATATCGACTCTGCTGCTCGARAATGCTTTTGGGGCACAGAAGGACAAGGGGGTCAAGGCCTGCTCCCTGCCTGTTTCATTACAATATGTTAGGAATTTGCTAAATGTACCACATGCTAACATTAGTTAGCTAGCTAGGGTGAGGTTTAAGGTTAGGAGTTAAGGTTAGTTAAAAGGGTTAAGATTAGGGGAAGGGTTAGCTAACATGCTAAGTAGTTGCAAAGTAGCTAAAAAGTAGTAAGTAGTTGAAAAGTTGCTAATTAGCTAAAATGCTAAAGTTGTCTGTGATTAGATTTTAAAAAAACTTTAGGTTGCTAGGTGTTCGTGTTATTCACCCACCCTGACCAACCAACCTCCTTTCGTTTTTGCCTTAAGTAACTTTCTGTCTTATGTAACCATACCAAACATAATATGTAATACTAAATAGAACKTCCGGATTTACGTTTACTATGTAACGTGTAATGTGAGACTAGGCTGCGCTAGCTAACATAGTTTAGCCTGGTTTATGCCGAAAATGGCAGTGTGTCAGCGAAGATGGGCGTTTGRCATTCGTTTGAAGATTTAGAAGCTGAGGGACCATTTCACACGGACTGCGTTTCTGGACTCGGTTGAACAATTGGGCGCGGGCGATTAGGATGACTGTTGGCATCGGCCGAAGAGGGGTGTTGTACACTGAACTCAGGATTTTGGTCTGAAGAAGAGCACGGTTTGCATTGTTCATTAAGAGACGGAGTCTGGCTGGAGCCGAAGAATCGTTGCCTAAATACAAACTTGGCGTTCGGCCAGAGGATTACGTGAACACGCACAGTGTGACATACTCTGYTGGGTTATTGCGTGACATTCTGTGTTTAATAGCCAAATGGATTATTGTGAACTGCAAACTCTTTGTCAATTGTGTCCACAGCACGCTCGACCCCATAGTAGGGTATACTACAATACCATGGCTATAATGTAACACATTTGCCTCTAGAAATGTGTTAATGTGCCGGTGGAAATGTTCAACATCCACTGAAGTAGCTAGCTAGCAAATTTACCAGATATCTATAGTAGTTTCCTTGGTAACCAAACAAACAGAMTTACTTCAAACCAGCAGTCCTAGCTTGCTATTATGAAAATCGAATTCAACAATGTCAATAATGTTTTAAATTCGACTTTTGCTTTCAAATGCAGCTCAAACATAGAACATGTAAGAATGAACTATAGCCACTGAATTCTACCGTGCTGGTATAGGGAAATAATGTACGTTCTAGAATTCCCTTCAAGACAAATCCATAATAATAATAATAAATGCCAGCAAACGTGCCAACTACTTCAGTGGATTCAATTATARCCATGGTATAAAAGGGACATATCAAATCGGGGCTCTATGCGTTCTCTGGAAAATAATGAGCGTTCATTATTTTCCATAACGTATAGCCAGCCCCTCGTTGATTRTCCCTTACTTATTTAAAATAGGGTTAAGTGTGTAATAGTCTTGATATAAACCTTTGTTTATATTCAGAGGGAACTATTAAAACAGACATACATATTTCATGTGACTGTGAAGCAAACTACAATTCACAGCTTTAAAGAATCTTGTGAAAATAATACATAGTTGATATGCACAAATTATAATATATTGTACAGTAGCTATATTCATTAAATTCAGTGGGAAAAATTCATAAAAATCATTAAGGGATTAAAATACAGTAGACAAAGTTAATATACAAAGTACATGTTTTTCAAGCATATAAGGTAAAGAATTCTTACACAGTGCAAGCATGCTTTTGAATCAAAGTATGTCTATACAAATGCACCCCACAATGAAAATCATACCATTTTATATAAACAGTTTATGAGAATATAAAGATGAGATCATTTGGATCCAAAACAGAAAGAACAGAGGATARAAGTGCATATCCACAGACAAGTACTTACTGTGAATCGAGTCAAGGTCTCAGCAGGGGTCATGTACTGTACTCTGCCTGTACGTCTGGACCTTGCCAACCTCTCCTCTCAGCCTCGGAGTGTGGTCATGGATGTATTGAGGTGGAAGGGAAATCAGGGCTGGGCTGTGGCACTGATCTAGATGGGTGGGTGCTTCAGGGTAATGGTTTCTCATCCTGTTGGATGTTTTGGTTTCCCTGTTCCCAGAAATTAGGTCCTGGTTCCTGTGAATAAAGTTGCAACGCTTCTCTTGAAGCTCACAGTATATTATAGCAACTTGGCGTACATATTGACTCTAAGTAGTGTACTTTGGTGCACCAGTATCAACCAGTCAGCCTTGATCCAATTTCAGTTACTAGCACTAGAGTTATTGTTCAAACATGTAGCTACCCTTTCCTGTATAATGACTGAGAGACATTTCACTAATTACATTGTCCTGTGCGACTCAGTTGGTAGGACATGGTGGTTGCAACACAAGTTTGTGGGTTCAATTCCCGCKGGGGCCACCCATACCAAAAATGTATGTATGCATGACTGCAAGTCACTTTGGATAAAAGCGCATGCTAAAAATGGCATACAGTAACTTCTTACGATAATGCATACTTGTTGGTACATCAAAGATCCACACAAGGCCTGTCAAACCTAACTACTCGATACAAAATGTTTCACAAGGCAATAAAAATGTAATTACTATGTTATTATTTTGTAATACTTTGTAGCTTTTAACAATGATCTGTCTTCAAGTGTAACCAGTTATTTTAAAGAAKTACACTTTCTTTTTCCTTTGTTTTCCAATGTTTTTATTTATTTTTATTTTTTAGAAACACACCACAATTTTTTCAGAGGATATATACACACACACACACACACATGGGGCTCGGTCATCCAGGATCCTTGCATGCATTGTTTCTTTCTAAATACAAAACCTGTATGTACAGAATACATCAGAATGATTCTCGGCAGTATAGTGTGTAGATGATTCTTCCTGCTCTTTTAATCAAAGAATTGAAAGCTCAAAACAGCATGAGTGACGTAGACGTGAGGGACAAGTGGGAAAGCAGACTAGGCTAATGTGGATGGTCTGGAGGAAAATGGGGCAGGTTTACATTATACCATGACACAAAGCTTACTAATATTCTGACGTCGCAACCCATTAGGAATGAACAATTAATTTGGTATTAGGATTACCGAAGTATAAGGCTTGTATGAAAGTTGTTTGATATAAAGAATAAGGAACAATAGCTGGTAATTATGTTCTGTCAACAAACAATTGTACATTTCTATGTCTTGTGTCAAGAAAAGCTCAAGGAATGATCGCCGTGTCCAACTCAAACGTTTGAAGAGTCTTGTCACATTGGTAGGCTACTTGATGAGTATAATTACAACTAAGCCTTGTTGAAGTGTTGCCTTGGGGCCTTGGCACTTTCGATTAGAGGAGGAGATGGGCTATGCTGCATGTTTCTGGGATGAGTATAGAGATAAACAAAATGGGAACACAGTAACTTTTTACAAGTCAGAGACATCAACAGCTCTTGTTCTGGCAATTGCGATGCAGTGGGTGGTCACTGGCAGGTAAAAGACGCGTAAGGCATTCTGAACAGGGGAGGCAGCCAAACGGAATACATACTGAAACCACCAATCATCACTTAGAACATAATAAAATAATCTATACACGAAAATTGAACTGCATCAGAGATACATTCCCAAAAAAACGTCAGTCAAAGCAGGCTTCCGTGGCCAGCTCGGATTTCAGTGTGTACAAGCACAGCACGTTCCAATTAACAGATAAACACAGACACAAAGCCAACTAAAAGAATGGAATGTTCTCTCTTGTACAGGTAATGTATTTACAGTAGTTCCACCATCATGTCATTAATAAAATGCTTGGCATATTAAAAAACTGTGATACCACGCACACACAAATAAGAGATGAGCTTCATTGGCAATGTGACAATAAAAAAAACAGATAGACATGGGAACAACAGTGTTACTGACAACATAAATATTTAACTCCTTACTCATACTGCTGTTTATCAGTGACTAACACTGATTAAATCAAATAGGACATTGCAGAGACCTGGCCGTGTGGTGCCAGGACAACAACCTCTCCCTCAACGTGATCAAGACAAAGGAGTTGATTGTGGACTACACGAAAAAGAGGACCGAGCACACCCCCATTCTCATCGACAGGGSTGTAGTGGAGCAGGTTGAGMGCTTCAAGTTCCTCGGTGTCCACATCACCAACAAACTAACATGGTCCAAGCATACCAAGACAGTCATGAAGAGGGCACGACAAAACCTATTCCTCCCCAGGTGACTGAAAAGATTTGGCATGGGTCTTTAATAACTCTACCTACATGTACATATTACCTCAACTAACCGGTGCCCCCGCACATTGACTCTGTACCAGTACCCCCTGTATATAGTCTCGCTATTGTTATTTTACTGCTGCTATTTCATTACTTGTTACTTTTATTTCTTATTCCCATCTGCATTTTTTTTTTTTAACTGCATTGTTGGTTAGGGGCTTGTAAGTAAGCATTTCACTGTAGGTCTACACATGTTGTATTCGGTGCATGTAACTAATAAAATTTGATTTTAAATACCATTGTTCCTGCATCCCACACAAAAGCACATTTGAAGTTAGGAATGGATATTTGCAATTATAGGACCATCATTACTAAATGGAAACCAAATGAAACTCCTTTTAAGTGAAACTATTCGCAGCAGGAACAATGGTTTAGATTTCCTGCAATTTGAGGGTAATTGAATCGGACTTTGAGACACCTAAGAACAAACCGTACCGAAATGCTAATATATTAATAKGGTTTTTAAACACTATMATTTGTTTACAAACCTGATAGCTATACTTTTAGTTAATGTTTGAGACAGCTTTTTGGCTATTAGCCAATCGGGGGTTTCTCAACGAGATCAAGGCACGTGAATGCATCCAACTGGTATTTACGATTTCACAACTGGTCAATTCCTACCTCCCACTCAAGGATGAGACAARTTTTCCACTAGTAATTACCARTTGGAGGGCTGTTCAAATGTATTTTTCCTAGTCGTATGTGGTAAACATAGAGAATGGTAGAGATCTTTATACATGTTCCATTATGGCCTCTGTGAGAGCACAGGCAGCGCCATTGAGGCCGTTGTCAATTTTCTTAATCTACTACTTCTGTGAGAAACTGAAAGGGTGCATACTGCCATCTAAAGTGTGTTGTTTGAACAGGTATAAAGCCAAGGATGGCGATTTACTGCCACCTAGAGTTATGGAATGTTTGCTCATGAGTAATATTGGCTGATCCCTCCTGWTGACCCGGATGGAATGATGTGATCCTTCCTTCACCCACAGGAAGTCCCACCCAGTTGACTCCTTTAAAAATGGTGATGCCCTCAATGGCAATGCCAAAACAGGTTTWTATCAAGCTAGAGTCCTCTATCTAACTCTATGGTGGTAAATTACCACTTCCCACTATTTGTATTTTTACAAATGCAGCATTAAAGCAGGACAATATCATAAGTTTGGAGCTGAAAACTCCTGTCACATAACTTAAGGGGGTCATCAGGGGTGAAACACAAACAAACAAAGCACATAAATAGAAAAAATAAATAGATAAATAGTTTCCCTGATAAAATATTTCAATGGTCAAGATTAATCTATGGGATCACCTAATTGCTTATTTTGTTTTCCTTATTTGACATTTTGCAGATGTGAATCCAACCAGAGGAGCAAGTTGTAAACTTAAAGATGAAATATTTCAACATAATTATTATTATTTTTTTTTTTAAATGTTTCATTGCATCAAATGACCAAAAGATACAATCTCAGGATTGTACGTGTATATGGTACAATCTCCCAACTACATACCCCTGTGCTTTCAACTAGTCCTATTCAGAATGAACATGTGATTCGAATCAAAACTACATGCAGTCACAGTAGTCTTATGTCTTTATGTCTGCATTTGACAGAAGGTCCTGTGACAGTGGGATAGCTCTCTCATATACTGTACAGTGTGGTGAGCTATCAAAACCACCTGCAGTACCTCAGARCATCCTCCCTTCACCACAGCAGAGCAGTAGACAGATGGGTCACTGGACATGAGACCAACACCATCAGCAACCTTGTGCAGGTGAGAAAGTCTCTATCCGGATGTGCTGCAGTTTTAACCTCCATCTGAATCATGGACACCATGCTTTTAAAAGTCAACTTAGCATTCTTCCCCCAAATAGCACTGTTATTGACAGTACAATAATTCTAGTCAAATGCAAACTGTAAGAAGTGTGTGCACTGGGGTTTAGCTACTGMTGGCTCCTCTGAGGTAAAGCACTGTTAAGGACATCCCAAGCTTTACCTCTGTGATATCAAACAGAGGTATACTGTGATAGAACACAATGCTCTTGTACAAATATGACTCAAAATCCAATTTGAATGCTAATTTGTTCTACAAAGAAAAGTCAAAGAGGTTAAGGACCACTTGAGTTATGTGGTATGGCTGGTGGGCCAGCATGCAGTTAAGTTCTCTGAGTGAAAGAGTGAGTACATGCCTTTAAAACAGCTATCACTTCACTACCAATGTATTTTAATACCGAGAGTTGAAAACCCAGTGACTTCAGTGTTGGCACCACTAGGTTCAATGGTGTCTGATCATGGGTCAGTCAATATCACCATGGTGACAGACAGGTCTTTATCTTCACTGCGATTCCCTCCTTAGTCTGACCTCTGACCTGGCTTTAGGTTCACCAGCACTCATAAAGTCCACACTGCGCAGGTCACACAGACAGTCACACTGGTACKCTACACACACACAGTACAGTAGGGTCCCCTGAGGGTAGGACATGACAGAAGCTAACAATCTGATGGATGGGAGGCGGGTCCCAGCTGACATCATATAGGAAGGGTGGGAGGATCTGAATTAACCCCTCCTTCTCCTGGCTCAATCAGCTGACAATGGACTCCCTGCAACCCCCCGGGCCCTCGGCCCTAAGGGTTCTCTGGTGATGAGCRGAGCGGGCTGGAAGCCCCCTCCTCTGTGGGGTGTAGGGCTGAGGGGGTGAATGGCTTGATTGGACTGGACAGGGAGGGTGGAGGCAGTGTCCAGGCTGCTGTTAGACAGCAGACAGCTGGGTGGGCTTGGAGGCTGGCAGATCCAGTAGAGCCTGGACGGTCATGCCCACCTTCACCAGCCCACGCTCCTCTAGGATGTGGTGGGGCAAACACAGCTTGTCCTGCCAGGGCCAAAACACAGCACRCAGTCATCACCAGACCTTTCAAAACACTTAAAAGGACAGTACAAGTGAATTGATGTTTATATCTCTGTCATGCTGCTCTGGGTACCAGTCTATTTCTTTGTTGAAAGATGTTGTTGGSAAGACAACGCAGTTGGCTAAACCAAAAAGAGTGGCACAGCTCAACCCATCCATCTTAACCTATCCACATTAACTTCRGGAATCTGACAAAAGTTTATTTACAGATGGTTATCCAAAGATGTTTTTCATATCTGTAGCTGTTCTCCTGGTTAGGGAGTGTACCACAACTGGGGAAAGAGGCATATCAGATCTATGGGTCATGACAGGGAAAGATAGTAGTGATTATAAACTGAGCGGTTCAAGCCCTGAATGCCGATTGGCTGACGCCGTGGTATATCAGATCGTATACCAAGGGTATGACAAAACATTTATTTTTGTACTGCTCTGGTTACGTTGGTAACCAGTTTATAATAGCAATAAGGCACCTTGGGGTTTGTGTTATATGACCAATATACTTTGCCTAAAGGCTGTATCCAGGCACTCCGCAATGTGTTGTATGTAAGAACAGCCCTTAGCTGTGGTATATTGGCCATATACCACACCCTCAGGCCTTATTGCTTAATTAAGTGGTGTGTGTTTACCTGTGGCACACCCAGCTTCTTACAGGCATCCAGGAAGTTTTCCACATTCCTGCGGCACTTGGCCATGCTAAGCTTTGGCTGTGGGACAGAGTTGGTCAACAGTTACAGGCATTTTGTTTATTCTTGGCTGGTGGTTTGCTTCGGCTTTGGAGATTTCAAACAAGAGGTTTTCAACTGGTGCTTACCACTGCGGGCGAGGGTACATGGATGCTGGCCACCGACCGAGGACGAATGTGATTGGCCAGATGGCACAAGACAACGCCATCCATCAGAGCAGCTCCCACATCGTCCGGCAGCAAGACCTTCAGTCTGGACTCCAGGTTCTAAGAGGAGTCACAGAAACAACACACTCAACATGGATTCTGTAGATCCCTGTGGAATACTGTAGATCACCTAGTACAACCGCAAGACGTGGACAAAGATTATTTTACAGGAGGAGTTTGAAGTAACACACAGTGTTACCCAGAGTGACCCACCTGTGCTACCTGCAGCTGTCTGGAGGAACAAGTAGCGACACGTTGAGAATTCTGAGGAACTCCAGACAGCATGAAAGAGCCCATTCAAGGCCCATCAGAGGAAAACATCTCAGAATTGCAGTATTATATTGTATTCTTTGGTAAACTCTGTCAACTGCTCGCTGTCAACTCTGCCAATAGGCTATTGTTCACACCTCTGTWGGAAAGCTGCTGATTTTCCATAGCMGTTTCACTCRTACCCGTATACAGGTTGAAAAGGGCAGATTTKGGCATTGATAAACACCTAAATTGTAATGCATGAGATGTACAGTAACTTCACAGCGCTGTATGGGTTTTGACTGACAGACGTTCTGAACTTGAGCACCTCGGGTGACAAGAAGTTGCCCTCCTGCTAATTGTGMAACTTTAGCACATTTTTTGTTGTCCAAGTGAGGGAAATGCTGTAAATAAAGATGACTATGTATTTTGAAAGATAAGACGTTGAGGAGTAAAATAAATACAGCTTTGATGTCATACAGGCACTTCACATTTCCATATCATTTCCATATCATAAAATTCATGTCATATACAGCATCAGCCTTTACGATCACTATGTTTGATGTACAGTTATAAGATGACATGGCGTCATACCCTGGGTTGTTCGGAACAGATTGAGGTGAACTGTTGTGTCCTCACCTTTGGTYTAATAGTTTTACCATCAYCTCYAAACTCTTCCCTTTGAATTGCTACCATGGTTATGCATATGCTTTTCATATTTCTTCTGTAAGAAATATTATTTCAATTTATCCTCGTCCATATGGGCCAATAAAGGGTTAAAATGAATGAAGAAATAATGCAGGAAATTTGTAGAATGAAAAGGACTGCTACATAATACCTTTTGTAAAGTCTATAAAGTCTAATCAGGTTATTGGTGGTGTCTTTTGATCATGGTGTGTCATCCTGTGTTTTCTGAATCTCCTGACCTGCCGTAGGAGGCCAACCTGCTCCATCTCCTCCTTTAGGTGTTCCATCTTCCTCCTCATGGTGAAACTGGGGTCTGACGGCTCCTGACGGCTGCTTCGACAAAAAGCTACGACAACATATAGGAAACATATAGCGTGTGACATACGGTAATTACACAACTTTCAAACAATAGACTCCTGGGTATACCCCTGGGCCCTGCCGAGATGAGCTCAGAGTCTAGACTTTTTAATTACACTAATTAACAAGTGTTGAAATTCATGTTGTAAAATTGTACAATCTGATATGTCTGATATTAGTGTACATCCCTTTTGTTGTTGTAAGTGCCCTTTTAAATGTTGCATACGTCTTTCTGCATTACCCCTTATAAACATCCCCTGCCCCCCTTACCTCTTCCATGTGGAAGAGAGAGGTTACTAAAAAATGTTCCCATGAAAATCATAATCAATTCTATATGTTAAAACACAGAAATTGAGTTTATATTGTCACTGACCTTGTAATATTAGGGGTTTCTACCAGTATATTTTGAAATGCATGTATTTCATGCATTTATTCGCTTTGTATCTGTTGATTTGCGAATGCTGTACATGCTAGCTAGTTCCTGTCATTTTCTCTGTACATGTCATCACTGGGCTAACATGGCTATTCATGTCCCCCGTTGTTCATTTGTACTTGACAGAGGAGTTGGTGCATAACGGCAAAACAACACTTAATGTATGGATGTTGTTTGTTTCTTTATCAGGTATGTCATGTTTTTGTTTATGATATTTTGACGATATTTGACTGTTAGTTTGCAAGTGCACGTCATGCACGAGCTGTACGTAACGTCTGGCTGTTATTGATGAAAGTTAAGCCCGTAGGCTATACTGTACATTAGCTACATTTTATACTGTACATTGCATTATATCGTTGTCAAACGAGATTGTTATTCTTAGCCCTGTCTACAGTACCCATGTGGAAGACAGGAGTTTGGCGTGTTAGGGCAGCACAGCATTTGTTGATGGAAGTTTTTCCCCGTCATTATCAGAGAATAAAAAGATCAACACCAACCTTGATCCGTTTGTCATCTGTAAGCTGATCAAAACGCAATCTACACCGGTCACATTTACTCACAGGCTTCATTCCAACCATTACTGTAACTTTGGAATGTCCGTGGTTACGTCTAGGCCAGTGGAGTGTGTATTTGAGTGTTAAACAAGTTTTGTTTAGTAACTCCCTTTAGTGTGGAAATCCTGAGCCCTCACTAAAGATGAAAATGCATGGAGGATAATAAATAATATACATTATATAATAAAATCTATTGCTACTTCTAAGGAAATCTCCTTAGTAGCCTTTCTGTGGGTTCAACATAACATTTCTTCTTTTCGTAAACTATTTATTGATAGCCGGATACCATGGAAATTCCACTGAACTCCTCCAACAATTTTACTTGGAAGGACAGTTCACAGGGTCATCTCATGCATCATTGTTAACTTTGTCTCTTTTGCAATGCTAACTGGAACTGCAGTCAAAGTGTGGTCARAATGTCCAGTGATTGACCGGGGAGYGCAGAACAGAGTGTAACGGTCAGGAACACATTGCCCCGTTTGTTGGATTTCTACGGAATCCCTAAATAGGTCCTCTTCTCTATTTATTCATTTTTAAAAGGGCAATATGCAGTTCAAACAAAGTGGCCACTGATTTGGTAAACAGCTCAGGGATGGGGCTGGAGAAAAGTAACCACTCACAAATCCAGAGAGCTATGGATGCAAGGACTGATCATGATATCAAAATGATATGTTTTGAGGCTATACATGTCTTATTTGTATATATATATATTTTTTTACAATTAAATTGTTTACAAACAATGGAGTAAAAAAAGCATATGTTCTGATGGGGTACGGGTTGAACAAAGCTCATGAGGCATTTATAAGTAAAATTATTCAAGAATCAATGAGAGAGAATGCCAAGAGTGTGCAAAACGATCATCAAGGCAAAGGGTGGCTATTTGAAGAATCTCAAATATAAAATATATTTTGATTTGTTTAACACTTTTTTGGTTATTACATGATTCCATATGTGTCATTTTATAGTTGATGTCTTCACTATTATTCTACAATGTAGAAAAAAGTACAAATAAAGAAAACCCCTTGAATGAGTAGGTGTTCTAAAACTTTTGACCGGTAGTGTATATCATTAATTTAAAATCCATAAATGGATGTAGCAATCACAGATTGCCCCTTTAAAGCCGCCCACAGGTAAATTCAAYCTTTTACGCGTACGAAAAAGTATGCACGGACTACTGGGTAAGAGCTTCTACTAAATTACTAATATGTMAAATGTACACTGAGGCACACGCAAYAGTTATTGTATTTGCATCAAACTAAAATATCTCGTGTCACATAATGATAACTACTGGGGTTTAGCTCATCACCCTTCTGCTCTCCCAAGCAAAAAGGCGGTAACTGCTCATTTGGTCGAAAATTWGWTAATGTCATTTTTGTTACATTAAAACGCATGCTTAATCATGTGGACAAGTATCCCGCCTCTATTGTATTGTGTTTTGGAGAAAATGGGGGTCGTATTAGCAGTAACTGCAAAAAGTTACTGTGAAACCAAGGTAAATGGCAGTAACTGAACTTACTGCCTTTTAGCTTGGTTTCAACCTGCCCTTGGCTGCAGTTACTGCGTTTTTACCTTGTTTTCATATCATTTTAAAGTGATGCAATTGAACCTATATGACACTGATTGACAGCTACACACACATACATTGCTAATCTAGGGATACAGCACCATGGCACAGCATTTAAGGGGGAAAACTGATGGTAGAACTTGCTCTGAAACGCCTACATCCAGACACTGGTAAGAACTAGCTAGCTAAGTAGATCTGAGATCAACATTAATTAGTTAGCTAGCAATATGATGATGAACATGTAAATATGTTTAAAATGTATTCTTAAAGCTGTTATTTATTTAATCATTCAGAAGTGTCATTTGAAAAAAATAATAGAATGTTATTAGCAATCTCATGGTCATTTTTTAYMATTTGTATTATCCTACATCATACTTCTATYATGTCCCATCATTATATATTACAAGACAGGTAATCATTTMATGTAATTCAAACAATTGCAGTGCTGCTTTTCACATTTATTCTCATAACAAGACATGGGCTACTTGTTAAACACAGTATGTAATGTGACTGACGCAGAACCTACATCTCTATGTAAATGCAACTGGTATCTCAGTGGAAGACACACACAGGATGCCGTTTCAACTCTGTTACACTGTCAGTAGTTACACTGCTGTTGTATTAATAGCATAAATGAGAATTATAGTAAACTAACAAATGAAAATGGCAGATACTGCTCTTTGCTTTAGTATTACCCTGCAATTTATAACATATCATGCCAAGGAAGAAGGCAGTAACTGCCGTTTAAGGGTCAGAGGTCATGTCAGAGGTCAGGGTCAACATTTTTTTTTTTTTTTTAAGTACTCATAGTAAGGCAACAGATCATTACATCTCCAATGATCTCCCTAGAATTCATTTGGCTGGACAATTTAAAAAAACTTTGAAGCCAATTTTCTTAGCTCCACTCGATGAGCAGTTACTGCCTTTTTGCTTGGGAGAGCAGAATAGTATGCCKAAGAGGTCATAAGCAATGTATCGCCATTCTTGGGACATGCCCTGACTGACAAGCTGTAGCAGTCCATACTTCACCAGAATCCCTATATTACATTACAGATACAGTAAATGGCACTATTAATAGCCTGCATCATAATTGCACAACAACCTGTTTTAAACTCATTGCTCCACCACATGTTCTCTGTTTTACAATTACTTAGAGTTAAAAAACCTTGACTTGAAAATATGTGCCACTTGTATTGCCTAATCATACAATAATAATTAAAAGCCTTATAAAAGGAATGACTAACCCCTGAAAAGGTTAAATAATTCAGGTTTACCTGATCTTGGTTTAAGGCCAAACACTGTGAGGGTGGTGCTGAAATCAGCATTCCGCAATACCTCCTGCACACAAAATACATCATTCGATTATTGGTCAGATAGAACAACCAATGAGGATATTTGCTTGAGCATGTGCTTACATAATTTGATTGTAATGTGCTTTTACTGTGCATGTGATTGGATAGCTAATCTCACCTCACACTCGTCATTCCCACTGGAGTTTCGTCGGGCACTCTGGCACTTGTTCTGTGAGGAGAGAAGAAGCATTAAGAAAGAGATTTAATCCATGCCCTAGAACCTAGTTCGTTGTAATGTAAATTGCTCTCCGTTACTCTTTTTTTGTATAGTCATGAGCAGAGTTTACRTGTTCTCAATTTTTGCTTCAAGACTCCAGCAATTTGTAAAAAATGAAAAAGTAGATATGAGCCATAGTTGAACAACTCTGTGGATAGTGCTAWAACAATGCTATATCTGAATTCTGCCCTCAGGCTTGGAGGGAAGCAAAAGTACTTAAGCTACTCAATAATAGTAAAGCACCCTTACTGGCTCAAAAAGCCAATCAATCAGCCTGTTACCAACCTTAGTAAAACTTTGGGRAAAAATWGTGTTTGTCCAGATACAATGCTATTTTACTGTAAACAAATWGAYTTTCAGCACGCTTATAGGGAAGGACACTCAACAAGCACGGCACTTGCACACAAACGACTGATGATTGGCTGAGAGAAATTGATTGTGGGAGCTGTTTCGTTAGACTTATCGATCATAGTCTGCTGCTGGAAAAACTTGTGTTATGGCTTAACTTCTCTAGGGGGCAGCATTCGGAATCTTGGATGAAATGCATGCCGAAATTAAACTGCCTGCTTCTTGGGCCCAGAAGATAAGATATGAATATAACTGGTAGATTTGGATAGAAAATACTCTAAAGTTTCCAAAACTGTTAAAATAGTGTCTGTGAGTATAACAGAACTGATTTGGCAGGCGAAAACCTGAGAAAAATCCATTCAGGAAGTAGTTTTTTTGTTGTTGTAGATTTTCTATCAATCCATTACAGTATCCATTGACTTAGGACTCAAATTGCAGTTTCTATGCCTTCCACTAGATGTCAACAGTCTTTAGAAATTGTTTCAGGCTTGTATTCTGAAAAATTAGGAAGTAAGAGCAGTCTGAATGAGTGGACCCTAAAGTGTCACAGAGCTTTTTCTTGCGCGAGACCGAGAGAGAGTGCCTTTCTTGTTTACCTTTTAAATTGACGACGTTATTGTCCGGTTGAAATATTATCGATTATTTAGGCTAAAAACAACCTGAGGATTGAATATAAACATCGTTTGACATGTTTCTATGAACTTTACAGATACAATTAGGATTTTGTTGTCTGCCTGTTTTGACTGCGTTTGAGCCTGTGGATTACTGAAGAAAACGCGCGAACAAAACAGAGGTGTTTGGATATAAAGAGACTTTATCGAACAAAAGGAACATTTATTGAGTAAATTAATGTCTGCTGAGTGCAACCATATGAAGATCATCAAAGGTAAGGGATTAATTTTATCTCTATTTCTGACTTGTGTAACTCTTCTACTTGGCTGGTTACTGTTTGTAATGATTTGTCTAGTGGGCTATGTTCTCAAATAATCGTAAGGTATGCTTTCGCCGTAAAGCATTTTAAAAATCTGACACTGTGGTTGGATTCACAAGAATTTAATCTTTAAACCYATGTAAAATATGTTTWGTTTTCTGAATTTTTATAATGAGTATTTCTATATTTGAATTTGGCGCCCAGCAGTTTCACTGGCTGTTGAAGAGGTGGGACGCTAACGTCTCACGTACCCAAGAGAGGTTAACACCCCCTGCTATATTGTGGATAAAGAGTTACCTGTCTAACAGAGCACAGAGTGTTGTTTAATGGAAGCCTCTCCAACATAATCCAGGTAGAATCAGGAATTCCCCAGGTTAGCGGTCTAGACACCTTACTTTTTTCAATCTTAACTAATGACATGCCAGTAGATTTGAGTTAAGCCAGTGTGTCTATAGTGCGTTCGGAAAGTATTCAGACCCCTTAACTTTTCCCACATTTTGGTAAGTTACAGCCTTATTCTAAAATCTATTCGTCCCCCCCTTATCAATCTACACACACCATAATGAAATTTAAAAAATGAAATATCACATTTACATAAGTATTCGGACCCTTTACTCAGTACTTTGTTGAAKCACCTTTGGCAGCGATTACAGCCTTGAGTCTCCTTGGGTATGACACTACAAGCTTGGCACACCTTTATTTGGGGAGTTCCTCCCATTCTTCTCTGCAGATCCTCTCAAGCTCTGACAGGTTGGATGAAGAGCATTGCTGCACAGCTATTTTCAGGTCTCTCCAGAGGCCACTCARGGACATCCAGAGACTTGTCCCGAAGCCACTCCTGCGTTGTCTTGGCTGTGCGCTTAGGGTTGTTGTCCTGTTGGAAGGTGAATCTTCATCCCAGTCTGAGGTCCTGAGCGCTCTGGAGCAGGTTTTCATCAAGGATCTCCCTGTAMTTTGCTCAATTTGTCTTTCCCTCRAGCCTGACTAGTCTCCCAGTCCCTGCTACTAAAAAWCATCCCCACAGCATGATGCTGCCACCACCATGCTTCACCGTAGGGATGGTGCAAGGTTTCCTCCAGACGTGAAGCTTGGCATTCAGGCTACAGAGTTCAATMTTGGTTTCATCAGACCAGAGAATCTTGTTTCTCATGGTCAGAGTCCTTTAGGTGCCATTTGGCAAACTCCAAGTGGGCTGTCATGTGCCTTTTACTGAGGAGTGGYTTCCATCTGGCTTCTCCCATCTCCACAGAGGAACTCTGGAGCTCTGTCARAGTGACCATCAGATTCTTGGTCACCTCCCAGACCAAGGCCCTTCTCCCCCGATTTCCCGGGCGTACAGCTCTAGGAAGAGTCTTGGTGGTTCCAAACGTCTTCCATTTAAGAATGATGGAGGCCACAGTGTTCTTGGGGACCTTCAATGCTGCAGACTATTTTTGGTACCCTTCCCTAGATCTGTGCCTCGACACAATCCTGCYTCGGAGCTCTAAGGACAATTCCTTTGACCTCATGGCTTGGTTTTTGCTCTGACATGCACAGTCAACTGTGGGACCTTACATAGACAGGTGTGTGCCTTCCCAAATAATGTCCAATCAATTGAATTTATCACAGGTGGATTCCAATCAAGTTGTAGAAACTCAATTAAAAGCTCAATTTCGAGTCTCATAGGTCTGAATACTTATGTAAATAAGGTATCAGTTCTTTATTTTTAATACATTTGCCAACATTTCTAAAAACCTGGTTTCACTTTATCATTGTGGGGTATTGTGTGTAGWTTGATGAGCACATTTTTTTTATTTAATCAATTTTAGAATAAAGGCTGTTAACGTAACAAAATGTGGAAAAGGGGAAGGGGTCTGAATACTTTCCGAATGTACTGTATTGTACACGTAAGCKACTACAGCGAGTGAAATGACTGCAACAACCTCTTAAGGATGGCCCCTTTTTTTTATGTTGCCTAAAATGACATACCCAAATATAACTGCCTGTAGCTCAGGCCCTGAAGCAAGGATATGCATATTCTTGATACCATTTGAAAGGAAACACTTTGAAGTTTGTGGAAATGTGAAAGGAATGTAGGAGAATATAACACAATAGATCTGGTAAAACTATAATACAAATAAAAAACGACCTGTTCTTTAGTATTTTTTTGTACCATTATCTTTGAAATGCAAGAGAAGCCATGTCTTGCACCCAGACAAACTAAACAACTTCTTTGCTCACTTTGAGGACAATACAGTGCCACTGACACGGCCCGCCACCAAAACTGCGAGCCTCCCTTCACCGCAGCCAATGTGAGTAAAACATTAAAACGTGTTAACCCTCGCAAGGCTGCCGACCCAGACGGCATCCCTAGCCGCGTCAGAGGATGCGCAGACCAGCTGGTTGGTGTGTTTACGGACATATTCAATCAATCTATCCCAGTCTGCTGTTCCCACATGCTCCAAGAGGGCCACCATTGTTCCTTTCCCAAGAAAGCTAAGGTAACTGAGCTGAACGACTATCGCCTCTAACTCACTTCCGTCATCATGAAGTGCTTTGAGAGACTAGTCAAGGATCATATCACCTCCACCCTACCGGACACCCCTAGACCCACTCCAATTTGCTTACTGCCCCAATAGGTCCACAGACGACGCAATCGCAATCACACTGCACACTGCCCTAACCCACTTGGAAAAGAGGAATACCTATGTAAGAATGCTGGGTCTCCTGGGTCTCGACCCCGCTCTGTGCAACTGGGTCCTGGACTTTGACGGGCCGCCCCCAGGTGGAGAGAGTAGGAATCAACATCTCCACCCTGCTGATCCTCACACTGGGGTCCCACAAGGGTGCATTTCTCAGTCTCTCCTGTATCCCTGTTCACCCATGACTGCGTGGCCATGCACGCCCAACTCAATCATCAAGTTTGCAGACGAACTACAGTAGTAGGCTTGATTACCAACAACGTCGAGACGTACAACAGGGAGGAGGTGAGGGCCCTCGGACTGTGGTGTCAGGAAAATAACCTCACACTCAACGTCAACAAAACAAAGGAGATGATCGTGGACTTCAGGAAACAGCAGAGGGAGCAGCCCCCTATCCACACGACGCGACAGTAGTGGAGAAGGTGGAAAGTTAAGTTCCTCGGCATACACATCACGGACAAACTGAAATGGTCCACCCACACAGACTGCGTGGTGAAGAATGCCACAGCGCCTCTTCAACCTCAAGAGGCTGAAGAAATTTGTCCTGTCACCAAAAACACTCACAAACGTTTACAGAGCATCCTGTCGGGCTGTATCACCGCCTGGTATGGAAACTGCTCCGCCACAACCTTAAGGCTCTCCAGAGGGTAGTGAGGTCTGCACAACGCATCACCGGGGGCAAACTACCTGCCCTCCAGGACACCTACAACACCCGATGTTACAGGAAGGCCAAAAAGATCATCAAGGACAACAACCACCCGACCACTGCCTGTTCACCCCGCTATCATCCCGAAGGCGAGGTCAGTAAGGTGCATCAAAGCTGGGACCGAGAGACTGAAAAACAGCTTCTATCTCAAGGCCATCAGACTATTAAACAGCCATCACTAACATTGAGTGGCTGCTTCCAACACTGACTCAAATTCTAGCCACTTTAATAATTAAAAATGGGATGTATAAATGTATCACTAGTCACTTTAAACAATACCACTTTATATAATGTCTACATACCCTACATTACTCATTCTATATGGATATACTGTATACTGTACCATCTACTGCATCTTGCCTATTCCGTTCGGCCATCGCTCATCATATATTTATATTGTACATATTCCTATCATTCCTTACACTTGGTGTATAAGGTAGTTGTTGTGA
This sequence comes from Salvelinus sp. IW2-2015, assembly GCF_002910315.2. NCBI lineage: Eukaryota > Metazoa > Chordata > Actinopteri > Salmoniformes > Salmonidae > Salvelinus > Salvelinus sp. IW2-2015. The sequence continues at coordinate 38,516,688 of NC_036863.1, read as the reverse complement.
AATTGTTAGGAATTGTTAGATTACTTGTTAAATATTCTCTGCACGGTAGGAACTAGAAGCACAAGCATTTCGCTACACTGCATTAACACCTGCTAACCATGTGTAAGTGACTAATAAAATTTGATAATAATGTATTATTCCAGCACAGGTGCAATTTACATTTTGGCCACTAGATGAACGCAGTGTATGTGCAAAGTTTTTAGACTGAGCCAATGAACTTCTGTTCAAAATGTTGTTTCAAGACAGCCCAAATGTGCCTCATTTGTTCTTAAATACTTTCCATGTTCAAAATTGTGCACCCTCCTCAAACAATAGCATGGTATTCTTTAACTGTACTAGCTACTGTAAATTGGACAGTGCAGTTAGATTAACAAAGATTTAAGCTTTCTGCCAATATCAGATATGTCTATGTCCTGGGAAATGTTCTTGTTAATGCTAATCTCATTAGCCTACGTTAGCTCAACCGTTCCGTGGAAGGGACACCGATCCCGAAGAAGTTGCTGCAGTCAGTTTCAGAAAGGGTGGCACGGAATATGTTAGTACTAAATATTTCAAAAACTAAAAGCATTTGGGACAAATCATTCACTRTACCCTAAACCTCAACTAAAACTTCTGATTAATAAAGTGGAATTTTAGCAAGTTGAGGTGACTAAACTGCTTGGAGTAACCTTGGTTTGTAAACTGTCGTGATCAAACATGTTGATACAACAGTAGCTAAGATGGGGAGAAGTCTGTCCATAATAAATCGCTGCTCTGCCTGCCTTTTTAACAACACTATCAACAAGGCAGGTCGTACAGGCCCTAGTTTTGTCRCACCTGGACTACAGGTGTGGTCAGATGCCACAAAGAGGGACCTCGGAAAATTACAATTGGCTCAGAACAGGGCAGCACGGCTGGCCCTTAAATGTACACGGAGTGCTAACATTAATGACATGCATGTCAACCTCTCATGGCTCAAAGTGGAGGAGAGATTGACTTCATCACTACTTGTTTTTATGAGAAGTATTGACAAGCTGAATGAACCCAGCTGTCTGTTTAAAATACTAGCACCCAGCTCGGACACTCATGCATACCCCACAAGACATACCACCAGAGGTCTCACAGTCCCCAAGTCAAGAACAGATTATGGGAGGCGCAAAGTACTACTTAGAGCCATGGCTACATGGAACTCTATTCCACATCAGATAACTGATGCAAGAAAGTAGAATCTGATTTTTTTTTAAACATGTAAAAACTAAAATACACAGTGGGGAACAGTGGGGACTGTGAAGAGACACATTAAACATGCACATGATAAGACACGCACGTACAGATGGATTTTGTATTGTAGAYATGTAGTAGTAGAGTAGTGGCCTGAGGGAACACACTTAATGTGTTGTGAAAAGTGTTATGAAATGTAACGTCATGTAATATTTAAAATTGTATATAAAACTGCCTTAATGTTGCTGGACCCCAGGAAGAGTAGCTTCTGCCTTGGCAACAGCTAATGGGGACCCTTAATAAATACATATAGAAATCAACATCATGGGACTCAGAGTGCAATGTGGTAGCCATGGTCTCCTACCTTCAGATAATCTTTCCTCAGATACTTGTTCCTCCTGCGCTCCTCGTTCTGGTTGAGTACAGGTGGAACCTCTGGCCACTTTGGCTCCGTGTCTGACTCGGACTTCAGGCTGCCATCGTAGGAGCATGAAGAGGAGGGCTGCAGAGAGAGAGAGAACCAGGTCAAGATACTGGACACTGTATTAACCAAATGGCAATGCAATAATGGACAAAACCCCCTTGGCTTTAGCAGCACTAGAACTTAATTTAAAGAGATGATTGACCTAAAGCCTCTCCCTACGTCACTCAGTTATAAAAGGCTAACATGCACACAGCCACGTCTTCACATGGACGGTGATGAGGGKGAGGAAACAAAAGGCACGAATGAAAATGGGGGACCTCAGAGAAAGCGGCGTCGTCGTCTGTGAAGTCAGGGTCCTTKCCAGAGACAGACAGAGAGAGGTGRACAACATGAGTGAAACCCAGACACCAAAACCAAGGCCTCACACACGGACACAGTGGAACTGAAAACATGACCATGATGTAGTATTACTCGCACAAAATGGGAAGAATGAGTAGCATGTTTCCTGTAGAAAACAGAGAAGGACAGTAAGTCCTTACCTGCCCACTCAGCACTGCCGTGCCACTGCTCCCTTCATCCAGAGAGGCACTAGGAGAGAGACAGGAAAACACACTGACTCACTCAGTCACACGTATTTACCTTCATGGACAATACCCTCATTTATTGGACAGTCTGTCACCAAGAGGGCAGCCAACAATCAATAACAACAGACAGACAATGGAACCTTTACTACGTAGACATGGAATCACTGGCCACCTTAATAATGGAACACGAGTCACTTTAATAATGTTTACATACTGCTTACTCATCTCATTTGTATATACTGTATTCTATTCTACTGTATTTTAGTCAATGCCACTCAGACATTGCTCATTCTAATATTGATATATTTCTTAATTACATTCTTTTACTTTTAGATGTGTGTATTGTTGTGAATTGTTAGATCCTACTGCACTGTCGGAGCTAGGAATACAAGCATTTCGCAACACAGGCAATAACATCTGTGACYAATAACATTTGACTTGATTTGGTGTAGCTCAATTGGTAGAGCATGGTGGTTGCAACGCTATGGTTGTGGGTTCGAAATCCCAACGGGGGACCAGTACAAAACAAAAGTATGCACTTACTGAGTCGCTCTGGATAAGAGCGTCTGCTAAATGTCTAACATGTCAAATGTAATTACTCGTAGTTATAGCTACAGTGCATTCAGAAAGTATTCAGACCGCTTGACTTTTTCCCACATTTTGTTATGTTACAGCCTTATTCTGGATTGAATCGTTTCCCCCGCCTCAATCTACACACAATACCACATAACGACAAAGAAAAACAGTCAATCAATCAATAATATAATAATTATTTTTAGCAAAAATGTTTTAAATTTTTATTTACATTCGGTAGAAGCTATGAGAATAGAAAGGTTAAGTACTTTTGTCAAGCATCACAGCACAGTTGAAAAATATATGGCAAATAGAAAATCCAAATGGATTGATTGGATGATGTTGAGAGAGAGATGGGAGGGGTTGAATGAGCTGAAGGGTGGGACTAATAACAACATAACCAATGTAAAACACATGGGTCTGTAAAATGTGTATAAGTTCAGAACTTTTGTGAAATAGCACAGTTACAAATATAAATCAACTGGATGGACATCAGAATAGAGGAAGGACTAAAAACAAACTAAATATAACTATTGTAAAATAGATTGTGTCTGTAAAATGTGTATAAGATGTATAAACTGAAAGTAAAAGCCTAAGTGTTTTAGTTTACTCCAATTGGGGGAAGGGTGGTAGGGTTTGCGGGAATAAAGGTATATTCTTTAAAAAATATGTATGTCTATATAGGTATGTGTATGTATATATGTGTATATGTATGCATGCGTGTATGTATATGGAGCATATAATGTTACCGCGCCAAAAATATATGGGGGATTGGAAATGATGCAGACAATTACATTGATGGAAGCAACATTCTTTCTGCAATATTAAGCTGATCCACCCCTTAAAAAAAAAGAAGAGTTTTTGTAATTTTTTTTGGCTAATTTATAAAAAAAATATAAAAAACATAAATATCACATTTACATAAGTATTTACATAAGTACCAACCCTTTAGTCAGTACTTTGTTGAAGCACCTTTGGCAGCGATTACTACAGCCTCAAGTCCTCTTGGGTATGACGCTACAAGCTTGGCACACCTGTATTTGGGGAGTTTCTCCCATTCTTCCCTGGAGATCCTCTCAAGCTCTGTCAGGTTGGACGGGGAGAGTCGCTGCACAGCTGTTTTCAGGTCTCTCCAGAGATGTTCGATCAGGTTCAAGTCCGGGCTCTGGCTGGGCCACTCAAGTCTCATTCAGAGACTTGTCCCAAAGCCACTCCTGCGTTGTCTTGGCTGTGTACTTAGGGTTGTTGTCCTGTTAGAAGGTGAACCTTAGCCCCAGTATGAGGTTCTGAGTGCTCTGSAGCAGGTTTTCATGAAGGATCTCTCTGTACTTTGCTCCGTTGAKCTTTCCCTCGATCCTGACTAGTCTCCCAGTCCCTGCCGCTGATAAACATCCCCACAGCATGATGCTGCCACCACCATGCTTCACTGTAGGGATGGTATTGTCTAAGTGATGAGCGGTGTCAGGTTTCCTCCAGACGTCACGCTTGGCATTCAGGCCAAAGAGTTCAATCTCGGTTTCATCAGACCTGAGAATATTGTTTCTCATGGTTTGAGAGTCCAATAGGCGCCTTTTGGCAAACTCCAAGCGGGCTGTCATATGCCTTTTACTGAGGAGTGGCTTCCGTCTGGCCACTCTACCATAAAAGGCCTGATTGGTGGAGTGCTGCAGAGATGGTTGTTCTTCTGGAAGGTTCTCCTATCTCCAGAGAGGAACTGTGGAGCTCTGTCATAGTGACCATCGGGTTCTTGGTCACCTCCCTGACCAAGGCCCTTCTCACCCGATTGCTCAGTTTGGCTGGGCGGCCAGCTCTAGGAAGAGTCTTAGTGGTCCCAAACGTCGTCCATTTAAAAATGATGGAGGCCACAGTGTTCTTTTGGATCTTCAATGCTGCAGAAATGTTTTGGTACCCTTCCYCAGGTCTGTGCCTTGAAACAATCCTGTCTCGGAGCTCTACAAACAATTCCTTCRACCTCATGGCTTGGTTTTTGCTCTGACATGCACTGTCAACTGTGGGACCTTATATAGACAGGTGTGTGCCTTTCCAAATCATGCCCCATCAATTGAATTTACGACAGGTGGACTCCAAGTTGTAGAAACATCTCAAGGATGATCCTGGGCTCAATGTTGAGTCTCAGAGCAAAGGGTCTGAATACTTATGTAAATATGGTTGTTCTGTTTTCCATTTTAATGCATGTGCAAACATTTCTAAAAACCTGTTTTCACTTTGTCATTATTGGATATTGTGTGTAGATTGATGAGGAGAAACAATTATTTAATACATTTTAGAATAAGGCTGTAATGTAACAAAATGTGGRAAAAGTSAAGGGGTCTGAATACTTTCCGAATGCACTGTATTTTGAGACAAGATCCTATAACACGAGTCATGGGGACAGTTTCGATGTTGGCATGCTTTTGAGTCTATGACTAGGCTCAACTTGCGCCCAGGAAACCGGCTAGTTTTATGCAAGTGACCCAAGGTCTTAGAGTGTAASGGGCAGGAGTAATGCGTTTAGGTAGAGCTGTGCTGTACGTACCTGCGGATAGCCTGAGAGGGGGACCTTTGTTTGCTGCCGGAGCTGCCAGAGTGACTAAGGAACCTGGACAGGTAGACAGAGGGGTGGTTAGTACCATCTCTCCATTTTCTCTCTGCAGACACAATGTGTTCAGGCAGTCATGACATGGTATGGGTTCAGGTGGATTTAAGAACTGGAGAACAACAGACAATCTATCTAAGGGTGTGMATTCATCTCACAAGGCACAGAAACATGCATGTAATTCTCCAGCTTGACATTTTTCACTATTATAATTAACAGACACCACATTAGTTTTCTATACATACATCCACCTCCTTAAACTTTCACAAYCTCACTCTATCACACATCTGTGTCTACCTGTGTGCACGGCCAGCAACCCTCCTTCGATGAATTAGACTCTCTGCTCTACAAATTAAGGACCGTCGTCTAGTAGCCACACATCATGTGTGCACCAATCAGGTCCAAGGAAGAGGCGAGGTGGAGGAGCAGGAGATGGATGAAGCAGGGAGGGAATAAGAGGAGAGAAGAGGGGAGCCAATGACAGGSAGGTTCGTTAGATGCAGAGCAGGAATAGAGATAGTTAGAGCGGGGTGATGGAGTAACTTCAGGAGAAAGAAGAGTAGTAAAATGTCTGGAAAGGAACTAAGGTCTGCGCATACAATGGATAAAATACAGGTAATACACTCTTGGAAAAAGTAGGTTATATCTAGAACCTAAAAGGGTTCTTCAGCTGTCCCCACAGGAGAACCCTTTGAAGAACAGTTTGTTTTTTGGTTACAGGCAAAACCCTTTTCCCACAGAGGKTTCTACATGGAACCAAAAAGGTTMATCCTGGAACCAAAAAGGGTTCTCGTATGGGGACASCCGAATAAACCTTTTGGAACCCTTTCTTCTGAGAGTGTATAGAAGGACCCAATGCAAGAGAAATGATAACGTGCACTCTTCACGTATCACCTGCTGTCTGCAACAGCTATGGCTGGCTCACGCTGACAATTGATTATTGTTAACCTAATAACTATGGGTAGAACCCCAATAACCAGTCAGAAACCCATGACTGTCAAGGTTGTAAATCAAGTCCTTTTCTTTCCTGTCTTGTAGAATGAAAAGAAGAGTCCTTCCCCCTCCCAGCCCTCTCCTCCAARAACATCCCAGGATCTTCCTGCCCTTTCACTGATAAGGGGTCAAGGATGGAGTGAGAGAGCGCGAGCAGAGGTGAGGGTGGGGGATGCTGAGCTCAGCAAAGGCGAAGAGGACAGAGAGATATGGGGCTAGGAGCAGGGWTCAGAGTGAGGTGACGTCAGAGAGGAGGGAACGACCATGGGGGTCAGAGGTCAGCCTCTCACCTGTTCTGTTGCTCCTGCTGCAGGAGCTGGACGGCAATCTTCCTCAGGTCCAGCACCTCCTTCAGCTCTTCCTCCTCCTCCTCTTCCTCCTCCTCAGCTAGCTGATCTTTATCAGAGCTGCAGGCCACAGGGACATGACAGTTAGAAACCTACGCCAACTGCTTCACACTCACTGTAMTAGCATGAACTCACAATGTGGCCACACTATAGTGGCAGCTATCCAACGACAGCCTTCTCAGCATGTCTACTGTCCCGGCMTGTTGTTATTATTATTTCACTACTGCTATCATCTAGCTGCTAAGTATCACTAATCACATTAACCAGGGTTGTAAATAAATTATCTMAGGAGACTGATAGATCAATATTATTTCAGTTCAAACTTAAATAACTTGAAGGTGAATTCTCTGCCCTTCCTCCTCCTGTCTATCCATGTAGTGAGGACTTACCCAGACTCCTCTTTCCAGCTTTCCTTATCTTTGCTTTGGTGTGACTTGTTAAGAACCTTCTCCAATTCCTGAAACACAGAACAAAAAGTAAGATTCATTAATTCAATAAAAGCATTTAAAAAAAATAATTATAGTTAAGCAATAAGGCAAGAGGAGGTGTGGTATATGGCCAATATACCACGGCTAAGGGCTGTTCTTATGTGTGACGCAACGCGGAATGCTTGGATACAGCCCTTATTGTTAGGTGCCTTATTGCCATTATAAACTGGTTACCAACGTAATCAGAGTAGTAAAAAGTAATGTTTTGTCATACCCGTGGTATACGGTCTGATGTACCACGGTTGTCAGCCAATCAGCATTCAGGGCTCGAACCACCCAGTTTATAACAAGATGTGTAAAACCCTTACACTACTATCCAGGTTCAATCACAAGCCTGTTTTCCATTATCGATCCAAGTCAGGCCGACACACATTTCATTTGGCCTTTAAGCGCTGTGCCTTGGCTTATTCCACAAGCCCCCCCCAAAAAAAACTAACAAGATGATCTATTTGCCTATTCCATTTGTAAGGGAGGCCATCCTTTTGGTGGAGGTTTCAGTGAGGAGGCAACAAGAAGAGGAAGTACAATGTCCAGGCTGGACATATATTTACAGTGCAGGAGTGGCAAACTGCACGCTACGTATAATTGTACAAACAATTAAACAAACAGGACGTAGACAGGTATCACAAACAAACAATAACTGAAAATAAATCAAAGAAAGGTTGAGCTCAATAAATCAAACAAACSYCAATCACGCCTGAAACCAATGGCAGCATTCCATCCTTCCCCCGTCTCTCTCTGTCCAACAATGAAATGACAGGGCTTAAGTACATCTCAACACGGCCTTCACCTTGGAAGAAACCACTTCCGACCAATCACAAATACACGGTCAAAATACATTCTTGAAATCATCAATAACCACAATAAGGTAACCCCATTGACATTTCATAAATATGCACACTTCATTAATAGTATGACACCATGCATAAAGCAGAAATAGATAGGAGGTATCATTTAGCTCCCCCCAGCTTGGCACTAGCCACCATACAGGATACAGCACTTCAGACTGCGGACCTGGTTGGCCAACCCTCCTGACGCAGCAGGATGAAATAATTCACCTCCTCAATCAACGATGCTTAACACGTACGTTTGTAACAGAGTATATATGAACAGAATACAGGCCGACACCAGCTCTGTGACAACTCCACAAACGCACTAATCTACACTACATTGCAAAAGTCATGTGGAAACACCTTCAAATTAGTGGATCTGGCTATTTCAGCTCACAGGTGTTGCCGGCAGGTGTACAAAATCGAGCACACAGCCATGCAAACATTGGCAGTAGAATGGCACGTTTTTATTTTATTTTATTTAACTAGGCAAGTCAGAACGGCCTGTACTGAAGAGCTCAGTGACTTTCAATGTGGCATAGGATGTCACCTTTCCAACAAGTCAGATCATCAAATTTCTGCCCTGCTAGAGCTGCTCCTGTCAACTGTAAGTGCTGTTATTGTGAAGAGGAAACGTCTAGGAGCAACAACGGCTCAGCCGCGAAGTGGTAGGCCACACAAGCTCACAGAACAAGACCACCGAGTGCTGAAGCGCGTTAAAAATCGTCTGTCCTCAGTTGCAACACTCATTACAGGGTTCCAAACTTCTTCTGGAAGCAATGTCAGCACAATAACTGTTCATTCTGAGCTTCATGACATGGGTTTCCATGGCTGAGCAGTGGCACACAAGCCTAAGATCAGCATGCACAATGCCAAGCGTCGGCAGGAGTGGTGTAAAGCTCGCCGCCATTRGACTCTGGAGCAGTGGAAACGTGTTCTCCGGAGTGATGAATCACGTTTCACCATCTGGAAGTCCGACAGAATAATCTGGGTTTGGCGGATGCCAGGAGAACGCTACCAGCACGAATGCATAGTGCCAACTGTAAAGTTTGGTGGAGGAGGAATAATSGTCTAGGGCTGTTTTTCATGGTTTGGGCTAGGTCCCTTAGTTCCAGGAAAGAGAATGCTACAGCATACAATGACCTTATAGATGATTGTGTGCTTCCAACTTTATGGCAACAGTTTGGGGAAGGCTCATTCCTGTTTCAGCATGACAATGCCCCTGTGCATAATGCGAGGTCCATACAGAAATGGTTTGTTGAGATCGGTGAGAAAGAACTTGACTGGCCTGCACTGAGCCCTGACCTCAACCCCATTGAACACCTTTGGGATAAATTGGAACGCCGACTGTGAGCCAGGAGTAATTGCCCAGCATCAATGCCCGACCTCACTAATACTCTWGTGTCTGAATGGAAGCAAGTCCCCGCAGCAATGTTCCAACATCTAGTGGACAGCCTTCCCAGAAGAGTGGAGGCAGTTGTAGCAGCAAAGGGGGGGACCAACTCCATATTAATGGCCATGATTTTGGAATGAGATGTTCGACGAGCAGTGTCCACATACTTCTGTCCTTCTCYCARCACATATCAAAGCTGCAGGCTAAAGTTAAATCTAGACTGGGYTTCCGCTATCGTAATCGCTCCYCTTTCACCCCAGCTGCCAAACTACTGCAGCCCTCATCCTCCATATACAACACCTGTTCTGCCAGYCACATTCTGTTAAAGGTCCYCAAAGCGCACACATCCCTGGGTCGCTCCTCTTTTCAGTTCGCTGTAGCTAGCGACTGGAACAAGCTGCAACAAACACTCAAACTGGACTGTTACATCTCTTCATTCAAAGACTCAATCATGGACACTTTTACTGACAGTTGTGGATGCTTTGCGTGATGTATTGTTGTCTGTGCCCAACAAAGTTAGTAACTTGTTTCGTGCTGCTACCATGTTGTGCTTCTGTCATGTGTTGGTACCATGTTGTGTTGGTACCATGCTGTGTTGGTACCATGCTGTGTTGGTACCATGCTGTGTTGGTACCATGCTGTGTTGGTACCATGCTGTGTTGTCATGTGTTGCTGCCATGCTATGTTGTTGTCTTAGGACTATCTTTATGTAGTGTTGTGTTGTCTCTCTTGTCGTGATGTGTGTTTTGTCCTATATTTGTTTATTATAATTTATTTTTTWATMATAGCCCTCATGCCCGCAGRAGGCCTTTTGCCTTTTGGTAGGCCGTCATTGTAAATAAGAATTTGTTCTTAACTGACTTGMCTAGTGTTAGGTTCTAAAATGTCAGAGTAAGAAATCGAGGGACACTAGGAAAGCTCCAACCAAGTTTATTCACCAATTGGGTCCATACAGCTGCATAAGACAAAATACATTCACACAAGCACTGATACTCAACCCTGAGTCTCCTCCTACACATCTGAACAGCCAATGCATCTCTGTTGCTAGACAGAACCTTAGTGATATCTATTCTTCCTCACTTCCTCTAACCTGACCTCTGCCCCAAAGTGTTCACTCCTCCCCAACTCACGGCTGTCATGTTGACTCGTACCAGACTGGGTCTTCTCCCATAGGATCCCTGATGGCTAACATTAACATATCGGGACATAATGTAAACGTTATACATTCCCCTCTCTCCCTCAGTGACATGAATAAGTAGATTTCATATTATCAGAACCAAACACTAGTTAAATAAACTTTTTTTTTCTTTTTTTATGTATTGTACTTTAATTCTTTGCCTGATTTAGGGCACTTAAGAGCTGTGAATGTCAGGTATGGGATCGCAAGTTTTATGACTTGATGAAAGGTATGATTAGTTTTAAGCACGGAATAAGCTTGTACGGACAATCTCCTATATCCCCYGGAGCTAATAGTGGAAAAGGAACAGGCAGTGGTAGCACAGTACCTCACCCGCGGATAGCTCGACAGAGGAAGACAGGCTAGTTAGTGGTGTACGTGTAGTGGCCATACAGCTCCCAATGGATTTCTTGTGATGTACCTTTATACAGGAGATGTAGGGTCCACCACTCTGCTGCCCGTCCCCCTCTGACAGGGCAGCATCCTCCTCTGGGTTGGGCTCGATGAAGTCATAGGGTTCCTGATCTACGGGCACAACACACCAGGTTGAACCTCAGACTAATGTGCTTGTTGCCAGTTGAGCACAATATTGCTCAAATACTGTTCCCTAACAGTCAAATCCACTGCATCTAAAAACAGGCCTTACCTTTGCCTGAGTCCATCTTGGAGAGGAGAGAGAGCGCGTCGGCGCGGGCYGTCTCTGAGACCTGAGAGTGCAGGCTGATGGTGTCATCGTCAGAAGGCTAGAGGAAGAGAGGGAGGGGCGAGGAGGAGAAGGGAACTTAAGAGGTAAGTGAGCGTGACCCATAAACGAGTGTACCGAACATGTCTGCATGTCCTACAGAAGGTGGTTGACTTGGGCCGGAGCTGACAGGAACATTGTACAGGCACCTCAAATATTCTACTGCTTTAGTTCCTGCAAAATATTGTAATGTTCCAGCACCTAAAATGAGTACCGGCACCTACTTCAGTCCAAGTCAAGCACTAACTATAGAATAAATACAAAAGGGCAGTATCAATTTGCCGTGGTTGAACGCACACCAATAGGCTTCGTACAGTCTAAGCCTCACTACAGTCTGACTACAGTGTGTGAACTCTGACCTCCGTCGTAGACAGTCTTTTATCCCCGTTGTCACTGCCGATACCAGAGTCAGGACCGTGGTTCTTACTGGGGTAAAAATCCTCCATGCTGCAGAGACATATAAAGGGATAGTCAGAAATAAAAGAGAGTCTGATAAGGGAATTATATGCTTAAAGGTAATGATTAGAATATTCCACCCTGAAACCATATAATTGTATGAAATTKATTAGACTCATAAAACTATAATCTGATGATGTGTGTAGTTTTAGTCAGAATTAGATCAAGGACCGTCTGTTCCTTTTTAGTAYGTAAGCAGGCTGCAAGTGGGAAACAAATGATAAGAGGAGCTATCGACWGACAAGYTGKACTACTGTGTTCCTTACAGGACATTCTGTCTCCACCCGTGGAGGGGAGAAACTGTTAGGCTCACAGAAAAKTATGAAGCATGTTGCAGATTAAACAATGTCTCTGTGTAGTGGAAAAACACAGACTGTCTAAGCAAGGCGTAGCTTAAGATTTGAACTTGTATGTATGTGCGTAGGATATCTGCTTTTTGTGTGAAGGTATGTGCGTAAGGAGCCAGTATAAAATGGATGTTTTTGTATAATGGACTTCAGAACGTTCTCGTGAATAAACACTTTGATTTTTGTAAGCTGGGACTCTTGTCTGCTTCATTCAACCAGAATCTTACAAACTCTGGGTTGCACACTGAATAGATTAATTGAAGTTTATGAACATTGATAACAAAATTCACAATCATGACGACATCATAAGCACTTCATAATACGTCGAACCTGTGTCATTAATCTTMAAATATATGTTATACCAGTTGTCATTATAGTTTAATGTAACACACCGTTCATGATGCATATGGTCTATTGTCTTGTCTGTAGTATACGTAGTAGTATGATATGATACAAGAGTGTACCTGTCGGTCAGAGGCTGGGGAAGGCAGCGTTTGCCCAGGGAGGGGAGGTCCAGAGAGTCAGGCTTCTTATCCATCCTACAAGCCTGGATGTTCAGGTACTTAAAGATGTGCACCTTGCCCTTCAGGCAGATCTGAAACACACAAATACAAAGTGCATGAAGTATATATCCAAGTGATGAAATGAAGTGCCCAAGTGTTCATTCAAGCAGAAATTAAATCATGAGGGGACAGCTGCCCACTAGATGGTGCAACTGTTCCTCAGAGACCATTATGGGTATATCCTGGTATATCATGAAAACTGTCACAGCTAGGGGGAGTAGTTTCTAGGCATGATGCCGAGCTGAGGTTAACCTGTGTTAACTCGTCGGCACCCCATACCTGATACACATCGAGATGGCTGTGGATAATCCCATGCAGTGCCAAATTGTCATTTACAGCATAAACTACCACAGATGTTGCCACACACTCTCACACTCTCACTCACACATACCTGTGCAGGTGGGGACTGCATAGGGTTGTTGTCGAGGATGATGTGCTGCAGCTGCCTGAGTCTCCTGTAGACAGGAGGGATCTCTGTGATCTTATTGCAGGAGAAGTCTAGTCTGGTGAGTGGCAGGTCCGCCAACTCTGGAGAGAGAGCGAGGGGTAGAGAAAAAGAAAGAAAGCATAAAAGGCATGGGGTTGGATATAGAATAGGGAGAGAGTACGGTAAACCTATATAGTTGGTATCTGTCACTGCTCTGGGGTCCAGAGAGGTGTTGGGAAGGGAGWAAGAGTGAAGAGGACCAGGGGAGAGAACGTAAACTGCTACATACCCTCAGGCAGCATGTGAAGACAGTTCCTCCTGATGTTGAGTTCCCGTAAGGCCTGGAGCCTCCCCACCTGAGGGGGCAGCACCTGGATCTCATTACAGCTGATGTCCTACAGGGGGAAGACCGAGAGCAGGCGGTCATACAGAGGCCTACAAATTACTGGACATCGATCACAAATACATGTGGAAAGACACACGCACTCATGTGCTCTGGGCCAGTGCTCACCAACTCCATCAGCTCTTTGGCCTTCCCAATTTCCTCTGGGATGGACACTAGCTTGTTGTTGCTCACCACCAGCACTTTGAGGGGGAGGCTAAACAGGTATTTTGGCAATGTTGAGAGAAGGTTCCGGCTACAGAAACACAAAATACACATATACACTATAGTCAGTATTCAAGCTTTATCCTGTGTGCAAGGGGCAGTATCTGGATACACCAGGAAAAGATCAAGCAACAAAAGGACTCTGTCTTAAAAGAATGTTAGTGAAACAAGAGGAGACTGCCATCTAATTGTGTTTAGGAAATGAACAGTACTGTCTAGATATAATCATCTTCAAAACTTTAAAAACAACATCACAGCGTATTTCTCACACTATGAAAGAGGAAATGCTCTTGTTACGTGATCCTGTGAAGTCCCTGAAAGGGGAACACCATTCTCCTGAGATAAAGCAGAATRAAACTGAATATAGTTGTGATCAGCAATGAACGGGGTTCACAGGATGACAGAAAGGACACAGGATCAGTTGGATAACAAAGCAAGCACTCTGTCACGTAGCAACTATATTTTTTGGTATTCTATTAGGATCCCCATTAGCTGTTGCGAAAGCAGCAGCTACTCTTCCTGGGGTCCACATGAAACATAATACAGAACATTAATAGACAAGAACAGCTCAAAGACAGAACTACATACACTATCGGTCAAAAGTTTTAGAACACCTATTCATTCAAGGGTTTTTCTTCATTTTTACTATTTCCTACATTGTAGAATAGTGAAGAAATCGAAACTATGAAATAACACATATGGAATCTTGTAACCCCCCCCAAAAAAGTGTTAAACAAATCAAAATATATGTTATATTTCAGATTCTTCAAATAGCCACCCTTTGCCTTGATGACAGCTTCGCAGACCCTTTGCATTCTCTCGACCATCTTCACCTGAAATGTTTTTCCAACCATCTTGAAGGAATTGCCACATATGCCGAGCACTTGTTGGCTGCTTTTCCTTCACACATCCCAAACCAGCTCAATTTAGTTGAGGTCGGTGGATTGTGGAGGCAAGGTCATCTGATGCAGCACTCCATCACTCGCCTTCTTGGTAAAATAGCCCTTACACAGCCTTGTGGTGTGTTGGGTCATTGTCCTGTTGAAAAACAAATGATAATGGGACTAAGCCCAAAACAGATGGGATGGCGTATCGCTGCAGAATGCAGTGGCAACCATGCTGGTTAAGTGTGCCTTCAATTCTAAATAAATCACAGACAGTGTCTCCAGCAAAGCACCCACAAACCATCACACCTCCTCCTCCATGCTTTAAGGTGGGAAATACACATGTGGAGTTCATCCGTTCATCCGTTCATCCACATCACGTCTCACAAAGATGTGGCGGTTGGAACCAAAAATCTCCAATTTGAACTCCAGATCAAAAGGACATTTCCACTGGTCTAATGTCCATTGCTTGTGCTTCTTGGCCCAAGCAAGTCTTCTTCTTATTGGTGTCCTTTAGTAGTCGTTTCATTGCAGCAATTCAACCCTGGAGGCCTGATTCACACAGTCTCCTCTGAACAGTTGATTTTGAGATGTGTCTGTTACTTGAACTCTGTGAAGCATTTAAATTGGGCTGCAATTTCTGAGGCTGGTAGCTCTAAATGAACTTGTCCTCTGCAGCAGAGGTAACTCTGGGTCTTCTATTCCTGTGGCAGTCCTCATGAGAGCCAGTTTCATCATAGTGCTTGATGGTTTTTGCAACTCCACTTGAAGAAACTTTCAAAGTTCTTGAAATTTTCCAGATTGACTGACCTTCATGTCTTAAAGTAATGATGGACTGTCATTTATTTTTGCTTATTTGAGCTGTACTTGGGGCCATTTAAACATATTAATGACTGGATACTAGTAGTTATACCATGGAATAGGGTATTCTTCCTGTATATCCCCCATTACCTTCACCGAAAGTGAATAAAAAGTCTGTGCAGGGTGACAGCGTGCTTGTCAAGCCGTTGTAGAGCAACATGAATGGTGTCCGACGAGGTGAGTGTTTATCAAAAGCTCTTCTAAGTTTGTTATCAGTAAAACGTTTTGATTGACCTAGTTCTTGAAGAATCTCAAATATAAAATATATTTGGATTTGTTTAACACTTTTTGGGTCACTGCATGATTCCATGTGTTATTTCAATGTTTGATGTCTTAACTATTATTCTACAAAGTAGAAAATAGTCAGAATTTTAAAAAAAAATTGAATGAGTAGGTGTTCTAAAACCTTTGACCAGTAGTGTAGATTTAAAAATGGCACACATAACACGTACAGTTGAAGTCAGAAGTTTACATACACTTAGGTTGGAGTCATTAAAACTCGTTTTTCAACCACTCCACAAATTCTTGTTAACAAACTATAGTTTTGGAAAGTCGGTTGGGACATCTACTTTGTGCATGACACAAATAATTTTCCAACAATTGTTTACACGGACAGATTATTTCAATAGTATCACAATTCAGTGGGTCAGAAGTTTACATAAACAAAGTTGACTGTGTCTTTTAAACAGCTTGGAAAATTCCAGAAAATGTCTTTTTATTTATTTTATTTTACTTTATTTAACCAGGAAGGGCTCATTGAGATTTAAAATCTATTTTCAAAGGCGTCCGGCCAAGATTGGCAGCACCAAGTCATTACAAAAATGACAGACAAACAACATGAAAAACTACAAGTAATCTAGTAAAAACATAGAATTCACAAGAGTATAACAAAATCAAAAAAGCAAATTAAAAACATTGACAGGTCAGGGCAGTCTCAAGATCATTCATCAATGATTTAAAAATACAATCGGGACAAGTTCTTCCAGTTTAAAAGTATTTTGTAAGGCGTTCCAAGACCATGGCGGCAGAGTACATAAAAGCCCTTTTACCAAATTCAGTTGGGACATTTGGAACAGTTAGCAGGATAAAGTCCAGCGAACTAAGAGAGTACCCACCCACTTCTGAACAATAAAAAAGCTTATGAAGCTTCTGATGACTCAATTGATGTCAATTAGCCTATTGGAGTGTACCTGTGGATGTATTTCAAGGCCTAACTTCAAACGCAGTGCCTCTTTGCTTGACATCATGCGAAAATCAAAAAGAAATCAGCCAAGTCTCAGAAAAAAAGATTCTAGACCTCCACAAATCTGTTCACCCTTGTGAGCAATTTCAAATGCCTGGGTACCACGTTCATCTGTACAAACAAATGTACGCAAGTATAAACACCATGGGACCACGCACCGTCATACTGCTCAGGAAGAGAGACGCGTTCGTCTCCTAGAGATTAACGTACTTTGGTGCGAAAACTGCAAATCAATACCAGAACAACAGCAAAGGACCTGTGAAGATGCTGGAGGAAACAGGTACAAAAGTATCTATAACCACAGTAAAACATCCTATATCGACATAACCTGAAAGTCGGTCAAGCAAGAAAGAAGCCACTGCTCCAAAACCGCCAAAAAGCCAGTTACGGTTGCCAACTGCATATGGGACAAAGACGTACTTTTTAGAGAAATGTCCTCTGTCTGATGAATGACCATCGTTATGCTTGGAGGAAAGGGGAAGCTTGCCAAGACGAAGAACACCATCCCAACCATGAAGCACAGGGTGACAGCATCATGTTGTGGGGGTGCTTTGCTGAAGGAGGACTGGTGCACAAAATAGATGGCTCATGAGGAAAGAAAAAATTTGTGGATATATTGAAGCAGCATCTCCATAACCAGGTGTGAATCGCATCTCTGCATGTCTGTGCAGACATTCAGTGTGGATGACGGATCACCACCTCAAGCTGAACCTCGGCAAGACGAGCTGCTCTTCCTCCGGGGAAGGACTGCCCGTTCCATGATCTCGCCATCACGGTGACAACTCCATTGTGTCCTCCTCCAGAGTGCTAAGAACCTTGGCGTGATCCTGGCACAACACCCTGTCGTTCTCAACTAACATCAAGCGGTGACCCGTTCTGTAGGTTCATGCTCTACAACACATTCGCAGAGTACGACCCTGCCTCACGCAGGAAGCGGCGCAGGTCCTAATCCAGGCACTTGTCATCTCCCGTCTGGATTACTGCAACTCGCTGTTGGGCTGGCTCCCTGCCCGTGCCATTAAACCCCTACACTCATCCAGAACGCCGCAGCCCGTCTGGTGTTCAACTTTCCCAATTCTCTCACGTCACCCCGCTCCTTCGCTCTCTCCACTGGCTTCCAGTTGAAGCTCGCATCCGCTACAAGACCATGGGTGTGCCTACGGAGCTGTGAGGGGAACGCACCTCCGTACCTTCAGGCTCTGATCAGGCCCTACACCCAAACAAGGCACTGCGTTCATCCACCCTGGCCTGCTCGCCTCCCTACCTCTGAGGAAGTCAGTTCCTCGCTCAGCCCGTCAAAAGTTCGCTGCTCTGGCACCCCAATGTGGAACAAACTCCCTCACACGCCAGGTCGCGGAGTCAATCACCACCTCCGGAGACACCTGAAACCCCCTCTTTAAGGAATACCTAGATAGGATAAAGTATCCTTCTAACCCCCCCCCTTAAAAGAGTTAGATGCACTATTGTAAAGTGGTTGTCCACTGGATATCATAAGGTGAATGCACCAATTTGTAAGTCGCTCTGGATAAGAGCGGCTTGCTAAATGACTTAAATGTAAATGTAAATGGAAAAAATCTCAAGACATCAGTCAGGAAGTTAAAGCTTGGTCGCAAATGGGTCTTCCAAATTGACAATGACCCCAAGCATACTTCCAAAGTTGTGGCAAAATGGCTTAAGGACAACAAAGCCAAGGTATTGGAGTGGCCATCACAAAGCCCTGACCTCAATTCTATGAATGTGATGAAAGAAATAAAAGCTGAAATAAATCATTCTCTCTACTATTATTCTGATATTTCACATTCTTAAAATAAAGTGGTGATCCTAACTGACCTAAGACAGTGAATTTTTACTAGGATTAAATGTCAGGAATTATGAAAAACTGAGTTTAAATGTATTTGGCTAAGGTGTATGTAAACTTCCGACTTCAACTGTACATATCAATACATACACACAAAATCTAGGTCAAATAGGGGAGAGTTGGTCTGTGAGGTGTTGCTTTATCTGTTTAAAAAAAAACTGTTTTGTTGTTCATTTGAGCAATATGAAATGCGAGTTCCATGCAATATTGGCTCTATATAATACTGTATGCTTTCTTGAATTTGTTCTGSATTTAGAGACTGTGAAAAGGCCTCTGCTGGYATGTCCGGTGGAGTAAGTGTGTGTGTGTCAGAGATGTGTGTAAGTTGACTGTGCAAACAATTCGGAATTTTCAACAATGTTTTTTTATAAAAAAGAAGTGATGCAATCAGTCGCTCCTCAACTCTTAGCCAAGARAGATTGGCATGCATAGTATTTAGATCAGCCCTCTGATTACAATGAAGAGCAAGACGCRCTGCTCTGTTCTGGGCCAGCTGCAGCTTAACTAGGTCTTTCTTTGCAGCATTTGACCACATGACTGGACAATAATCAAGATAAGACAAAACTAGAGCCTGCAGGACTTGCTTTTTGGAGTGTGGTGTCAAAAAAGCAGAGCATCTCTTTGTTACAGACAGACCTCTCCCCATCTTTACAACCATTGAATCTATGCTTTGACCATGACAGTTTAAAATCTAAGGTAACACCAAGTAACTCCTCAACAGCCACACCATTCATTACCAGATTCAGCTGAGGTCTAGAACTTAGGGAATGATTTGTACCAAATACAATGCTCTTGGTTTTAGAGATTCTCAGGACCAGTTTATTACTGACCACCCATTCCAAAACTGACTGCAACTCCTTGTCTTTCTTTATGTGCAATAAAAGTTAGTCTAGTTCTGTAGGTTGGTTATCTTTCTCAAATTCAATCGAGGCTAATTCATTGAGTCTATAAACCAAATCTGGAGTCAATCTGGCTTATGGTTCATGAGAAGATGATTTTGAGCATTAGCATATGTGCATCTATAGRTACACTCCATTTTTAAATGCAGCAACTTATTTTCTCATTACCATCAAAGACTGATGAAAAACTCTCTAATCTAATTATTCAGAAATACAAAATCTGGAGTGAGTCTGACGTATGTTTCACGAGGAGAAGACGATTTCAGATGATTTGGAGCGTTACTTATGCAAAGAATGAGTTGTTAATAGCTTCCTTGGTTTTTGAGATGTGAATACCACATTCAGTGTGGTTCATCTTCGGGACATCCATGATAGCGATGACAAGTTTCAAGTTGATAGGCCACTGTGGAGTGGATTTACAGTGGTTTAAATAGACACATAACATCTGATATTTGTAACGAACTCAGCCATCTTTTGACCAATCCGTTAGCTTTTCTCAAACTAAGTTAAGATATATACCATGGGCCTAGAATTTGGTGTCATTTGGTCCTATGACTTCATGAGATGATTTTTTWAAGTATTTTTAGCATATTAGCATATGTGCTAAAATGCATCTACTGGTATAGTGTGGTATTGTTGAATGCGTCAACTTTATTTTCTCAAACTCTTTAGRGGCTATTGTAATGAGTCCAAAGACCAAATTTGTAGTGAATATGACTTTTAGTCATTGTGAAAAATATATGTTATGATGATTTTAAGCATTAGTTAGTCAAAAAGTGAATTGTTAATAGTTTCCTTATTTTGTAAGATATAACATGGTTCATCATGGTAATGTATTTTATTACAAATTGATAGGCCATTGTGAAGTGGATTGACAAAGGATTTAAATGGACATGTAAAATATGACTCTTTTCTCAAACTAAGTTAAGAGATGTACCATGGGCCTACTATTGTTATTTTACTACTGCTCTTTAATTATTTGTTACTTTTAATTCATTTTTTTGGTTGGTATTTCTATTAAAACCGCATTGTTGGTTAAGGGCTTGTAAGTAAGCATTTCACTGTAAGGTTGTATTTGGCGCATGTGACTAATACAATTTTATTTTATTTAATTGCTGATGTTACTTGGACTTTTGGTTCATGAGACTACATTTTTCAAAGGTTATCCAAAATTTCCAAGATGGAGGAAAATCTATCCTGACGGACCTTATGGGCCTTATGGGATATCATGGTGATATCAAACAGTATTAGGTCATTGGGTCAACAGATCACACCACAGTAATCCATGAGTCATCACTGACCTGATGTTGAGATAGGTCAGCATTTGCAAGTTGATGATGGTTTCTGGGATGCATTTGATGCAGTTGTGGTATAGGTTGAGGGACTCGAGTGGGGCGAACAGACACACCTCTGGGGGAATCTCTGTGAGCCTGTTCTTCGACAGATCTGGGGGAGGGAAAGAGAAACAGACAGCAGGTGAGGGTCATGGGTACCCAGGAACTATATACACAGTACTGTACCTACACTACATGATCATTAGTATGTGGACACCTGCTCGCCGAAAATCGCATAGARTTTGGTGTCATTGGAGTYGGTCCCCCCTTCGCTGYWATAGCAGCCTCCACTCTTCTGGGAAGGATTTCCACTAGAGCAGATGAGCTCCCACATTTTTCWGCATGTTTTTAAAAATAGATAGATTTAGAGTTAGACTAAATTAGATTTTCTGGGATGGACATATACAGGATGCTACCCTAAACAACATAACCTTTATTTCAAATCGAAACTCCAAAGCTACAACCTGATTTTGGATGGAATTACTTGGAATGCTTCCTACACTCAAGGATTATTATTCCCAAACTATACATCAAATGTTTTGGCAAACAAGCAGAGACCTGAAAACCCCATACAACCTGGAGCTGAGTGAGTAATGCTTAGTCTGAAGCAATTGTTTTACCTTCAAAAGCCAAGAAGAAAAATACATTAGAATTATATATTTGACTTAATAAGGACTGAATGCTCAGGCTACCAAGCTTTGCTAGGACAACTTCAATTAGCACTGACGTGTGAAGCGAGAGGTGTCGAAGCCTTTGAGCCCAACAATTGGCAGGCTACCCTAAGTGGGTGACACCTACTCCCTTTGCCTGCTGCACTGCTGCTTGGATTCCACCTGGCGATCTGTTCACMGTCTACCCTGGCCTGTCTCCCCCCTCTGTCTCTCTCCCGAGCTTTCGCTCGCCTCCAGCACACATGCACTGTTGGGGCGAGTGACTCTAAATTTACAATGGCTACCCCCAAGTCATTTTTACTGTGCATTTTGCTATTTACCTCATGACTCCTGCATGCTTTGTGGACTACGAACTTTCTTTACCCAACCGTGTTTGTTCCCASACTCGAGACTCCGACTTTCTATTGGTTACACAGACTTTTGGCCTCCCATCCCATTCTAAACACCTCTCGCCGGCTTTGTATTCATGTTACCGGATGAGATTGCTGTACAATATGATCTTGTTGCCATCTGATGCACATTCAGATGTCATAAATCAGCACTGCAGAGCTCTCCCCGTCCTCTGCCGTGCCTTGATTGTATTACTGCTGATGATATCTGGAAATGTGCATGTACACCCTGGCCCATCTACGGTTGCTAGCCCCAATGACGTGGAGCTTAGTGGAGGCCTCCCTGCTCCATCTACGGCTGCCCCCTGGACACTATGATCACTTGGCTACATAGCTGATGCATGCTTGACTGTCCATTAATTCACGGTACTCCATTCTGTTTATTTGTGTTTTATCTGTCGGCTCTGTGCTTTAACTCAGGATCTGTGTGTAGTTAATCCGACCCTCTCTGCCTAGTCGTCGCCATTTTTACCTGTTGTTGCTGTGTTAGACTAGCACCCTGTTATTGCTGCTGTTATCTTACCTGTTGTTTTAGCTAGCTCTCCCAATCAGGACTCTGCATCACTTTATGCCTTATTGTATGTCTCTCTCAAATATCAATATGCCTTGCATACTGTTGTTCAGGCTAGTATCATTATCATTGTTTTGGTTTTGCAATGGACCCTGTAGTCCACTCTCCGTACTCTGATACCTCCTTTTTGTCCACCCCCACACATGCGTGACCTCACCCATTGAGACCAGCATGTCAGAGATACAACTCTCTTATCATCACCCAGTGCCTGGGCTTGCCTCCGCTGTACCCGCGCCCCACCATACCCCTGTCTGCACATTATTGCCAGATCTATTCTACCACGCCCATAAATCTGCTCCTTTTATTCTTTGTCCCCAACGCTCTAGGCGACCAGTTTTGATAGCCTTTAGCCGCACCCTCATCCTACTACTCCTCTGTTCCTCGGGTGATTGTGGAGGTAACCCAGGCCCTGCATGTTCCCAGTCACCCTCATTTGTTGACTTCTGTGATCAAAAAAGCCTTGGCTCATGCTGTCAACATCAGAAGCCTCCTCCCTAAGTTTGCCTTACTCACCGCTTTAGCACACTCTGCCAACCCTGATGTCCTTGCCGTGTCCGATCCTGGCTTAGGAAGGCACCAAAAATTCTGGATTTCCATACCCAACTATAACACTTTCCGTCAAGATAGAACTGCCAAAGGGGAGGAGTTGCCATCTACTGCAGAGATAGCCTGCAAAGTTCTGTCATACTTTCCAGTCTATGCCCAAACAGTTCGAACTTCTAATTTTAAAATAATCTCTCCAGAATAAGTCTCTCATGTTGCGCCTGCTACCGACCCCTCAGCTCCCAGCTGTGCCCTGGACACCATCTGTGAATTGATCGCTCCCATTCTGTCAGAGGTTTGTTCTGTTAGGTGACTAAACTGGGATATGCTTAACACCCCTGACAGTCTAGCTTGATGCCCTCTTCAACACAAATCATAAGGAACCACCAGGTACAACCTAATCCGTAACATGGCACTCTAACTGCCATATCCTGACCAACCTGCCCTCAATACACCTCTGCTTCTTCAATCAGATCGTTCGCGATTACACTGTCTAGTGCCTGTATCGCCACGGTCTCGCGGTCAACAGACCATTCCCTCATCTATGTCAAACGCTCCTAAAACACTTCGCGAGCAGGCCTTTCTATCGACCTGGCCGGTTTCCCTGGAAGGATATTGACCTCATCCCGTCAGTTGGATGCCTGGTCATTCTTTAAGTTACTTCCTCACATTCTTTAGACAAGCATGTCGTCTTCAAAAAATGCAGAACCAAGACGTATATAGCCCTTGGTTCACTCCAGACCTGACTGCCTCCCAGCACAAAATCCTGTGGCGAACTGCTGCAGCATCGACGAGAGCCCCGATATGCAACTTTCGGGAGTTCAGGATACACGTCAGGTCAGTCAGCAGAGGCAAAGGCCAGTTTTCGGAAGGAGTATAGCATCCTGTAGCTCTAACTCCAAAAAGTTCTGGATACTGTAGTCCATGGGAGAACAGAGTGAGCTCGTCCCAGCTGCCACTGCACTGGAGCTAGGTACACGGGTCACCACCGATAAAATCCGTGTAATCGAAGACTTCACCAGCATTTCTCATGGCTGGCATGCTCCTCCTGGCGACTCCAACCTTGGCCAACAGCCCGCCCCCTGCTGCTTCGCTGTCCCAGCTTCTCCTTTACCAATCCAGATAGCAGAGTTTGAAAGAGCTGGAAACCTGGACCCATAAAATCAGCTGGCTTGACAATGTGACCCGTATTTCGCAGAATGTCCGCCGTATGTCGACACCCCTATTACCAGCTTGTTCAATCGTCTCTTGTATCATCTGGAGCCCCAAGGATTGGAAGACTGCTCGGTCATCCCCTCTTCAAGGGGAGCACACCTGGACCCAGACGTTTACAGACCTTATCTCACTGCCTGCTATCTAAGGTCTTCGAAAGCCAAGGTCAACAAACAGATCACTGACATCTCGGATCTCCACTCGGACCTTCTCCGCTGTGCACTCGTTTCCGAGCCGGTCACGGGTGCAACCTCGGCCGCTCAAGGTACTAACGATATCTAACGCGCATCGTATAAAGACGGCTTACTGTGCAGCGTTTCATCGACACTGCCAGGCTTCGACTCTGTCAATCACCATATTCTTATCGGCAGACTCAGTAGCCTCGGTTTTCTAATGACTGCTTGCCTGGTTCACCAACTATCCCCTTCGCAGAACAGAGTTCATTGATGTGTCAATCGGAGGGCTGGTTGTCCGTCCTTGGCCAGTCTCGTATGGGCCACAGGACCAGTTCAATTCCTCAGGGCCGGACTCTTTTTCTCTGTATACATCTAATGAGTGTTGCTCTTGCTGCGGGCGATTCCCTGATCACCTCTCGCAGCCGACACACTTTCCTACCTATACTTCCGGCCCTTCTTGGACACTGTGCGTATCTAACGCTCCAACAAGAGGCTTCACATCCATGCGTAAACCCCTTCCGTGGCTCAAACTGCTCCTTACACGCTAGTAAACCAAATGCATGACTTCTTCACGTCGCTGGCCTGAACCGCAGCCCGACTTAGCACACCACTGGACACGGCTTCCACTAGAAGTATGTGACTCTATAAAGTCCTAGCGTGCTCTGGCGTAGCTGCAAATTTTCCAGTACATAACATCATCATTCCAAATCAATCAGACGGCTTTTTCTATTCCGCAAACAGCCTCCTCACTCACGCGCCAACACTTACCCTAGTAAAACGACTATCTTACGATCTCGAGCTCGGCCGATGTCATCTACAACATAGCTTCCCACACTTCTACTCAACAATGAGATGCAGTTTATCACCAGTGCCATTCGTTTTGTGATCTACTTAAAAGATCCTTATTCGACCACCACTGCGAACTGTATGCCCTCGTGGGTGGCCCTCACCTACCATTTGTTCGTTTGTCAGACCACTGGCTCCAGCTTCATCCTACCAGGCATATGCTAGCGTAAAGTGCCGCACCTTATCTCAGTTCACTGGTCACGGATGCTACACCACCGCAGCACGGCTCCAGACAGTGTTATCTCACTGTCATTCCTAAAGCCAAACCTCATTTGGACGCCTTTCTTCAGTTCTGCTGCCTGGCGAGCTGGAACGACATTTGCAAAAATCTCTGCAACGTTGGAGCTTTTATCTCCCCTCAACAACTTTAGAGATCTTGCTATCCGAGGCAGCTACCGATCGCTGCGGCTGTACATAGCTCCATCTGGGGTTAAACTACCCACCCAATGGCGTACTACACTCCCCCATACTGTCTATTTATTTTACTTTGCTGACTTCTTTGCACCACCAGTATCCTCTTCTTGCACATTGAAGTCTCTGATGTTATTCACTCCAGTGTTCATATGCTAATTGTAATTATTCGATTATTGCCTACCTCATGACCTTTTGCACACATTGTACATAGATTCTCTTTTTTTTTTCTTTTTCTTCTACCATGTATTGACTTGTTTATGTTTACTCATTGTAACTCTGTGTTGTCTTGTTTTCCCAACTGCTCATGCTTTTGCGTGTGGCCAGGTCGCAGTTGCAAATGCGAACTTGTTCTAACTAGCCTACTGCGTTAATAACAGGTGAAATAAAATTTAAGAAAAATAAAAAATGACTTCGTGCTCTGATATCTGCTGTCACTGATGTGTCTGACTCTCGTTAAAGCCTGCGTTCTCTGACGTTATTACTGGAAGCTTATTCACCTATAATGAATCCAATTGAGTTGTGGTTCAGAGCTCCAATCCACGATGTGTCTGTTCACTGAAAACGTGAGTTAACGAAGAAATGTTTTGATATGATGTTACTTTCTGGTCTATAACCCTTTTTTCGCAAGACAGATCTTCAAGGTGGGGCGTGCAATCTTTCAGTTACCTTCTCGGGCTCGGTGTCTCACCAAGTCTGTCCCCAAACAATTTGATTTGCTGGGTATTTAAGTATTTAAACTTTCGATAGGCTCGTTTGTTTGCGCTGTTAGCTTGGCCGGTCGCTCATCGTCCCTCCATCACCACTCGGCCCTGTACCTACCTGCAACTAACAGCTCTTCTGGCCCTTACCACTACAAATCTGATTGATCTGTGTGGCCTGGCTAGGGTGTGACTCTAAACTCGAGAGAGGATGCTTCACCAAGCCGACCCAAGTCCTCAGGCAATGGACTGTATCAAAGTATTGTATTATGCCCTGTTTATCTCAAACAGCTGTTTGAAAACCTTGTCAATAATCAACTGACTGGCTTTGTTGATGTCTATAGTATTCTCTCTGGTATGCAATCTGGTTTCCGCTCAGGTTATGGATGTGCCACTGCAACCTGAAAGGTCCTCAATGATGTCACCGTTGCCCTTGATTCTATGCAATGTTGTGCTGCTATTTCTATTGACTTGGCCAAAGCTTTTGATAYGTTAGACCATTCCATTCTTGTGGGCCAGCTACGGAGTATTGGTGTCTCTTAGGGGTCTTTGGCCWGGTTTGCTWACTACCTCTCTCAGATTTTCAGTCAGAAAATCTGCTGTGTCAGCCACTGCCTGTCACCAAGGGAGTACTCCAAGGCTCAATCCTAGGTCCCACGCTCTTCTTAATTTACACCAACAACATAGCTCAGGCAGCAGGAAGCTCTCTCATCCATTTATATGCAGATGATACAGTGTTAAACTCAGCTGGCCCCTCCCCGGATTTTGTGTTAAATGCTCTACAACAAAACTTTCTTAGTGTCCAACAAGCTTTCTCTACCCTTAACCTTGTTCTGAACACCTCCAAAACAAAAGGTCATGTGGTTAAGTAAGAAGAATGCTCCTCTCCCTACAGGTGTGATTACTACCTCTGAGGGTTTAGAGCTTGAGGTAGTCACCTCACACAAGTACTTGGGAGTATGGCTAGACGGTACACTGTCCTTCTCTCAGCACATATAAAAGATGCAGGCTAAAGTTAAATCTAGACTTGGTTTCCTCTATCGTAATCCCTCCTCTTTCACCCCAGCTGCCAAACTAACCCTGATTCAGATGACTATCCCACCCATGCTAGATTACGGAGACATCATTTATAGATAAGCAGGTAAGGGTGCTCTCGAGCGGCTAGATGTTCTTTACCATTCGACCATCAGATTTGCCACCAATGCTCCTTATAGGACACATCAATGCACTCTATACTCTTCTGTAAACTGGTCATCTCTGCTGTACCCGTCGCAAGACCCACTGGTTTGACGCTTATCTAAACAAAAAAAAAAAAAAAAAAAACTTAGGCCTCACTTCCCCCCACTATCTGAGATATCTACTGCCAGGACCGCTCATCCTCCCATATTACAAACACCTGTTCTTCCAGTCACATTCTGTTAAAGGTCCCAGAGAAGCACACACAGATACCCCTGGTCAGCTCCTTCTTTTTTCAGTTCGTGCCAGCTTGCGACTGGAGACGAGCTGCAAACCCAAACCACAAACTGGACAGTTCATCTACAATCTCTTTCATTCAAAGGAGCCTCAATCATGGACACTCTGACAGTTTTCTGGGGCTGCTTTTGCTGATGTTATTGTTGTCTACTACCTTTCTTGCCATTGTTGCTGTTGTCTGTTTCCATAATGTTTAGGTGTACCATGTTTTGTGTTGCTACCATGTTGTTGTCATATTGTGTTGCTACCATGCTGTGTGGTCATGTGTTGCTGCCTTGCTATGGTGTCTTAGGTCTCTCTTTATGTAATGTTGTTGTGTTGTCTCTCTTGTGATATGTGTTTTGTCCTATATTTATGTTAATTATTTATTTATTTTAATTCCAGCCCCTGTCCCCGCAGGCGGTCTTTTGCCTTCTGGTAGGCCGTCATTGTAAATAAGAATTTGTTCTTAACTGACTTGCCTAGTTTTAAAAAAAGGTTAAATATTTTTTTTTAAAGATGTTGGAACATTGCTGGGGGGGACTTGCAGCCACGAGCATTAGTGAGGTCGGGTACTGATGTTGGGTGATGTTGGGTGATTAGGCCTGGCTCGCAGTCAGCATCCCAATTCATCCCAAAGGTGTTCRATGGGTTTGAGATCAGGGCTCTGTGCAAGAAAGTCAAGTTCAGAGAAGATGTTCCACTGCTCCAGAGTCCAATGGTGCTGAGCTTTACACCACTCCAGCCAACACTTGGTATTTCGCATGATCTTAGGCTTGTGTACAGCTGCTCGGACATGGAAAGCCATTTCATGAAGCTCCAGACAAACAGTTATTGTGCCGATGTTGCTTCTAGAGGAAGTTTGGAACTCGGTAGTGAGTGTTGCAAYAGACAGACCATTTTTACACGCTACAACACTCGGTGGTCCCGTTCTGTGAGCTTGTGTGGCCTACCACTTCGCGGCTGAGCCGTTGTTGCTCCTAGACATYTCCACTTCACAATAACAGCACTTACAGTTGACCGGGGCAGCTCTAGCAGGGCAGAAATTTTACAAATTGACTTGTTGGAAAGGTGGAATCCTATGACCGTGCCACGTTGAAAGTCACGGTGCTCTTTAGTAAGGACATTCTACTAGATTTTATACACCTCTCAGCAACAAGTGCGATAGCCGAATCCACTAATTTAAAGGGGTGTCAACATACTTTTGTATATAGTATATATGGTAAATAACATTCTTCATCAAGTAGCACAGACCAGGTGTGCAATATGTATCCAAATGTAGTGTAAGAAAGGATCCAAACAGTGGCTCCAGAAACTGCTATAGGGTGAGTCGGATGAAATCCTCGGAGAGTAGATTGATACCAGGCAGTCCTGACTGATCAATATGTCTGAATGAGTGATCGATGGGAACAAGGCATGATCCTCAAAGACAAGAGCTCAAATTACACTRGGCCTTAGCACAGTTATTTTACACACAGACTATCAACAGATCCAGTCGGTCTTTCCCATATCGATTRAATGACAGTAGTCCGGCCTATTCCRCTGCTGTATCTGTGCAAGTGCTCCTTCGCGGCTCTGTTGCAGTGGATACTTTTATAAAATATATGCCAGGGATTCACTGGCCAATGGTGAATCTGAGACATTTAATCAGCCAGAGTTCAGACCTCATCATGACATCACATAATACTTTATTGGCTTCAATGACAGGTACTATTTAACCACGCTACAATAAAAGGTTAGGGTAAGGAGTGCTTAATTATGCTTCCCTCATTAGACAAATATTTMGCTGAAATAATTAGACTCACAGAGCGAACACTAATTTCAGACAGCCATGAAGAACACGTGTCACTGTCCCCTTCAGATAAAATGGTATGGTTGTGATGCAGGAGGCCCATCCCTCTGTCCAATAATTAATGTGATAGCAAGTGGAGTGGACAGCACACATTACTGTACCCCTCCTCAGCCCCAGCTGTGCTATCTGGCAGCCGCCACTGCCTCTCCAAGAGCCAGCGAATGAGGTGCTGCCTAGAGGAAGAACCTCCTCCTCCAATCAAATCAATGAATAAATACAATTTTAAATTTGTCATGCGCCGAATACAACAGCCTTTACAGTGAAATGCTTACTTACGAGCCCATTCCCAACAATGCAGACTGAAAATAAGACAAATATTTGCTAAATAAAAAGGAAATATTAAACAGAGACTCACTGTAGCTCCTCCATTCACAAATAACACTGCAATACAACTACTATAGATACCTACTTCAAAACCCTCCATTCACAACAAGCTGGCTACTCTGGTTTACCACCTCAATTCTTATTTACACACTACTCTATCACAACCACACTTTACATTATAAAACCACTGATATTCCATCACATAGTTTACACTGTGGTTGGAACGCTTACTAACCCTCTGCTCATTATGTATTATGTCTATTCTAACAACGTCGAGATAATAGACACCCGCGTCATGTAGTGTAAGGCAGCCCCTCGCACCTCTCTGATTCAGAGGGGTTGGGTTAAATGCGGAAGACACATTTCAGTTGAAGCCATTCAGTTGTACAACTGACTAGGTATCCCTCCCCCTGTCCTTAATCAACTGATAGCTGATGTATGGTGAGCGTTCTGGCACAGAAAATGGTCGGCGTGCATCGCTGAGGTGGGTGCTACACATTGACGGTGGATGAGGTTTCCCCTACTATGTAAAGCACTTYGAGTACCTCAGTTAGTAGAAAAGTACTACATAAATCCAATCAATTATTATACAATCCCTTCTCTCTATTATGCATGGGAATACTTTGGAACAGATTYCCAAAATTAAAATAACATTGTTACAAARAAAMYTKGGGGGGCCAAATAAAACCACTTTGCCCCRCGGGCTTCCAGTTGGGGAACCCTAGTCTAGTAGGTCATTGTATGCTGTAGCATTAAGATTTCCCTTCACTGGAACTAATGGGCCTAGCCCGAACCATGGTTAACAGCCCCAGACCATTATTCCTCCTCCACCAAACTTTACAGTTGGCACTATGCATTCAGGCAGGTAGCGTTCTCCTGGCATCCGCCAAACCCATATTTGTCCGTCGGACTTCCAGATGGTGAAGCGGGATTCATCACTCCAGAGAATGCGTTTCCACTGCTCCAGAGTCCAATTGCGGCCTATTAATGTCTGATCACATAAATCAGTAGTCTAGTCTCTGTCTGTGTCCCTAACCTAACGTAGCAGACGTAAAAGAAACACCTGAAACTAGATCCCCTACATACTGGTCTTGACAAGAAGAAAATAAACTGTCGGGGGAGGTTCTCTTCTGCACTGTTCAACCAATCCAGTAAATGTGGAGGAGGAGTTAAGATGGAGTGTCGCCTTAACATTCAAAAGTGAAAGTCGCGTCACACAGCTCCCTTTCCATTTGCCCTGAAACCCTGTGTCCCTGAGGCTGGGGCTCTGCTGTAGAGCACAGGCCGGTCTGTGAAGGAGAGCTCTGCAGTGCTCCGTGAAGGATTATGTGAAGGCTCTGGCTACTGATACCATGGCAACCATACGCAGAGTGAAGGGGAGCGGCAAGCAACTGAATCTGCGAGATGCTCACATGAGGGGACGTGTGTGTTTATCCGCATTTGTGTGTGTCTTTCTTTGCTTCAGTAGTGCATGCAAAGGAGGGAAGGAGGTTGTGCTGATACAACTGATTTCTAAATGAAAGTTTAACAAAGGTTGAGTTCCCCAAATACAGAGGGAGTTGGTTCCTGAGCAGTCTAATAAACTGACCCCAGCCCTGTGTCTGTGTGTAGGGGCGAGTGTTCAGCATGGTGAGTAGGAGGGTGTTAGCTGCCAAAACAACGTTGGTTATTTAATTAGAGAGGGCAGATACGGCAGGACTAAAACTTTAGGCCACTCACAGGCCTTGGCAGCCTACCTGATATATTGGCCTCGTTTTTCTCTCATCACTAAACCCAAGACTGCATAAAGACGCCCAACGAATCCTTGCATTTAAAAAAATCTAAAATCCAGACATTTGACTGAGTCTCTCATGTACATCTTTAAGCTCAGTTAGAGCCCAATCCGGATGAATTCCAATTTGATCTCCYCCACTCACAAGAGACGTTTTCCTTTCTTTCGGGTTTTCTGGGAATAACCAGTCAGGCAAATGAGAATAAGAGGAACCTGGGGCTACCATCCAGTCAGATCTCACATGGCAGACAAGCCATTGAAGGCAGAGTGGGAACACAACAAACATCAATACTTGTCAGTCACCCACTCAGTCACCCACTCTCTGTTCAGAGAGAAAGAGATATGACAAGTTGTTTTGGCCCAACATAAGGAGGGCCATCTCTGAGCCCGTTACAAATTGCAGCATTAACTGTGTGGGAGACATTTTGCATAAGGAAGTGTTTGTGTTAAACTCCCTTCCTGAGGCAGTGGGTCAGGAGAGTTCTGAGCGGAGATACATGCCAGCTCCACAGAACAACAGCCACCACTAACACGCGCACACAGTCCGGTACAAAAGGTACAGACCAAAAATAGAGCCGAGGAGACCAACAGATCTGTCTCTCCATCACACAGAGCACCAGCCAGGCTGTTCAGTCGAACAYAKCACACAACTAATGAAATGTGACAAAACCCCCAAGAACCTCCTCAGAGATGTCAGCATGCACACCACATCAAAGASTCTGAAGCACAGGGAACACAATCTGCATTCCAGTGAGACGGGTCCTCAAGAAATACAGTACCAGTAAAAAATGTGGACCCACCTACTCAGTCTTTTTGTTTTTACATTGTARAATAATGGTGAAGACATCAAAACTATGAAATAACACCCATGGAATCATGTAACCAATAAAAAAAAGTGTTAAACAAATCAAAATATTTTATATTTGAGATTCTTCAAAGTAGCCACCCTTTGCCATTATGACAGCTTTGCACACTCTTGGCATTCTCTCCACCAGATTCATGAAGAATACTTTTCCAACAGTCTTGAAGGAGTTCCCATATATGCTGAGCACTTGTTGGCTGCTTTTCCTTCACTCTGCGGTCCAACTCATCCCAAACCATCTTAAATTGGGTTGAGGTCGAGTGATTGTGGAGGCCAGGTCATCTGATGCAGCACTCCCATCACTCTCCTTCTWGGTCAAATAGCCCTTAGACTGGAGGTGTGTTTTGGGTCATTGTCCTGTTGAAAAACAAATGATAGTCCTACTAAGCGCAAACCAGATGGGATGGCGTATTGCTGCAGAATACTGTGGTAGCCATGCTGGTTAAGTAGTTAAATGTTCTATATAAATCACTGACAGTGTCACCATCACGCCTCCTCCTCCATGCTTCACGGTGGGAACAACACATGCAGAGATCATCCGTTCACCTACTCTGCGTCTCACAAAGACATCTCACAAAGACACGGCGGTTGGAAACAAAAATCTCAAATTTGGACAATAAGGACAGATTTCCACYGGTATAATGTCCATTGCTCGTGTCTCTTCTTATTGACATACCTTCATGTAATGATGCACTGTCGTTTCTCTTTGCTTATTTGAGCTGTTCTTGCCGTAATATGGACTTGATCTTTTACCAAATAGGGCTATCCTCTGTATACCACCCCTACCTTGTCACAATACAACTGATTGGCTCAAACACATTAAAGGAAAGAAATTCCACAAATTAACTTTTAACCACGAACACCTGTTTATTGAAATGCATTCCAGGTGACTACCTCATGAAGCTGGTTGAGAAAATACCAAGTGTGCAAAGCTGTCATCGATTCAAAGGGTGGCAACTTTGAAGAATCTCAAATATAAAATATATTTTGATTTGTTTAACACTTTTTTGGTTACTACAAGATTCCATATGTGTTATTTCATAGTTTTGATGTCTTCACCATTATTCTACAATGTAGAAAATAGTCAAAATATAGAAACCCTGGAATGAATAGGAGGGTCTGAACTTTTGACTGGTACTGTATACCTACACTTATTCCAATATAATATCAAAGTCAGTGTCCTTGTAGAATAATGAATAATGCTAATTCAATATCCTTGACAGGTGAACTTGACCCACTTCATCAGTGAGAAGGAATGCCAGTTAGTCAACTAGGGTCTGGAGACTGTGTGCTTTTCCATTCCACAACATGAGGATTAGTGATTACCATAATAGAAGAGACCCTTCTTGCCTCTCACCGGTCAACCACAGCAGCAGCCCGTTCCTCTACTCCTGCCTGCAGGAAACCTGGGCACCTCAAATATTCAGACGGCAGCCCATTCAGTGAGGTCAGCATACGACTGACACGCATATGAGAGCGAGCGCAAGAGAGAAAGAGCGAGCGATGAGCTCAGGCATGCACTCAGAGCTGGCCTAGATTTCAGCCATTATGGGATATAGCGCCAGCACCCACACAATGTGGGAAATGGGTGTCCCTAAACCAAACTACATTACCCACAACTCTCAATGTGTATCTGAAATCCCCTTCCTGTGTGCTCCATGTCTTAAGAGTCCCATTGATTTTCTCCACACCCTATCATCACCTTGGCTGTAGACATGTAGAGCACAGCACCGGGAGGAATCATTCAGAGCAACACAGGAAGAGAAGTAGACAACAGTTCCTCAACCTAAGCTAAACCCCATCCTTGCCAAACATAGAAAGAATTGTTCTAATAATTACATAATGCATTCGTTAGTGATAATCTTTATCTTTATCTAGACCTGGCAACACAGTCCTTTGGTTTGGCATGAGACAGACAGACAGAGACAGACAGACAGACAGACAGACAGACAGACAGACAGACAGAGGCAGTGATGGGAACCCCATGTGACAGTGACTTCTCTAATCCTCAACCTCCTATTCAACACAGCACAGCACAGCCAGAGAGGTGGGGCATGTGATGCCTGAGAGGACTGCTGTATAACCCTGGCCACATCACAGAGACAGCCAGGCAAATACACCAATAGATCTTATACCATGGTTGTGGGCTAGCACACACACACTAACCCCTGATGCTGCCTTACTGCTTAGCGTGTGTGTTTCTGTAAAGTAGAGAAATCACATTAGTCGCTACCGTGGCCTATTTCACAGCTTTTCAAGTGGAAGGGTTGTGTTTCGGGGCTGCACATGATGGAAAGGGACGGGGAGGGGTGCCCATCGTCTCAGCTGTGTACCAGAGGGGGGTATAATCCCCCTGCCCTACGTCACCTCTCCATGGACCATCTCCCTCCACAGAAGGGTCACCCTATATCACTCCCACTCACAACCTGCCCCCCAAACTGAGGATGTATCACTTACACCTCTCCAGAGACAGCGCTGCAAATGGATACATGTAGGGCTCTTCTCCTCTAWTAGCCAGAGGGGATGAGGGGAGAGAGCAGGCCCACAGCATTGTTTGGGGGCAGTGGACCCCAACAGAGATGCAACCCCCAGCCCTCATTAATCACCACAACCTTGACCTACATACTCTGTTTTAGGTGATTTAATCAGAATGAAAAATAGTCCTGACCAAAGCAGGGCTCCAGACTGTGACCATTTCATTTTAATTATTGGCATCAGTGCGAGCTGAACATTGTACATGGTCACCTCACTTAAAAACATCCTATTTTTTGRGGAGGCTAAAACCATGATAAGTTGCTCATGATTCCTGTAATTAAAGTTTCTGCCTGCCCCAGTACCGGTTTCRCTCAATATGGTCTGAMTGCGACCCGCCCTGGACGGTTCTTACCTGAGCATGCAAGAACCGCCCAGGGAAAACCCRCCCAGTCTTATGATTGGCTCCTGGCTACTTCCTTGTTTTACGGGTCGCAGTAGCAACCAGTTTTATTGACGAGTTTACCATTGACCTACTGCGAGAGTTTGGACTTGGCCAGAGAGGATGAGTCAGATTTCMCTGTTAATTTTACACAGAATAATTGTACAGTTTCRGTTAGTAAAACTGACAACTGTTTGTTTTTGATGAAAGTACTGAAGAGTGCTTGTATGCGTTGCATGAGTGTGCTTGCTGTGACTGTCACCCCCTGACATTGGCCTCACTTGTAGCTACTTCCCACGGCATTGTGGGATAGCAGTGCTTGGAAAACAGGAGCGAGGGACACTGTGTCTCAGTGCTTTTGCCGTTAATGCTCTCCCCATTGAGTAGACTGTATCACAGTGACATCTACACTGAGTGCACAAAACATTAGGAACACCTGCTCTTTCCATGACAGACTGACCAGGTGAAAGCTATGATCCTTTATTGATGTCACCTGTTAAATCCACATCAAATCAGTGTAGATGAAGGGGATGAGACAGGTTAAAATAAGGATTTTTAAACCTTGAGACATGGATTGTGTATGTGTGCCATTCAGAGGGTGAATGGGCAAGACAAAATATTTAAGTAACTTTGAACGGGGTATGGTAGTAGGTGCCAGGTGCACCGGTTTGAGTCAAGAACTGCACCACTGCTGGGTTTYTCACATTCAAGTTTCCCATGTGATCTCAAGAATGGTCCACCACCCAAAGGACATCCAGCCAACTTGACACAACTGTGGGAAACAGAGTCAACATGGGCCAGTATCCCTGTGGAACATTTTCAAAACCTTGTAGAGTCCATGCCCCTAATTAATTGAGGCTGTTCTAAGGGCAAAAGGGGGTGCAACTCAATATTAGAAAGGTGTTCCTAATGTTTTGTACCCTCAGTGTATATGGCTACCAATATTAGTTATTTCTTGTGTTAGCTGTTATCCTACCTGAAATATAATCTTGGGAGGGAAGAAAAATGGGCCACAGCGATACAGCTGCCAAGTGAGAAAGAAAATGTGGTCTGACTGTATATTGTAAAATCCAAATTGCGGGGGAAAACACAGCAACTGTTGTCACAGTCGAAGAGGTTCTCAGTTTTGTGTAGGTATAATGTTTGAGCTCAATAGCGACTATTTTACAACCAATATATTTGATATGGCTTTGAGGTACAGAGCGCAAAATGCACGTCAGCCATTTTGCGATTGCATAGGCCTCATTAGGTAGTAGTCTAGGCTACAACTGCAAAGTTATTTGGGACATTACATGTACTGTTAGATTAATGCATGGCTATTAGCAGTGGCTATTATTTAGCGATCTAGAGAATGTGTTTTGAGTTTCCACCTACTGAGGTGGTGAATTAGCCCCGAATAAAGTAGCCTTTGATATCAGTGCGCATAGATGCAAGCAAATTAATCTACTGAACAACAACAACAACAAAAATCGGAACATTCTGGAGCCCTATTTTAACAGTAAAATATAACATTGTCAACTTACAATTCATGACAATCACTGGATTAGGTTGCACATTCAAATATTTTGAATCACACCATGTTAAATAAAACATTTGTTGAAWACCATCTCAGTAGTCTATTTCACTTCTTAATAAAGCACTGTGAATGACCTTCTAAGATGCCGGTTGAATGAAAATGTGACTTTCAGAAATAAGATTAGATGGTTGCTTCTGTTTGCTGTGAGGAAACAATCTAACTATACGCCACAACAACAACCAAAAATGGCGCCACCAAATCATGGGTTGGTGCCACCAACCGAAAAAAAWTWWAAAATGTTAGACTGGAGCCCTGCCAGATCAGTAGATGGACCTTAAATTATCTCATGTCCTTGCACCCAAATCTCATAACCATTGGAAGGTTGCGAGTCGATTTACTCTTTGTTTGCCCTGTTTCTAAAGAAACATGTGTTKATTCACACAAACTCTGATGCATTTATGAGATGCATTAAGACACGCCCATTCCCAGAAACTCATGCACTTCGACACACATATTTTCATGTGGTGATGCGTCTCTGCTGATGCGTCTCTGCTGATGCAGGTTTCATTGGCCCATGTGGGCCTGTGTGTGCTGGGGCCTGAGCTGATACAGTAATTAGAGACCCGTTTAAGGAGCTGCACAGCCCCTGGTAAACACACACAGCACAGGCTTTTCAATTACTCTCTTTGTGGCTGCTCACACACACACACACACACACCATCTCCATTATTACATACAAGTACACAAGTACAGCAGCACCAAATAAACTATTGAGAAATACATTAATTGGCTTAACTGAATACAAGCCCATATCTTTTGGGAAGTACTGTATGCATGTATGTAGAGTCATGTAGATTCAGGAGACAGGAACACCTCTTTTCTCTCCCACACAAACACATAGCCAATACTGTCTTTATCTCGGTCGCTCAGACTAAACACAGACATATCAGGGCTCCCGAGTCGTGCAGCGGTCTAAGGCACCGCATCTCAGTGCCAGAGGAGTCACTACAGACCCTGGTTCGATTCCAGGGTGTATCCCAACCGGCCGGGATTGGGAGYCCCATAGGGCGGCGCACAATTGGCCCAGTGTCGTCCGGGTTAGGGTGTGGCCTGGGTGGGCCGTGATTGTAAATAAGAATTTGTTCTTAACTGACTTGCCTAGTTAAATAAAGGTTCAATAAAATAAAAAATAAATAAACATACAGACAGATAAAGTCTCTCTTGGACCCTCTAATGGGAAGCTTAAGGTGTCCGGCGCAGCTTTAACAGCTAGTAAAGGCTTTGCGGCCAATTCTATGCTGAGAGCTAGTCTTCCTAMACGCATCATTCATGTTGTACAGCATAGGTAAGCATTGATTTCCCCTTTCTGGCATGAAAACGCATGTATGTGTGTGTAGATATTACCCCCTCGTCCCAATCCTGTGATGTCAGAGCGTTGCATGGGAGCGCCGTGTGCGAACAGTTCATCCTACAGGCCTTTGTTCTCTCACATAGCCCAGGCACACAGGGCCTAACTACCTGGARCGTTGGGCCAGTAACTGAAARGTTGCTGAATAGAATCCCCGAGCTGACAAGGTAAAAATCTGTCGYTCTGCCCCTGAGCAAGGCAGTTCCCCGGGCCAAGATGACGTGGATGTCGACTAAGGCAGCCCCCCGCACCTCTGATCCAGAGGGGTTGGGTTAAATGCGGAAGACACATTTCAGTTGTACAACTGACTAGGTATCCCCCTTTTCACTGACTGACTCAACATAACCCAGACCGTACCCACAGACACAGACAGTGAGAATGGCTGACTGACAGAGAGAGATAGACAGACAAAGCTGGGGGAAAGACAGAGAGGATCATGGGAGCAGACAGACCGGCTAGACAGACATAAGAGACAGATATGAGAGAGGCAGACTCGAGCATCAC
This sequence comes from Salvelinus sp. IW2-2015, assembly GCF_002910315.2. Classification (NCBI taxonomy): domain Eukaryota; kingdom Metazoa; phylum Chordata; class Actinopteri; order Salmoniformes; family Salmonidae; genus Salvelinus; species Salvelinus sp. IW2-2015. The sequence goes on along the minus strand of NC_036863.1, from coordinate 38,477,739 downwards.
GTCGCTCTTCTGCTAATATGTACAGGAAGAGAAAGGTCGGGTGAATGTGTTGTGAATGTAAAGGCAAAGGGATCTCTCCCATTCAAAATAAAATCAACTAACAGACATTCCCCTTTCCCCCTGAGGGGAAGACCAAAGTTGGCCCAGGCCCTCTTCTACAACTGGAGGTTTTGATGATGCAGGCTCCCATCTGTACATGAAGGGACCCCCCCCCCCCTCCCCCCTGGGCTCAACAAAGACCCAGCCACTATTGTTTGGGGAGCGTTTGAAGCGCACGGGGTCGATGACGAAGGGGGTGGGGAGAAGAGTGCTGCTTTGCTTTTGTGATGCTGTCCATTTCTCTGTCTCCATCCTTGCCCCTGACCAAACGCCATCTGTGGCAGGAGCAGGGAGGCAGGCAGGCAGGCAGACAGCAGGCCCTTTGTTAGTGCCCACAGAGTTCCAGCAAAACACAGCCGGCCAGGCTGACTACCCCCCCAGCCAAACCATCATGCTGCAGCCTCTTCATCAAGTCCAGAAAGGGCTCTTTTATTCAAAGGACATTCAGACTAATAGATGAAGCCTGGCTGGTAGTGACGCTGAGAGCAGGAGGAGGTAGGAGGGTTGAATGACCTTGTAGTGTAATGTGAATAGGTAATGCCCCGTTCACACCTTCTCCAGTGGATGTGGTCTATCGTCTCGCAACARACCGATGTAAATTAGCCTTAAAATAGGCTTGATATGTGACTAGGCAAGGCTTGATTTCAGTGGAAGTATGAACTAGACTTAACCAAACCACGACATTTAGCTCATACTATCCGCTTCTACCATCAGATAATTACCCCTCCGGTAGTGGCAGAATAAATCTTCACTTAGCCATAAGRCATTGAGGCGTGGGGTGCGCTCGGCTGAAAAATGGCTGCCATTTATCACCAAGGTTAGGGTAGAACAGCGTTGGTGGATGAAGAGGAGGCACAAAATGTCACCTTTTACTGGAACATTTCCTTTCAATTCAGTTTGTGTAAATTCTTGTCTTAAAATGCATTATGCGACCATGGTACATTGTATGGAGCAAGAGAGCTTGGCTCCAATGAAATGTACCAACTCAGTCCGTTTGGTTGACTGGGGCTGCTAGGCTAATTTGATGTGTATCTCCCGAATGCTAGCTGCTGATGGAGGGAGATGACCTGTGGGCAGTTGCTCCGCACACAGGGCCCTCTGCCGTTACCACAGCACACACATGGCTCCAAATTAAACACATTCTAAGCAATGTTCTCCTCAGCTAATCACATTCATTTGGACCGAGATAAAACTCCCTAATAGAATTCTGTCCCTAATAGAATTATCAGCCGTCTAAAGCACACCAGGCATCAACAGAAACAGGGGGGTGACGGTGGGAACTCTTCTCGCCTAATATAGGCCTCCGTCATTTCATTTTGTGTACTGGATTAACCTTCTCACATGATCCTTTCTGTTACTTGAAACTAATTAGTAGACTAGCATGGATAAGTGTCAATGGACTAGCATGGATAAGTGTCAATGGACTAGCATGGATAAGTGTCAAT